>NW_006921706.1:7667423-7707229 GCF_000298275.1 Orycteropus afer afer
CGCAGCTGGGGCGCAGCCCACGCCGCCGCCGCCCGCACCGTTCCCGCTCCCGGCGGTGGCGGTGGCGGTGGCGGCGGCGGGCGGGGAACTCGCGGCGCTGCGCCGCATCCTCTGCGGCTGGGGATGAGGGGTCTGAGACGAACTGGAGGAGGAGGAGGCAGTGGACATGGTGGCTCCGCGGGCCTTGGACGACGCCGGCCAACACGGAGGCGCGGAGCGTGTGGGAGCCGGCGCGACAGTGCGTGCGAGTGTGTAAGGGGGAGGGGCGGGGATATCGAGGAGGGGGAGGAGTCTCTTGACTCCCCCTTCCCAACGCGCACCCCCGTCGCCTAGGCGAAGGGGGAGGGGAAAGCTGCGAAAACAAACGTCCAACGGCCCCAACCGCCCGATCGGGCTCGCCGTGGTGGTCACGGCTGGAGCTGCGAAGATCTGGGAGCCACCGCCGCCCCAGACATTGCGCTGACAGGGAAGCGGGATAACCGCCCGAAATATGCAGCCTCGGGGGCGGCTTGCAGCCTCCTCAGTCCTCGCAGGACTGCACGCGCGGGAGAACCCAGCAGCTGGAGGGGGGGCCCTGTACTTGGGACAAGGAGAAAAAGGAAAATTTCGCCTCGAAGTGCCTAGCACTCCACGGAGCCCCCGCCACTGCGAACGCCGCGGCGTCCTCTGTCGCTCTTCACTCGCAGTGGCAACTAATTCCCCCACCCGTACTCCGCCCCCTGGCACCGCCTCCCGGCGTTTGGGACCCGGCAGCTGCCTCAACGAGGTTTCCCATTGGCTACGCCGCACTCCACCAGCATTCGAATGATTGGTTCTAGAGTAGGATTGAGCGGAGCATCCGCCAGTGAAAGTGGTGAATCCTACCTCAGGGGCGGGGCGTGAGGGAACAGCAGAGTGAGGAGGGGGCTGGGCGCGCAAGGAGGGGCGTCAGAGTTGACAGCCTTTGAGGTGAAGCGAGACCTTGATTGGGCGGCCGTAGGAAAGTGGGTCCATGTGTATCCTACGCGTGCCCTGACACCCACAGACACGCGCACTCTAAGCAGGTTACAAGTGCTCCACCTTCCTGGGCAGTTAGCCACTTTAGGCATTCTGCAACTTGAGGCAAACTTTACTTTGCAACTATATCTGTTTCCAGTGGGATGTTTAAGCGTTACAGCCACAAGGATCCATCCCTTCCCCTCTAATTTTACAATTTGAGTTTTCGTGGCTAGTGGACTAATCATAACCACTTGAGATATGATTAAAAAAGTGATCAGGAGCAATGTCTAGGAGCTAGATGAACAAAAGGACAGTCATTTTATAGCCCGTCGTAACATTTGTTGTCAGCAGTGAAATAAGGTAATGAAATCTTAAGCTACAGGACAGTATTGCAAAGATCAACAAAGAATTTTACTTTGTTCACCATCAGTTACCTATATTAATAGAGGACACATTGTTGACTTTCCCCAGAAGCATCCTCTGGGGAAGAATAAATCCTAGACTTAAATCCACTGAGACAAATTATTTTTTATTCCGTAATGGAGCTGAAGAGGTACAAAGACTTTGAATGACTATCAAAAACAAGTTTATGTCATGGTAAGCCATGGTTTTAAACCCTAAAAACAAAACAAAACAAAAAACTCACCGCCATCCAGTCCAATCCAACTCATAGCGACCCCTCCTTGGGTTTAGTATTTCTAGGGAAGGAGATTGCCCACTCTTCCTTATGAGGAGTGGCTGGTGGGTTTCAACCGCCAGCCTTCTGGTTAGCAGTCAAATGCCTTAGACACTACATCACCAAAGCTCAAATAAAACCAAACCAACTCACTGCCATCCAGTCGGATCCAACTCATAGCGAACACTCTTTGGGTTTCCAAAGCATTATTACTACAGAAGTAGATTGCCCGGTTAATTTAAGGGTCTGTATCAGATATCTTCCATTAATTTTTGTGAGGTTAAAAAAAAGACAAGTGAGACCAGAAATTGGTCTACTTCTGATGTCGTCCTCTGATTTCAGGTACAATATGCAGGGGTCCAGTTCACTCAGAGGAGCTCTGGTAGTGTAGTGCCTAAGGCACTTGACTGCTGACCAGAAGGCTGACAGGTCAAACCCATCAGCCGCTCCTGGGAAAGAAGATTGGGCAATCTACTTCCGTAGTGATACCGCCTCAGAAACCAAGGAGGGGTAGCTATGAGTCGGATCTGACTCCACAGCATTGTTTGGTTTTTTGGTTTTGTTCACTCAGAGGAGGCATCTCTCTGCTTCCTTGTGCTCTCAGACCAAAAAGAATACTTAGTTTGTAAAAAAAAAATTGATGAAATCCAACAAGAATACAAAAATTGTATCCAGTACATCATCCCATTAGGATTTTTGATAGCATTGTTGTTGTTGTTGTTATTTGCCGTCGAGTCGGCCCCGACTCATAGCGACCCCTCCTTGGGTTTCCGAGGCAGTATCACTACGGAAGTAGGATTGCCCAACCTTCCTTCTGAGGAGTGGCTGGTGGGTTTGAACCGCCAGCCTTCTGGTGAGCAGTCAAGTGCCTTAGCCACTATGCTACCAGAGCTCCCAGCAGCATAGTGCCTAAGATATTTGACTGCTATCCATAAGGCTGGCGATTCAAACCCACCAGCCATTCCTCCGGAGAAAGGTTGGGCAATCTATTTCCGTAGTGATACCGCCTCCAGAAACCCAAGGAGGGGTTGTTATGAGTCAAGTCGAATTCGACCATAACAACAACATAACAAATAACAACATAACACATCATCCCATTAAGACTAATGAACACCCCTTACTTTATGTAATGCTAGAGTAATAGCTAACATTTATTAAACATTCACCATGTCCCTGACCACTCTTCTAAGAACGTTCCATGTGTTAACTCATTTACTCCTCTCAACAATCCACAAAGTAGATCCTATCATTATGTCCACTGTGTTCTCAGCTGAGACACAAAAAGGTTAGGTATCTTGCTTAAGATCACTCAGCTAGTAAGTGGGGAGCTAGGAATCCAACAGAGGCAGCCTTGCTCAAGAGTCTGAATAGCCTTCTGCTCTACTGTCCTATATCTTAAAGCAGTGGAGTAGATGACTGGTAGTATTTACAACAGTCTGCAAATCTCACCTATGACATAAGTTCCTTTTTAGTTCAAAAGACATTACCAGTGAAAACAGCCTACTGTTATTTTGCTTTCCAAAGTAACATATATTTTAAGTATGTTGTTGCTGTTGTTGTTAGGTGCCCTGGAGTCGTCTCTGACTCATAGCAACCCCATGCATAGAAGAACGAAACACTGCCGGGTCCTGCACCAGCTCCACAATCCCTGCTATTCTTGAGCCCATTGCTGCAGCCACTGTGTCAATTCATCTCGTTGAGGGCCTTCCCCTCTTTTATCGACCCTCCACCTTACCAAGCATGACATCGTTCTCCAGGGAATGGTCCCTTCTGATAACATGACCAAAGTAGGTGAAACAAAGTCTGGCCATTCTCGCTTCCAAAGAGCATTCCGGCTGCATTTTTCTCCAGGACAGATTTGTTAGTTCTTTTAGCAGTCCATGATACTTTCAGCATTCTTTGCCAGCACCACAACTCAAAAGCATTAATTCCTTTTCGGTCTTCTTTATTCATTGTCCAGCTCTCACGTGCATATGAGGTGATCAAAAATATCATGGCTTGTGTCAGGCTCACCTTAGTCCTCAAGGAGACAACTTTGGAACTTGAAAGAGGTCCTTTGCAGCCAACTTGTCCAGTGCTATACATCATCTGATGTCCTGACTGCTGCTTCTGTTGGTGTCGATTGTAGAACCAAGCAATGTGAAGTCTTTGACAACGTCTATCTTTTCTCCATTTATTGTGATACTATCGTGATCCATTTATGAGGTTTGCTTTCTTCATATTAAGATATAATCTATATTGCAGACTGTATTCTTTAATCTTCATCAGTAAGTACTTAAAGTCATCCTCACTTTCAGCAAGCAAAGTTGTATTGTAAGCGTATTGCAGGTTGTTAATGATTCTTCCTCCAATCTTGAAGCCATGCTGTTCTTCATATAGTCCAGCTTCTTGGATTATTTGCTCAGAATTTAGATTGAATAAGTATGGTGAAAGGATACAACCCTGACACACTCCCTTCTTGATTTTAAATCATGCAGTGTCCCCTTGTTCTGTTCAAACAACAGCTTCCTGGTCTATGAATAGGTTCCTCATGAGTACAATTAAGTGTTCTGGAATTCCCATTCTTCTCAATGTTATCCACAGTTTATTATGATCCACACAATCAAATGCTTTTGCATAGTCAATAAAACACAGGTAAACATCTTTCTGGTATCCTTTGTTTGAGTCAAGATCCATCTGACGTCAGCTATGATATCCTTCGCTCCATGTCCCCTTCTGAATCCAGCTTGCCTTTCTGGAAATTCTCTGTCAATATGCTGCTGCAACCATTTTTGAATTATCTTCAGTAAGATTTTACTTGCATACGATATCAATGATATTGTTTTGATAATTTCCACATTCTGTGGGATCACCTTTCTTTGGAATGGGTACAAATATGGATCTCTCCCAGTCAGTTGGCCAAGTAACTGTCTTCTAAATCTCTTGGCATAGCCGAGTGAGTGCAGCATCTGTTTGTTGAAACATCTGAATGGGTATTCCATCAATTCCTGGAGCCTTGTTCTTCACCAATTCCTTCAGTGCAGCTTCAACTTCTTTCACTACCATTGGTTCTTGATCATATGTCACCTCCTAAAATGGATGAATATCGACCAGTTCTTTTTGGTACAGTGATTCTGTGTATTCCTTCCATCTTCTTTTGATGCTTCCTGCATTATTCAATATTTTGCCCATAGAATCTTTCAACATTACAACTCGAGGCTTAATTTTTTTTTTCCTTGGTTCTCTAAGCTTGAGAAATGCCAAGTGTGTTCTTCCCTTTTGGTTTTCTAACTCCAGGTCTTTGTGCATTTCATTATAGTAATTGGCTTTGTCTGCTAAAGCTGCTCTTTGAAATCTTCTGTTCAGCTCTTTTATCTTGTCATTTCTTCCATTTGCTTTAGCTACTCTCCACTCAAGGGCAAGTTGCAGAGTCACTTCTGACATCCATTTTGGTCTTTTCTTCTTTTCTCATCTTTTTAATGACTTCTTGCTTTCTTCATGGATGATCTTCATGTCATCCCACAATTCTTCAGGTTCTCAGTCACTGGTGTTCAATGCATCAAATATATTCTTTAGATGGTCTCTAAATTCAGGAGGGATATATTCCAGGTCATATTTTGGCTCTCATGGACTTGTTTTAATTGTCTTTAACTTCAAGTTGCACTTGCATATGAGCAGTTGATGGTCTGTTCCACAGTCAGCTCCTGGCCTTGTTTTGGCTGAAGATATTGAGCTTCTCCATCACCTCTTGCCACAGATGTAGTCAATCTGATTCCTGTGTACTCCATCTGGTGAAGTACATGTGTATAGCCACTGTTTGTGTTGTTGAAAAAATCCATTTGCAATGAATAAGTCATTGGTCTTACAAAATTCTATCATGTGGTCTCCAACGTTATTTCTGTCACCAAGGACAAATTTTCCAACTACCAGTGATTCTTCTTTGTTTCCAACTTTTGCATTCCAGTCACCAGTGATAAGCAACACATCTTGATTGCACGTTTGATCAATTTCAGACTGCAGAATTGATAAATCTTCAATTTCCTCATCTTTGGCTTTGGTGGTTGGTGCATAAATTTGAATAATAGTCATATTAACTGGTCAGTGTATCCTACACTGACAGCATTGTACTTCAGGACAGATCTTGAAGCATCCTTTGTGTTGAGAATGCCACGCCATTCCTTTTCAAACTGTCATTTCCGGCATAGTAGATCATATGGTTATCTGATTCAAAATGGCCCAAACTGGTTCATTTCAGCTCACTAATGACTAGGATATCAATCTTTATGCATTCCATTTCATTTTTGCAACTTCCAATTTTCCTAGATTCATAATCCATACATTCCATGTTCTAATTATTAATGGATATTTGCAGCTGTTTCTCCTCAATTTGAGTCATGCCATGTCACCAAATGGAGGTCTCAAAAGCTTTACTTTATCCATATCAGTAAGCTTGGTTCTACTTGGATGATGCAGCTTTTTCCCAGTTGTATTTTGAGTGCCTTCCTACCTAAGGGGCTCGTCCTTCTGTGGTGTATAGGATGTTGTTTCTGGGCTATTCATAAAGTTGTGCAGTAATATATCAGACAGTGTTTCTCTGCTATTCATAAGGTTTTCCCTGGCCAATTATTTGAGAATGGCCTCTTCCTTCTTGTTAGTCCGTCTCAGTCTGTAAGTTGTGTTGAAACCTGTGCACCATGTGCAACCTCGCTGGTGTTTGAAACACCAATGGCACAGACTCAAGCCTCACAGCAACACACAAGCCACCAGAAGACAACAAACTGACAGACAGGTTTGTCTCCCTTAGCTGTTCAAAACCTCTCTGCATTCCCCTTATCTGTATCCCTGCCACTGCTGCTTGCTCTGTCTCATCCCCCTGGCTTGGCTTTCCTCCCCTCCCCCTTTGATTTCCTGTCTCTTGGGGGTGGGGCCTGGGTCCCTCCCCCTACCTGGATCCCTGCCGCTGCTGCTCACTTTGTCTTATCCCCCTGGCTTGGCTTTCTAACAATACGCATTTTAATTATAAATAGGGTAAATACTCGTTCAAGTTTGGTGTAATTCATCTACCCAATGTGCTAGGGTTTATTCATATAAAAATTAATGATTCTTCATTAATTAGGAAATCACATTCTTTCATGAGTAAAAACAACAATAAATGACTTCTCTGGTGACTTCTTCAGAATAGAAGAAAAATTTTTTGACAGCTTAAAATAAGTAAAGCTTTAAGAAATGCTGGTAACTTTCTAAGTTGTTGATTTGATTACAGTATGATTTCATTATAGAAATACCATCTCTGACCACTCCTAAATATAAGTATGGAACAACCTCAACATATTAGATTATACTAATTCTAAATTTATAACAAGCCATAGTCACAAAGATCAATACTTAATTTGGAACTGAAACAAGTCAACATACGTAGCCACATTTTGAGGCTTTATGTGTGTGTTCAAATCTACTTTAGCCAACTTAATTCAAATAGCTAAAGCAAATCTCAGTGGACTACACAGAGAATTAGTATGATCCTAAAATACTATTTTCAGTTACTGGTATGTTAGCGTGACCTATTTGGAAGTTCAATCATGTCTCTTTCCTAAAGAAATCTTGGTCAGCTCTCAAATCTTGACTCTCATGAAATAAGTACTGATCTTCATGTTTCATTAATTCTAGCTTCCAATAAATCAGCAGCTAAAAGAAACAAAACCCAGCGCCTGCTTTCATATGTCTCTATTTGTTGAGTTCTTAATGATATTTCATTCTTATTGGGAATGGGAGTGACGCTCCAAGAGTATCTATAAGCTTTAGGGAAATGTTCTCAGTAAATTGGAAATCCTTTAGAAGGAAGTGTGGATTTCTGGACTAGAATAGCATTGTATGCTACTATGCTATCTACAGGATAGATAGGCAAAATCTTCAATTTGTCATTTGTTGAATGTAAGTTTAGCAATCTTTGAAAATTCTATATAAATCTTAGTGATGGCCTCTTTGCTATGGTATTCTTACCAGAAAAAGACAAAATTGAAAGCATAAGCTTGGTGGCATAGAGAATGCTTTTGTTCTCAGTAGTCTCATGCCATGGCTATCTATGGGACAAGACTCCACAACTGGCTGATCTGAGGTAGAATTCTATTATACTTACTTTGTAGTACAAATATGTTAATGGAGTATGTTCTAGACTAAATTAAAACATAGAGTTATTGGCACCTATGGCTTATAGCCGGGTGGCACAAATAGTTCTGTACTCAGCTATTACCCAAAAGGTTGGAGGTTTGAGTCCACCCAGGGATGCCTCGGAATAAAGGCCTTCTGAAAAAGCAGCCATTGAAAACATTACAGAACACAGTTCCATTCTGACATATGTGGAGGCTCCTTAGAGGTTGAAAATGGAAAACAGAATTGGTAATGGACAGTTGAATTTTACAGGAAAAAATCACAACTGAAATAGAGAGTGACAGTTGAGGAAGATCAGTTAGGGAGTGACATCTGCTAAATGGTAGTTGGTTCTACCTCGCTGTTTATGAACAGCTATTCTCAAGAGGCTGCATAAAGGAACTTAAAAATAAATGATATTTAATTAAGTAGAAAGAGACATAATATGTAAATGATGAGATTTTTTCCTTTGTTTCTTAAAAAAAAAAGGTCAGAGAAGTTATAGACATAATTCTCTTATTTTTAACTGGCAATATCAAAAAAGTAAATATGCAATTATTCCTACAAGGATAAAAAACCACCAATTTTTCAGCCTTGCATCTCCGCAGCAATCCCACTTCTTAACTATAGTGTTGATCTCCTATTCCCTAAGCTGGTACATAAGTAGATTTTCACCATTTAACTGAAAGACTATATTGTATGATGTCAGCACATTTAGAGGCTAAAGAATAAGGACCAAAGAACTTAAAATATTCTAACTCATTCCATGCTGTGGCATTCCATTTGTTTTATTCCAAACATAGTGCTAACAATACATGGAAGCGGTAGTCATACAATGAAGGGAGTATATTTGATTATCATTGTTTTTAAAAATGAGAGTTTAAATACTTTGTGCTCTAGTGCTGCTATGACAGAAATACCACAAGCTGATGGCTTAACAGAAGTTTATTCTCTTGCCATTTAGGAAGCTGGAAGTTTGAATTCAGAGTGCTGATTATAGAGGCTGGGTGAAGGCCCCTCATCCTGGGGCTTCAGCTCTGTCTCTTGTTCCAGGCCCACTGGAGGTGAAGGCTTCTTCTGACTCAGACAGCTACTGGATGCTGGGGCTTACAAACCAAGATCAGCAGGTAAAATGGAACAATCCCAACTTCAGCAAGGCACTGAACTGGAAATGAAGGCTTGGTCAAACTCAGGATCCAAATGTGCCAAAAGCTAGAGACCTTTCCAAAAGCATCTCCATATCTACTAGAAGCAGGCCACACCCCTAAGGTAACTCCCCTTCAACTACTCAGCTTCTCACAGCACATTCCATCATGGGGGTGATCATAATCTCATCATGAGAAATAACTACATCCAGATGCCAAACCACTCAAACCCACAACCCAGCCAGGTTGACATACAACTTTAACTACCACATAGTCATTGATTAATTTCCTACTATGTGGCTGAATTTTGCTTTTCACTGAATGAGTTAAGTATGTTGAGGGGCATTAAGGTACAATCAATTCATCAGCACTGCTTGACTAGAGAGGTTTCTTTTTATTATTTCAACTTTTTTGGGAAGTTCAATTTTCAGAGTGTCTTAGCACCTTATTGGAAAGGTGCTATTAATGTAGCAGCATTCAGGGGCAACTTATCCAATAATCAAGGTAAGGGCAGCTCACCCGTGCTTAGTTATCTACATGTGAAATTATTTACTACAGATTAGTAAGTAAGCACAAGTAATCTCGTGCTTACCTTGCTTACAGGGTATGCTGTCCCTGTCAGAGATTGTAAATTTGAAAAGAGGCTTTGATTCTGAAGGAAGGTGCTGTGGAATGGGAGAGGGACAGATGCCAGACACCTAGAAGCAGAATCTTTGATACGGTGAAAAAAAATGTGAAATTGTTTACTGAAGATTAGTATGTAAGCACAAGTAAACCTATGCTTACATTTCTTATTGGATTATCTGATACTGGTGACATCTAATAAACCTACATGAGGACTTGGTAGCAACAATACTAGCATCAAGCCTTAATAATGCCTCATCAACTTATTTATTAAATGCTTTCTAAGTGTCAGACCCTACAGTCTGTACGGCACACCTGTTCTCACACTCTGGTAAACAGTCTTCTACTAAGGGTAATATCTATGCCTACAAATAAAGTTAAAAATGTCTGAAGAACATATGCCTTCCATAAAAGAGATGCAAATAAAGCATTATGAGAGTGATGAGAGGGAAAGATGCATTTTGAGGAAAAGCTTCAGGAAGAAGAGTGTGACAAAGTCATATAGGTAAGAACGCACAGGGCATGTTAGGGAATGACTGAAGTCTTACTCTGCCTACAGTTAATGGAAAGGAAGTCTTGGTTTGTCAGTAACAGGTGTGGGAAGGCCTTTATTGCCAGGCAAGGCTTGCACTAAATTGAGAAGACAGCAAAGAACCACTGAAGATTCTTTAGCAGGTTAGGAGAACATGAAGATTAAGGCAAGAAGAGTTTATAAAATGGATTGGAGACTGAAAGCTGGAAGATAGAACTTAGGAGACTTTGAGAACAGTCCACCTGAGTCTACATAATGAGAGCTAAGGGAATGACAAAGGACATGGAGAGGAGGAAAAGATGGACGTGAGGCTCCTTCTCAGCTGATGGCCATTTGGACCTTTAAAGGAGGAGGCCAGACAACTCGGAAGCTTCAAGCTTGGATGCCTGAGAGGATAATGGTGGTTTTAACAGAAACAGGGCAGCAAAGAGAAGTAAGTTTGGGAAGAGGATAATGAGTTCAACTATAAGTAAAAGAATCAAAGGCTATTCAAGTGGGGGCAAGTTTTCAATGAGAGGGAAATACCATATACATATGGTAGTTGAAGCCATGGGCACTAATGAAGTTAACAAAGGAGGAAATAAAAGAAAAGAGAGTCAAGGATAGAATTTTGGAGCATTTATACATTAGTGAAGGAGGAAGGGGCAAAAACAAAATTGGAAAAGAAGGCAGAGAGAAAGTGTTCTTTAAAGTAGAGTAGACAGCTCAGCGTCTCAGAAGAGTCAGTTTGGTAGATACCTTTTGGAGTACCTCACAAACTCATGCACCTTTTCTCAGACTAACCTTCAATCCGATACACACAGAGGCAGTGGGCCCGATAGCTATGTTTATGCAAAATGACTTTGCTCCTCTGCCTTAGCTGATTAGACCTCAATTGTTCTAAAATTGACTAAAGCTGGGGCAATCGTTTTCTCACCCAGAAATTTGGAATTAGGAAATGTTATTCTGTTAAGTCCAGGAACTGAATGAACAAACTTGTGTGTGAAATGGCTATCTTCTGTCATGGGCACAGGGAAACCTGTTTTCTGAGTGAAAAAACTGAAGTGACTTGTAGAGAGAAGGAGAGGTGAGACCAGGTGGCTCAAGAGAGGAAGAGAGCCTGAGAGTAAGTTCATTTTCCCATGATGACTATTTTATGCCTAATCCTTTTTCTTCAGTCTTTCAAAACCACCCCCCCACACACATACACCCCATCCCTGCTGATACAACTCCTGTATATTCCCACCACCAAATCTACAAATTTTTTCACATCTGGACCCATTTCTCCTTCCTTTCTGTTACAAATGATTCATTTTTTCCTATCAAAAACCAATCCTGAACTTGAGATTTAAATTCCTTACCCTCTTGCCATCTCAAGGACTTCATTGCATCAGTTATTCCTTCCTTCTTCTTCATCAAAGTCTTGATTGTTCTCAATAATGTATGAACATGCTCCCATCCTAGCATTACATTAAAAACAAAAAATCAAACATTGTCATGGCATCTCTTTCCATCTGCAGTTGTAATTCTTTGGTCTTTTCGCAGCAACACTTCTTGAAAGAGATGTCTACACATTACCTCTGATTTCCTACTTGATGTACTCCAAACCGGCTTCCACCCCTACCATGCCACCAAAACTGCTAATTAAGGTTACCAACAGCCCAGGGAAGAAGTGGGGAGAGTGCTGTTACATTGTGGGGACAGCATCCAAAGTCACGAAACAAAACATGCACGAGTAGTTGAAGGGAAAATCAATAGACTCTGTAAACTTTCACTCAAAACATGATATAAAGTTAAAAGAAAAAAAGAAAAGTTATCAACAGCTTCCATATCTCCAGAACCAATGGGTATGCTTGAACCTCATCCTATTCTGAAATTCAGCAGTTTTCAATACAGGTGACCGGGCTCAGCTTCCTGAAACAATCTCATCTCTTGGAGTCTAAGGCACTGCACTTGCCTACTCTGTCTCTTACTGCTCCAGTCACTCCTGCTCAGTCTTCTTTAGGAATTCTCCCACCTCTAAAAAAAATAATAGCCAAACCAGTTGCTGTTGAGCCAACCCCTTGTATCTCAGAGTAGTGCTGGACCCTATCAGGTTTTCACTGGCTGTGACCTTTTACAAGTAGACCACCAGGCCTTTCTCCTGAGGTATCTCTGGGTAGATCTGAACCACCAGCCTTTTGGTCAGTAGCCAAGCACTTAACCATTTGCATTATCCTGGGATTCCTCTAGGCCCTTTTGGGCCTATTCTCTTCTCACATGAGTGATTGCTCGGGCTGTCCAGCTGGTCTCCCACCTTCTACTCTTATCTTCCTTAATCTATATTCATATATCAGTCCAGGTATATGTGGAAATATATTGGACCACATTGTTTCTCTGCCCTGATCCACTCAATGTCTTCCAATTACTTTGCAATTAAATCCAAATTTCTTAAAATAGCTTAACAGACCTGATGTGCTCTAGCTTCTGCTTTCCTCTCTACCTAATCTTACTCTACTCTTCTTTAATTCCAGCCACAATGACCTCCTTTCACTTCCCCTGAAATACCATCTCATGGCCTTCACACAGGTGTATTCTCAGTCTAAAATACTCCCTCCACAACTTCACCCCGAAATTCCCCTAAGTGGCTCCCTCACATAATTCAGGCCTCTGCTTAAATGTCATGTCTTCAGAGAGTCCTTTCTGAGTCCTCATCCATCACTAATAATTTCAAATAATCCATAGTGTTTATTACAACCTGTAAATACATTTATGTATCTATTTACGATAAGTCTTCCTTGTTGTTGTTGTTGTTATTTGCCGTCGAGTCGGCCCCAACTCATAGCGACCCCTCCTTGGGTTTCCGAGGCAGTATCACTACGGAAGTAGGATTGCCCAACCTTCCTTCCGAGGAGTGGCTGGTGGGTTTGAACCTCCAGCCTTCTGGTTAGCCTAATTCAGTGCACCATGCTCTTCCTTACTAGACTGAAAAGTCTCTAAGGACAGAAATGACCTTGTCTCTTTTGTTCATTACTTGATCCCTTAATACCCAGCCATAGCCTAGAATATAGTAGCCAGTACCAGTTGCCATCCAGTTGATTCCTACTCAAGGTGACCTCACCCATGTCAGAGTAGAACTGTGCTCCATAGAGTTTTCAATGGCTTATTTTTTGGAACTAGACAGTGAAGCCTTTCTTCCAAGGCATCTCTGAGTAGACTCAAACCTCCAAACTTTTGGTTAACAGTTGAACATGTTAGCAATTTACACCACACTCTTTGGAATATAATAGATGTTCAATAATTATTGGTTGTAACTTTATTGGTTGCTGATGGCTCTCCTATATTTTCTGTGGGAGAGATTCTTGTGGTCTAATGTTAAATTTCTAAGATTAAGATGCAGCTAACCTAAGCCATGGTGTTTTCAATTGCCTCTTTTGCTTGTAAGAGCTGGACAATGAATAAAGAAGAACGAAGAAGAGTTGATATTTTTGAGTTGTGGTGTTGGGAAAGAATGCTAAGAGTACCATGGTCTACTGAAAAGTCTAAGAAATCTGTCTTAGAACAAGTGCAGCCGGAATGCTCCTTGGAAGCGAGAATGGACTTCGTCTCACCTACGTTGGTCATGTTGTCAGAAGGAACCATTTCCTGGAGAAGGATATCATGCTTGGTAAGGTGGAGGGCAACAGAGAATGGGAAGGCCCTCAATGAGATGGATAGACACAGTGGCTGCAACAATGGGCTCAGGTATAGCAAGGATCATGAGCCTGGCACAAGACTGGGCAGTGTTTCGTTCTGCTATGCATAGGGTCACTATGAGTTGGAGACAACTCTATGGCACCTAACAACAACAGTGTTAAATTTCTACCCTTGTTTCAATTAGAGTGGGTTTCTGCTCTTGCAATCAAATGCTCACTAATAAAAATTTTAAAAAGATGAGGCTGCCACTTCAGAAGGTAGCAAAATCATCTACAAATTGGTTGTCAAGAGAAGGATCAAAATCCCTTGGGAGACTTTTCTAAACCATGCCACTGTTGTTGGTGGGAATATGCCTTGTTTCTTAGGTGGCACATAAGAGAAAAAAAGACTGCAATCACAAAAAAAGGATAGTCAGAAAGGAATAACTTAGAGCTCTGGTATCATAAGGAATATGATAAGGCAACAAAAGTGTGTTTTCTAAACATGAGGCCCTTTCCTTCCCTGAAAGGTCTAATCCAGCAGGTCTGGCATAGGAGAGGGGCAGGGTTAAATATATTTTTAATACAATATTTAACAAGATCCCCAGGTGATTTTTATGGTCAAGCAAGCCTGGGAAACAATGGGTGAGAAATAAATAAAAGTTCACCAAGTATAGTTGCAGGCCCAAAGTATTTCTTCAGTTTTCAAACATATGTAGAGAAATGTTGATAACTGACATCAATTTTTGAAAATTATGCAGAGCAAGGAATTTTCAAAATTCTACTTGGATTACTACAAAATAAGAGGTCTATTCCTTTTACAAGGAGCTTTGGTGCCGTAGTGGTTAAGGCATTTGGCTACTAACCAGAAGGTCAGTGGTTCAAACCCACCAGCTGCTCTACGGGAGAAAGAAGAGGCAATCTACATCCATAATGATTTACATCCTTGGAAACTGGGTATTCATTTTACAGAATTGGTGTCTAACTCTATAGTTCCAAATAATCTACCAAACCAAAACCCACTGCCGTTGAGTCAATTCCAACTCACAGCAATCCTATAGGACAGAGTAGAACTGCCCCATAGGGTTTCTAAGACTGTGCTCTTGGAAACAGACTGCCACATCTTTCTCCCATGTAGAGGCGGTGGATTCAAACCACTGACGTTTCAGTTGGCAGCCGGGCACTTTAATCACCAGGATTCCTTAAATAATGTACAGTGATATTTAAAATATAAGACTAGTTTATTGCTATGTCTTTATTATAGAGAATTTCATTGAGGAAAGAGTAAATGGAACTGACTGATTAACAATTAGTTATTTATAATAATGAGTCAGATATTTTAAAGCCTGCTTTACTTCTACTTCGTTCTCAGATTAATAAAATAAACATATAAAATCTAAAACTGTAACTTGATCTTATCCATTCCTGTTGTTGTTGTTCTGTGCCATCGAGTTGGCCCTGACTCATAGCGACCCCTCCTTGGGTTTCCAAGGCAGTATCACTACAGAAGTAAGATTGCCCAACCTTCCTTCTGAGGAGTGGCTGGTGGGTTTGAACCGCCAGCCTTCTGGTTAGCAGTCAAGTGCCTTAGGCTTTATGCTACCAGAGCTCCTTATCCACTCCTAGCATTCTTAAATAAGATGGTTAGCACAGTAGCAGAACTGCTGAGAGTGGATTCAGGTTCCTGAAAAATATTTTTTTCTGCCCCCCAAGAAAGGGTGATATGTATTGTTATATAACACAGTTAGATCTCAGATGTCTTTCTGGGACCACAGGGCCCCATTAATTTATACCAGTTTTCTTCCATTATAGTTGGCCCTGACCATCAGGTATAAATTAGTGCTAAATCAATATTAGCTGATACTTCCCCAGGTGTGGGAAGTTCAGAAACATGATCATATGAGCAAACATAGCCCTTCCTGGCTACATTTAAAATAAGAGAGTTATTATTATACTGTAAGGGGGAAAAGGGCTTTAAAAAAAAAAAAAAAAGTCTTGCGCCACCTTCAGTTAGTACCCATTTTAAGTTATTTCACTTTTCCTATTACTCTTCAGACTTCTTCATTCTTTCAGGAAGACTTCTCCTGCCATTCCTATTTCTTCTCACCCCACACCCTTTTTCATTTCTAGTTCTACATACTTACGGAACTGAGTGGAGCCAAGGGGACTGAATTTACATACCTGCTTTAATCGCTCACCTTGGGTGGAGCAATGTCCTACATAGACTCCAGTTTTGCCATAGCACTGTTACTCAACAAAGTATTTGTACAAGTGTCACTCTATAACACAAAAATAAACAAGACACGGAAACTTGTTTTGAAGAAAGAAGTTTTAGCTATTCATTCCTTACTTGGGAGCCAAGTCTCACTTTACTTGTTCTTAGAAAACTCTTAAGGAGTTTTTCTTAAAAACAAACAAAGAAAGAAAAGTAGGCAAAGCACACATGCTGTAAACCAGGTCTAAACCAGCTTTTCCCTTGAAAGGATTAGTTCCTTTGTCAATTATCAATGACAAGGAATCTTGATATTTCTCTAAATACTTCCAAATTATAGCTGTACATAGCATGTTGTTGTTATGTGCCGTCGAGTTGGCCCCAACTCATAGCAACCCCTCCTTGGGTTTCCGAGGCAGTATCACTACGGAAGTAGGATTGCCCAACCTTCCTTCTGAGGAGTGGCTGGTGGGTTTGAACCGCCAGCCTTCTGGTTAGCAGTCAAGTGCTTTAGCCACTATGCTACCAGAGCTCCTAGTATAGCTATCTATATATTCAATGCTTTCTTAAAAATCTAAAACATAGGGTCAGTACTTAGCCACAGATGGAAACAGAAACAAATGGTCAAAATTCCAAACAAATGGTGTAACTCTACATGATTCACCACCACCCCCTCCTATTACCTGAGTTTTACAAAAATCTCATATTATTTTCAGAGCTCTTTCATACCCATAACATTTTTGGATCGCAATTCTGTGAAGTAGTTAGAAGAGGTATGCTATTTCCATTTCACAGAGGAAAGTGAGGCTCACAGCCTTGACTGGACTCACAGTTAGCTTATGATAGATTCAGAATAGAGTACCAGGTCTCCTGACTCCCAGCCCAGTGTTCTTCTTTTACTCTAAGAATTGGCTTTGTAGCAAGAGAGTCAAGGCTATGATCACTCAGTAATAAAGAGAAATGGATCTTACACACACACACACACACACCACATACCCCTTTGGTGTTTGAAGGGTCTAGGATCTAATAGTGTATGCAAGAGAGGACACTTATTGCCTCAGATAGATAACATACATTCAGGGCAACCTGATGATATGCTCAGAAAGGAGAGAGCCTGTCTAAAGGTCCTAATTTTGCTTTAAACATCCAGAGTTTCTGATAGGAAGACAGGGTATGGTAATTATATTTTTGCTTTTGACTTATCTCCTCCATACCCTTCCCCTCACAGATGTCTTTCAAACATTGGTAATTATAGCTTTCAGAGCCAAAGCCTACAAACTCATAATCCACACAGATGACATACTAAAATCTATTCAAATGTATAAAGTTGAAGAAATGTCAATGCTCCTGGACTCACATTAAAAGAAAATTCTTTAAAAAGAGATAGCTTTAATTTCTATGTCATTGCTAGAGTTACTACATAGATGTGTAATGGTTTCATGTTGATCTGAGAAGGTACATATTAACTCATTTGCTCCAAATTTACCCAGGAACATGGAAAATAAAGTATGTATGTAGATGGCAAGACAACAGAATTAAAATCAAATAGTTAGATATTGGAAAACTGATCCAAATTCATTAAAACAACTTGAAACAACGAATGAACTGCTTCTAAGCAAATAATGGGAAGTGAACATAGCATAGACAAGCAGTCATCCGTTCATGACAGCCTGCAAATGGAACCTGTGTTATTAACTTAGAAAACTTCTTTTTAAGAATTCAGCAAGTTCTTGTATGGAAAATGAATTTTCTCTGTAAACTTTCATCCAAATCACTATAAAAAATAAAAAAAAAAAAAAAGATTTCAGCAAGTTCTTACTATAGTGGCAGCAGCATGACAAATAAGGTGTGGTGAAATTTCCAGTCTCTACCATTGGCCAGACCGATAATAATAAACCCTATCTACTTACTTTGGGGTCTCACAACTTAATTAGATTTACCTAGTAGTTGAGCCTCACTTTCCTCATCTGTGAAATGGAAATAGCATACCTCTCCTAACTACTAATCTAAATTAATTAGATTTACCTAGTTTGAATATCTAATTAATTTTACTTTTCCTAGCATCTACTCTCATAATTCTTTAAAAATTCAGATTGTCCTAAGTTGTGAGACCCCAAAGTAAGTAGATATACTTCAGAGGGCTTAATAACAGTGTTCAGGTACATTTAGGGCCAAGATACTTGATGTTTGGGTATTTTTCATTGCACTGCAAAAAAAAAAAAAAAAAAGCAGGGGGCAGGAGCAAGGAAAAGGAACTAACATATCTTCAGCACCTGCACTGTGCTAGGTATTATATGTACATCACATCATGGAATTCTCACAGAAACCCTGCAAGATACATAAAAACTGAGAATGACAAAGGGTGAGCAAAGTCAAAATCAAAGGTCCAAATGTTTTACCTGGTTTTTGGACTTAGGATCTGTTCACATCCAAAGCCTGTGCTCCCAACACCAACTCTCTGTAACAGTACATTGTGTAGGATTATGAAATCTTTTTCTCATATTAAATTTAAGAATAGTTTCTGGAGACATATATCTGGGCTAGTTTACAGATAATACTATCTAGAAATAGGAAAATGGGCTAAATTCCTCAGAGGTCACCTCCAACACTGCAATTAATTTGAGGTTAGAATTCATATCAATAGATACTTAGTCCAAGGCTTATACTGTGCTCATTGTTATTTTTTTAATCATTAAAGATCTGAAGCCAATAGTATGAGTAAGAATTTAGATGCTTATATTTAAAGTTTTCTTCACCTACTTACATATCCAACAATAAGGAGTTGACCCAATAAATTAGAGTACATCCATACAGTAGAATTCTATGCTATTGTTAGAATTCTGTGGAAAATATTTTAATGACATAAGAAAATGTTCATGTTACATTATTAAATAGAAATAAATCAGAAAAAAGCAACTTTAAAGTATGCTCCCAATTGAATTTAAAAATATATTTACATATGCACATAAAAAAACAACTGGGAGGGTATATACCAAAATACTAACAGTGGTTCCCTGTAAGTGCTGGGATGATGGGTGACTTTTACTTTCATCTCTGGGCTTCTGTGCATTTTTGTTTTGTTTAAGGTACATGTTTTACATACATTACTAGAAAGAATGCTTTACACACTAAACAGACAAATAAAGCATTTATCTGCAAAGGTTTTAAAATTAAGAAATAGCATAAACCTGTTGCCATCAAGTCAACTCCCACTCATAGTGACCCTTTAGGACACAGTAGAACTGCCTAATAGGGTTTCCAAAGATGTAAATCTTTACAAAAATAGACTACCACATCTTTTTCCCACAGAGTGGCTGGTGGGTTTGGACCACCAACCTTTGGGTTAGCAGCCAAACACTTTAACCATTGTGCCACCAGGGTTACTTAATAAATAGTACAGTAATGAATGCAATTAGAGTATAATATAAAGGAAATTTATTAAATAGCATAGAACCCATTGGTTGGCTGCAAACTTGCACTGTTTCCTACATCAGAAATAAAATTGACCCTTCATGTGATTTCTCATTATGGTAAAATGATCAAATATAAGTATCAGAGTTCTTTTAGCCTCCTGCCTAAAATCTTCTACTCAGAAGGCCCATAGAAAATACACAGCTCTATCATATGGTACTGTGGATGTAAAATTAAGAAAACAATCATACCACATTCATTGGACGTAAATAAAATAATGCATTAAAAGCTCCTAGCACAGTATCTGGTAGATGGTAAGCACCCAGTAAGTGTTAACTGTCTTGGTAGTTATGATCATACTTATAAGCTAAAGAACAGAAGAATTCTACAAAGGAAGATGGTTGGTGACCCAAGAATAACTTCCTATCAGCCACCTGGAACACCTACTTAATTTTAAAATAGGCTTACAATTAATGTACGTAGTGTCCAAAGGAATCTCTGGCACATTATAATTATATAGTACATTTCATTCACAGTACTTCTTGAGATTTAATGAGTAATGAAAACAGGAAACAAAGCCATGATATAATTCATATTTTCTTTAATCATTTTGCTTATATTACTAAAAATAATTAAAATATAAAAATATTAAGACTTTATAACTCCATTGTTTGTGGGCCTGCAGTTTTTAATTCTTATATGTGATTAAGACAGCCAAGTACTGCCTTGGCGGTTCAGTGGCAGAATTCTTGCTTTCCGTGTGATTTGGGTTCAATTCCCAGCCAATGCCCCTCAAGTGCAGTCACTACCATCTGTCAGGGAAGGCTTGCAGGTTGCTATGATATTGAACTGGTTTCAGCAAAGCTTCCAGATTAAGACAGACTAGAAAGAAAGGCTTGGACATCTACTTATGAAGATTCTTCTTTGAAAATATCACTGTCTATTTAGATACCCATACATATTTATTTAAATATATTTTAGTCATAGACCAAGAGACAATTGTTTGAACAGAAAAAGGGGATACTGTATGGTTTAAAATAAGGAAAGGTTTGTGTCAGGATTGTATTCTTTCACCATAGTTTTTCAATCTGTATGCTGAACAAATAATCCAAGAAACTGGATTGTATGAAGAAGAATGTGACGTCAAGATTGAAGAAGACTCATTTAAAACCTGTGATATGCATATGACACAACTTTGCTTGCTGAAAGTAAAGAGAACTTGAAGCACTTACTGATGAAGATCATTGCCTTTGTATGGATTATACTCAACATTAAGAAAACAAAAATCCAAGTTACTGCTCCAAAATGGCAGACTAGGCAGACACATTATCCAGATCCTCTATAACAAAGATTCGAAAAACCCAGGGAAACAGCTATGGATGACAAGCCTGGATCCCAGAGCTCCAAAGGAAAAGATGTAGATCAAATGCAGATGAGAAGAAGAGACTGAATAAATACAGTGAACAAGGAATGGTAAACTGTTAGTCGGCACAGCACAGCCATTTTGAATTATTGCAAGCAGCATTCCTATCAGAGCAGGAACCAGATAACCGGCTCCACTAGCACAGCACTGCACCAACACCCACATTGATAATCAGGAGACCAGAGAAGCTGTCCTCCTCCCTTACCTTGCACAACCTTCCAGTGACCAGAAATGTGGCCCTCCCCATCCCCACCCACCCTGTAGCAGGTCAGACTGCCCCCAGTGCCAGTGCTGGGCTGTTTGTTTTTTTTGTTTTGTTTTTTAACCTTTCTGCTTAGTTCTTCCATTCTTCCATTTCCCCAGAAGAGCCCGAGCATCCTCCACTGTTACCACATGGTTAACAGAACCTGTCCCCACACTTCCTTGATTATAAGTGCACACTCTGGCACAGCCATGTTGGTGGCTGGCCCTTTCAACAGTACTGTGCTGCTTTTTTCTTTCTTTCTTTCTTCTGTTTTTCTTCTTCTTAGTTCTTCCCTTTTCTTTCCCCTTATTTTCCTTTTCTTTATTTTCCTTTGTTTCTTCTTCTTCACTCTATCTTTTTTTTACATCTTCCTTTCTTTCTTTTTGTTCCCTCTTTTACCCCTCTGTGGATGGTAGTGTGAGCTCTCCTGGAGTGAGCTTCACGTTCCTGCTGCACCTATACTTGCCAACTAACACTTGGACCAGCTTTCTCTCTCTCTCTCTCTTTTCTCTCTTCTCTTTATCTTTCTTCCATTCTTCTTAGTCCTTTCCTCTCACCTTTCTTGGTGTTTTTTTTTTTTTTTTTCTTTTTCTCTTTATTTTTCTCCCACTTTCCTCCCTCCATTATTTTTTTTTTTTTTTTTTTTTCTTTTTCTCTTTATTTTTCTCCCACTTTCCTCCCTCCATTATTTTCTTTTCCTTCCTCCTTTTTGTTTTTAATCCAGCTGAGTGAGTACCTTACCCCACCATCTCCATGTTCAGTAGTGCCACACCTGATTCTCCATAGTTAGTGGTGATCCCATGGAACAAGGGCCACACTTTCCACTGCAGCTATGTTGCTGTCTTATCACTTACCAATTGTATATTGTTTTTATTGCTGCTGTTGTTTTTCTTCCTTTTCTCTTTTTTCTCCTTTTCTTTCTTCTTAAGTCTCCCAACTTCCTCTCCTTCTTTCCCTTTTTTTCTTCACCTTCCTTTTTCTTCTCTTTCCTTCTCAGTTCCCCTCCCATGTTCTCCTCCTCCTTTTCTTTCCCCCTTTCTATCTTTCCCCAGCAGCTGGAAGCCAGTGACCCTACCCAACCATACATACCCACACCTGCTGCCCCACCATTGGGCAAGTGCTACCACCTGCTCCAGCACTACTGGACCAAGGACTGACAGTGGCCAACACCCACCCAGCCTGCCCTCAGCTGCTCTGCATGATCAGTGATCAGACACTCCTGCCCACACTCCCACCTCCTACCAAACCTGGTCAGAGACACGTAGTGAATGTCCCAGTGCTGCCAAACTAGCAACCAGAGTAATATAACCACCCTGTTACCTAGCTACATTAAAATAGAACAAAACAAAAAAATCAGGGTGAAGCAAACCAATATATAATCAACAAATTAATACAATAACACTCCAGTGTCTTAGAGGTAACAGACAACTTCAAATCACACATACACACACACACACACACACACAGAGGACATAATGCCTCAAAGA
This sequence comes from Orycteropus afer afer, assembly GCF_000298275.1. Taxonomy (NCBI): domain Eukaryota; kingdom Metazoa; phylum Chordata; class Mammalia; order Tubulidentata; family Orycteropodidae; genus Orycteropus; species Orycteropus afer. The sequence continues at coordinate 7,689,914 of NW_006921706.1, forward strand.
AGAGAGCAAAGTACAGAACTAGAAAATTTTCCAGAGGAAAAAATACCTATAAAATTACCTGATAAGAAATTCAAAAGAATTACATTTAGGTATCTTCAACAGATTGAGAGAAAGTTTGAGAAATCCACAGACTAAATCAAGGAAAAAGCAGACGAAAGTCTAGAAGAATTCAAAAATACAATACGAGAACAAATAGACAAAATAATAAGTGGAAAATTGGAAACCATACAAAAATAGCAAATAGAAATCCAAAGTATTAATACTAAAATTTCAGAAATGGATAGTACATTGGAAAGACAAAGGAGTAGAATTAAACCAGTGGAACACAGAATTGGAGATATTGAAGACCAGTCTCTCACTACCAATCAGCTGGAGGAACAAGCAGACAAAAGAATTAAACAAAATGAAGAAAGCTTAAGATTCATTTGAGACACCATGAAGAGGAAAAATTTACATGTAATTTGAATTCCAGAACAGGAAGAGATTAAAAAAAAAAAAGATCACTGAGAAAATTGTCAAAGATTTATCAGAAGAAAACTTCCCTAATTTCATGAAAGATGATAAGATATGCATACAAGAAGCTCAACGAACTCCAAACAGGATAGATCCCCCCCAAAAAAAACACCAAGTATATCATAATCAAACTTTCCAAAACCTAAGACAAAGCAAGAATCTTTAAAACAGCATGGGAAAAATGAAAAGTCATCTATAAAGGAGAACCAATAAGACTAATCTCTCATTTCTCAGCAGAAAAAATGCAAGCAAGAAGGCAATGGGATGATATGAAACACTGGAAGAAAAAAATTGCCAACCCAAAATTTTATGTCCAGCAAAGCTGTCTCTCAAATATGATGTTGAAATGAGGATAAACAGAAATTAAGAGAATTGCAAAAACAAGACCAACTTTACAAGAAATGGTACAGAAAGTCCTCCAGACATAACTCTACTGATGGCAGACAATAATCAGACATTAAGACATACAGCAACACTACCTGGAAATCAACCCAGAAATAGAAGTATCAAAAATAATATAAGCCTACAAGAAGGAAACTAGGGAACTAGAGATGCCAATTTGTAGACGATGATAACTGCAAAGCAAAAAGGTGGAATAAATTATATAATTACAGAACTTCTAAATGGAGAAGAAGTCAATATGATATCAAGATAGCATGAACTGCTTTAAACTTCAGAAGATAATAAATTACAGTGTAATCTCAAAGAAAATTAATAAACGTGCAAACCAAAATAAAAAGAAAATCATAAAGTCTCAGAGAACACTAAAACAATAGCAATTAAGGAAATGATGAGAAAAACCATAATCAAATGGAGCTCAGCCTTGAAAAATATATGGAAGAAAGAAACCATCAAAACAATATGAAAAAGCACAGCAAAATGGAAGCCACAAATTCATATCTATCAATAATTACACTGCATGTAATAGATTAAATGCACTAGTCAAGACACAGAGAATAGCAAATTCTGTTTAAAGAAAACATGACTCAGCAATATCCTGTCTACAAGTTAGACACAATGACAAAGATAAGCTAAAAATCAAAGGATAGAAAAACATATCAAGCAAATAGCAACCAAAAAAGAGCAAGAGTGGAAATATTAATTTCAGAGGAAACAGACTGTAAGGCAAAAACCAGCAAAAGAGACAAGGGAGGACATTATCTAATGATTAAAGTGTCAGTTGAACAAGAGAACATGACTATAATAAATACCTATGCACTCAATGAAAAAGCCCCAAAGTGCATAAATCAAAGTTTAACAGAATTGAAAGGAGAAATAGACAAATCCACAATAATAGTTGCTGTTGTTGTTGTTATGTGCTGTTGAGTTGGACCCAACTCATAGCAACCCCTCTTTGGGTTTCTGAGGCAGTATCACTACAGAAGTAGATTGCCCCATTTTCAATAAAGGACAGAACAATTAGAAAGAAACCAACTAGAAACTTAACAAAGATACAGAATATCTAAACAACACCATCAACCAACTAGACCTAGATAGATGTATACAGAACACTTCACCCAACAACAGTACAATACACAATCTTTTCCAGTGAATGTGGAACTTTCATCAGAATAGACCATATATTAGTCACAAAGTAAGCTTCAATAAATGTAAAAACATCAAAATACCACAAAGCATCTTCTCAAATCATAATGCTATAAAAATAGAAATCAACAACAGGAAGATCAAGCAAAAAATATATAGATATGGATATAGATACACACACACACACACACACACACACAGAAACTAACACCCTACTTAAAAATTATTGGATAATAGAAGAAATAAAAAATGAAATTAAAAAACACCTAGAACCAAACAAGAATGAAAACACAACATACAAAGTCTTAGGAACACAGCAAAAGCAGTGCTCAGAAGACAATTTATAGCAATAAATGCACACATCAGAAAAGAAAAAAGAATCAAAATCAATACCATAACCTAACACCTCCAAAAATAAAAAAAAAAAAAAAAAAAAAAACCTGGTTAGCAGTCAAATGCCTTAGGCACTACGCCACGAGCTCCCAGAAAATGAACAGCCTAAAAAAAAAAAGCCTAGCGTCACCTGAAGATAGGAAATAAGAAAGATTCAAGTAGAAATAAATGAAACAGAAAACAGAAAAAATCAACAAGAAGTTGGTTCTTTGAAAGTATTAATAAAATTGACAAACCACTGCAAATTTAACAAAGGAAAAGGAGAAGAAGCAAAAAGCACAAATAAGAAATTATATAGGCAATGTCACAACAGAACCTAATGATATAAAAATGATAATAACAGAATTCTATCAAGAGCTATGCTCCAACAAATTTGAAAACCTAGAAGAAATGGAAAAATCTCTGTAAACACACTACTGACCCAAACGACCACAATCTAGAGTACAAAATTTGAACAGATCCATCACAAAAGAAGAAATTGAACAAGTCATTTAAAAAAAAGAAGAAGAAGAAGAAGAAGAAGTGCTGGCCCAGATGGCTTCACTGTCAAATTCTTTCAGACATTCAGAGAAGAGCTGACACCAGTTGTACTCAAGCTATTTCAGAACACAGAAAATGATGGAATAGTACCAAACTCATTCTATGAAGCAAGCATTACCCTAATACCAAAAGCAGGCAAAGACATCACTAAAAAGGAAAATTACAGACTAATATCTCACATGAACATTGATGCAAAAATCCTCAACAAAATCTTAGCCAACAGACTACCACAATACATTAAAAAAAAAAAAAAAAAATTACATCACGACCAAGATAAATTCCTATCAGATATGCAAAGATGGTTCAACATTAGAAAAACAATCAATGTAATCCACCACATAAATAAAAAACACAAAGGGAAAGAACCACATCATTATATTAATTGACACACAAAAGGCATTTGATGAAATCCAACACCCGTTCTTCATAAAAATGCTCAGCAAAATATTAATAGTAGGAAAATTCCTCAACATAATTAAGGGTATATATACAAAACCAACAGCTAACATTATTCTCAACAGAGAAAGACTGAAAATACTCTCTTTGTGAATGGGAACCAGACAAAGATGCCCTTTATCACCACTCCTGTTCAATATTATATTAGAGGTCCTAGCCAGAGTAATAAGGCAAGAATGGGAAATAAAAGATATACAAATTGGCAAAGAGGAAGTAAAACTATCTTTAATTTGCAGAACATATGATCCTTTACATAGAAAACCCTAGAAACTCAACAAGAAAACTACTGGAACTAATAGAAGGCTTCAGCAAAGTGATAGGGTACAAGTTCAACATACAAAAATCAGTAGCATTTCTCTACACAATTGAAGAGAACTCTGAAAAGGAATCAGGGAAACAGTACCATTTTCAATAGCCACCCAAAAGATGAAGTACTTAAGAATAGATCTAACAAGACACACAAAAGACCAATACAAAGAGAACTACAAAACACTGCTACAAGAATCCAAAAGAGACCAACATAATGGAAGAATATGCCATGCTTATAGATAAGAAGACTTAAAATTGTAAAAATGACAATACTAAAATACCAAAGCAATCTATAGATATAATGCAATTGCAATCTAGATTTCATCATCATTTTTTAAAGAGATGGAAAAGCTAATTTCCAACTTTATATGGAAAGGAAAGAGACCCCAGATAAGCAAAACACTATGAAAGAAGAAGAAGAAAGTTGGTGGCCTCAGACTTCTCAATCTCAAAACCTCCTATAGAGTAACAGTAGACAAAACAGCCTAGTACTGGTACAATGACAGACACATATACCAATGGAACAGAATAGAGAATTCAGAAGTAAATCAATACACCTACGGTCAGCTGATCTTTGACAAAGGATGGAAACCCATTAGATGTGAAAAACATAGTCTCTTTAATAACTAGTGCTGGTAAACTGGACATCCCTATGCATTCAAATGAAATGGGATCCATATCTCACACCATACACTAAAACTAACTCAAGATGGATCAAAAATCTAAACATAAAAACTAAAACTATAAAGATCATCAAACAAGAAATTGGGGCAAACTTAGGGACCCTAATACATGATATAGATACACTATCACACATAACTAGAAACAGCAGAAGACAAACTAGATGAATGGAACTTCCTAAAAATTAAACATTTATGTGCATCAAAAAACTTTACCAAAAGAATAAAAAGGGAACCTGCAGACTAAGAAATATTTGGCAATTATATATTGGAAAAGAGACCAACCTCCAAAATTTATAGAAAACTTCAAAATCTCAACAATAACAACAATAAAAAGGCAAGGAATCAAGCTAAAAAATGTGCAGAAGACATGAACAGACACTTCACCAAAAACAACATTCAGGCAGCTAACAAACACATGAACAAATGCTTATGATCATTAGAAAAGATGCAGATCAAAACAAAATGAGGTATCATCTCACCCTAGCATTAATAGCAAAGTTCAAAAAAAACCCAAAAAACAACAAATGCTGGTGAGGTTGTAGAAAGACTGGAACACTCATACACTGCTGGTGGGGTTGTAAAATGGTACAACCACTGCAAAAATCTTTATGGTGCTTCCTTAAGAAGTTGGAAATAGAAATACTGTATGATCCACCAATCCTACCAGACATATATCCTAGAGAAATAAGAGCCATGACACAACATGAACAGATACATGCACACTCATGTTCATCACAACATTATTCATAGTAGCAAAAAGATGGACGCAACTGAAGTGCCTATCAACACATGAATAGATAAACAAACTATGAAGCATATACACAATGGAATACTAACCAAACGTATCAAACCCATTGCTACTGAGTTGATTCCAACTCATAGCGACCCTATAGGACAAAGTAGAACTGCCCCATAGGGTTTCCAAGGCTGTAAATCTTTACAGAAGCAGACTGCCTCATCTTCCTCCCATGGAGTGGCTGGTGGATTTAAACCACCGACCTTTTGGTTAGCAGCCAAATGCTTTAACCTCTATGCCACAGAACCCCTCAATGGAATACTATGCAACATTAAAGAATAATGATGAATCTGTGAAACACCTCATCACATGGATGAACCTAGAGGACATTATGCTGAGTAAAGTCAATCAATCACAAAAGGACAATTATCATATAAGACCACTACTGTAAAAAGTTAAGAGAAGGTTTACACACAGAAAGAATTGTTTTTTGAAGTTTATCAGGGGTGGGAAGGGAAGGGAAGGAAAATCATCAATTAGAGGGTAGACACATACTAACTTGGGTGAAGATAAAGGCATATACAATAAGGGGGGTCAGCATAAAATGATTGAGGCAGTGGAAGATACAAGGAGGAGCAAACAAGTTAAAGGCAACAAAGGTGAATACCATTACATGTATAATCCTGCAATAACAGCAATAACAATATTTAAGAGTGGACACATAGATAGACAATCTGAAGAGGGATCGGAAGGCAAATGGGACTACACCCACAAACAAAAGTTTGACAGAGTCTATCTCTATCTATGCATTTATATGTGCTGCAAATATATCTGTGAATGTGGTAGAGCATACAAGAGACCAAGTTATGAAACGTCTTATGCATAACCAAACACCTTGAGGGAAAGAGTCTTTGAGTATGCAGGCCCAGGATCATAGTCTTGGGGGACACCAAGGTCAACTGGCATAACATAGCCCACAAAGACAATGGCCTACATCCTACTTTGGTGAGTAGTGACTGGGGTCTTCAAAGCTTGTGAGTGGCCATCTAAGGTGCCACTCCCTATCTAAAGCGAAGAAGAGTGAAGAAAATCAATAACAAAAGGAAATAGTATTCTGAAGGACTTAAAGGAGAACATGATCGCCAGCCTCCACGATCCTGAGACCAGAAAACTAGATAGTGCCCAGCTATCTAGTTGACTGCTCTGAAAGGGAACACAATAAGAAGTCCCAGAAAGAGTGGGGAGAAATTTGGAACAAGACTCAAAATCATAAAAATGATCAGGCTTATTGATCTGATGAAGACTGGTGGAACTCCCAAGACTATAGCTCTTAGACATCCTTCAAGCTAGGAAGTGAACTTAACACCCATGATTTAACTGGCAGCCAAGTGATAGACAGGCCTATAAGGTGAACAGTAATATCAGGGGGTTAGATGTTTGTTAGAACAATCACACATATGAGATTGAGAGGACAGTGTTTACCCAGAGACAGAGCTAGGAAGGCAGAAGGGAATGGGAAGGGAAGGCGAATGAAGAGGATGGGCATAGGTAGGAAATGGGAAGAATGCTGTTACAGTGTGGGGACTGCAGAAAATCTCACAAAATGTAATGTGTATGTATTGTTGAATGGAAAACCAATCTACTTTGTACACTTTTACCCAAATCATAATTAAATTTTTTTAAAACGATGGTTATTAAAGAATTAATGCAATGAGGAGAAAAATCCTCACACTATACCAATAAACAACATCAACAAAAAGCGGAGAAAAAACTGAAGTTGTCAAGGACATCATTTTACTAGGATCCACAATCGACATACATGGAAGCAGCAATCAAGAAATAAAATTATGTACTGGAGTAGGCAAATCTTCTGCAAAAGACCTCTTTAAAGCTGTAAAAATCAAACATGTCACTTTGAGGACTAAGGTGCTCCAGGCCCAAGTCATGATATTTTCATTTGCCTCATATTTATTGGAAAGCTAGATAACGAATAAGGAAGACCAAGGAAGAATTGATGCATTGAATTATGATGTTGGCGAAGAATATTGAATATATATCATGGACTTAAAGAAGAACGAACAAACTTGTTTTGGAAGAAGTATAACCAGAATGCTTCTTAGAAGTGAGGATGGCAAGACTTTGTCTTACATACTTTGGACATGTAATAAGAGGTACCAATCTGTGGAGAAGGTTATCATGCTTGGTAAAGTAGCAAGAAAGAAAGAGGAAGACCCTCAATGAAATGATTGATAGAGTGGCTGCAACAAGGGGCTCAAAAATAGCAGTGATTGTGAGGAAGGCACAGAACCAGGCAGAGTTTGGTTCTGTTGTACATAGGTTTGCTATGAATTGGAACCAATCCAACGGCACATAACAACAGCGATTTTAGTCATTTATATTATATAAAATCGGAATGATTAAATGTCCCACATTTTTAAAGGGAGATTGTTTTAGTAAATGTCACGTTTCTAGATAAGTGTATATTATTAACTCAGTGATTTCAGAGAAGAGGGATTGGGTCTGGCATCATATCTGAAGACCAAGAAGAAAAACCTCAGTTACTTATGAAGTGAAGATACTACTATTACAACTAATAAGAAATTAGGTTCAAAATATGAGTAGGAATTTAAACATTTAAACTTAGATGTGTTTTTCTCCCAGTCTGATTAAGAGCAGAAGTGCTTATTTATCTGAGGGAACACCAGATCCAGATGACTTGGTAGCACATGTTTTTGTTAGATGGAGAACAAGGATTTCTTCTGCCAAATCTAACCATTTCCAAAATGCAATTAGGGAGTATACCTCACATTGCAATCCTGCCTCTTTCTATCTCAGCCTCATTCTCTGACTGTTTTCTCAGAAGCCCTTGAAGTCTCCTTCTAGGACCATTGTCAATAAATTCCTTCTCAGGTACACTTTCCTCATCACTATTGAGGCTTTTTCTCCTGACCCTTACCCTCAAGGGAAAAGTTTGCCCTGTGTGATGTATGCCAAGCCTTGCCAAGCCACACCTAGCTTATTTTCTAGCTCACAATTTTATTTTGGGCCCCAGAAGGCAGGAGAATGGTGGGGTTCTGAGGTAGTGCAATATACTATCACCATTTAGCACAACAGGTTCCTGTGTTTCCTTGCATATGCAGTTTTATTTTCTTCCTTGCAATGCACAGTGTTGTTTTTTTAACTTCACCAAGAATCATATACATACATATATATATATAGATAGATAGATAGATAGATATAGATATAGATATAGATATAGATATAGATAGATAGATAGATAAAATCACAGTATTTGCCAATTCAACATTTTTCAGGTGAAGATTTCACATTTTACAATTTGTTTTTGTTTTTGTTTTTATTGTTTTTTGATAGAAACGAGAATTCTTGCAAGAAAACAAGAGAATTTAAGATGAAATTAAATGGGAAAGGAGTGCCTATGAAAAGTTGTTCCCCACCTTTGTCTCACAGCTTATTTATATTTGACTGAGTAGTGATTCTATGTTTATATTCCAGATAGCAGATTACTGTGGTAGATAAACAGGAGATCGCTCTATCTTTCTATTTCTATCTACCTCAGGGGACACTACCAACTCTGGATTGAGAAAACACAGAAAGGTTGAGAGAGAACAGATTTCTCAGTCAACAGAAAGAACATATTTGGATGTGTAAAATTAAAAGAGATTTGAGGAATACTGGACAAACTTCCCTAGACAGGGAAAGAACCCACCCTGAATAATGTGGGACAAATCACTTAACTGCCTCGAGTTTTACCTTCTTCATCTGTAAAATCTAGTGAGTAAACTGGTTCAGCAAAAGATATAATAAACATAGATTTAAATGAATCTGTATTTTCCAGGCCAGATGAATTGTTAAAACTGAATTAAGTGACAATTGGGATCTTGAATAAGAAAGGAAATAATGCAGCCATGCTTCTTGAGGTAAAATGGTTGTCTAATTTAGAATTCTACTATCCTTAAGGACAAATCCCAAGCAGATAAAGAGACTCAAGATCACATGAATGGCCTCTGCTCCTACTCTGAAGTTGTAATGTGAGATCTGAAAAAAGAATACTCTCTATAGAGACATAAATGCTAACATATAAACATGTTTTTATTTTAATCTAAATATAAATAAATGAACTAAAAGCCAGAGATGTCCACTCTAATTTGAACTTCTCTGTACATATTGTTCTTGTTTTTATGGGCTGTTGAGTTGATTCCAACTCAGTGACCCTATAAGACAAAGCTGAACTGCTCCATAGGGTTTCCTCGGCTGTAATCTTTATGGAAACAGATTGGCACTTTTTCTTGCATGGAGCAGCCAAGGGGGTTTGAACCACTGACCATTTGGTTAGCAGCTGAGTGCTTAACCACTGTACCACCAGAGCTCCTTATGTAATATGTACTGGGTGCTAAAATTGGCTTATATTATTGTTGCTGTTAGTTACCATTGAGTCAGCCCACAACTCATGGCAGTCCCTGGCACAATGCACCACTGTGATCCACACAGGGTTTTAATAGGCTGATTTTTGGAAGTTGACTGCTAGCTCACCTTAGCCTGGAATCTATGCTGAAATCTGTTCAGCATCATAGCAATATATAAGCTTCCAATGACAGATGGACAGTGTCTGCCCTTGAGGTGCATTGGCTGGGAATTGAATTCAAGCCTCTCTCATGGAAGGGGAGAATTCTATCACTGAGCCACACTGCCTTCTCTTTTTTTCTTAGTCTCACTTAAAATAATACTATGATTTTCAATAGACAGTGTCTTAGATTTGATGAAGTGCTAAACTCCAAACCAAACCCACTGCCATCGAGTCAATTCCAACTCATAGCGACCTTATAGGACAGACTAGAACTGCCCCATAGAGGTTCCAAGACTGTAAATCTTTACAGACGCAGACTACTTCATCTTTCTCCCATGGAGTGGCTGGTAGGTTCAAACCACTGACCTTTTTATTAGCAGTCAAATGCTTTAACCACTGCACCACCAAACTCCTCTGATGAAGCACAAAAAACAAAAAAAACAAACTTACTGCCATCAAGTCAGTTCTGACTCATAGTGACCCCCATTGGGTTTCTAAGGCTGTGAATCTTTACAGAAGCAGACTGCCTCATCTTTCTTCTGTGGAGTGGCTGGTGAGTTTGAACCACTGACCTTTTTGTTAGCAGCCAAATGCCTTAACCACTACACCACCAGAGCTCCTTCTGATGAAGTACAGTACAGTTTAAAAATCAAAACTCTGTCTAGAGGACATGGCCCAAGATGTTGGCTTAGCTTAGTCACACACATCATGCTGCACCCCTACAGCAAAGAACCAAAAAACCAAGTGAAACAGATATAGATGACAATCTGGGAACCTAGAACAGCAAATAGAAGGATGAAGAATTAGCTTGAAAACTGAAGGAAAGGAGAAATTGAATAAAATCAGCAAACAAAATTACAGACTGTAGGCAACCTGCAAGCTGGCTCAGTGCAGAATGGCCATCTTCGGACAAAATGAGCAGCACTCCCAGGTGAGAAGCACAAGCACAGGAAGCAACTTCACAGAATTCCCAAAAGGAGACAGGGGTACTGTGTCGATAAACTCAGAGTGAAGCAAGGTGACCATAACATAAATTGTATCTAAGGAGGGAAAATACAGGAAGGTGAGCAGAGCAGGGAAGGAGCCAGAAAGTAGGGACAGAACTACTCAGCAGCAACAGTCCACGATCATTTCACTGGGTGGCACTGGTAGAGTGGAGGATCCTTGGGGTGGCAGCTAGAGATATGCCACCCGACCGGACTCTAAGACAACTTCCCCCTTATCCTTGCATTTGGCCAGGGCTTGGTCCTGATCACAAGCTGCAGTCTGTGGGAAGTGCCCCAGAACCTATGCCAGAGACTGGGGGAACATGCACCTCCCTCCCCACCCCCTCCTTCACTGTAACTAGTTATGGGCCCTCTCTCTCCTCCCTGGCAATCTGCAGCACATGCTGCTGTGCAATCAGACTTGCAACCAGAGGTTCATGCCAGCCCGGCCTACCCCCCAAGTTGCCCCACCTGCCCATTGCCGGCATGCACTTCTGCCCCCAGACCAGTGACTGAAAGCACAAGACCTCCTGCCCCCATCACCACACCCACCCAACAACTGGCAGTGCTAGTTCCTGTGCCACCCACTTGGTGACTGATAATGTGTGTACCTTGCCCTGACCACTTGTAACTGGTTGTGCTCTCGCATACTGCCCAACCTAGTAACTGGTGAGAACACTCCCTGCACTCATGCCCTGGTGACCAGCCAGACAGGCACATCACCTCAGCAACTCCAGTCACATCCTGACAGGTACCATCTGCACGTCTGACACATGATGAGCAGGAGATCCTATTGCCCTCATCCAACATCCACCTGGCTGCAATGCCACACATTTCCCACTCAAATAGTTCTTGCAGGCCACCTGCACTTGCACTGAAGTCCTTTCATACTTCAACACCTTCTGAAACACCAATTTGTGCATGGTCAGTGGGCCTACCCAATTCATTTGGATAGCACTTCCTCACAGTGGATACAGAGATGTCTCACCCTGGTCTCCAGAGAATGCACTAAGTGCTAACACCAACCCAGAAAGACTACATGATCATGCAAGGGCTATTGAGAGACCCTGACTACCTAACACTTGTCACCCAATATCAGGGAAAGAATCTGCTCTCCCTTCACCACTCAATTCAGTAAGGGAAATCAAATGAGCTTAAGTACAGATGACTTGCATGTGGCTGAAACCCACCATACCCACTAATGAGAGGAAATCATGCCCAGCAAACAAATACCACCAAAGTCACACAAAACAAAAACAATTGAACTAATGCAAGGAAGAAAGATATTCCAAATAGAAAGAGAAGAAATAAAGCTCCACATACATCAAAACAAATAAAAAATCAGCACAAAACAAACATACATACAATCAACAAAGAAATTTTAACAACTCAATGCATCGGATACAGCAGACAATAACAAATCATATGAAGGAACAGGATAAGGTGGCTCAAACAAGTGAATAAAATAAAGGAACAGAAAACCTTCTGGAGGGAGAAATAGAATAAAACTACCTGATAAGGCATTCAAAGAACTTTTAAAAATAGGATCCTCTAAGAGAGCAAGGAAAACACAGACAAAACCCTAGAAAACTTCAGGAAAACAATACAAGAACTAATTGACAAAATAAATAGACAGTTAAAAACCATACAAAAGCAACAACTAGAAATCCAGAAAATTAACAATTAGATACCAGAAATAGATAACTCAATGGAAAGACACATAAGCAGAATTGAATCAATGGAAGAAAGAATCAGCAAAATAGAGGACAAATCCTCTAATGCTAATATGTTTGAGAAACAATTTGAAAAAGAATGAAGAAAACTGAAGAATTCATAAGAATTATGTGAGACACTATCAAGAGGGAAAAAAAATTATGCATTATAGGAATTCCAGAGGGGGGAGAAAGCACAGAAAGAATTTTTGAAGGTTTACTAGCAAAAAAACTTTCCTCATATCATGAAATGCGAGAATATTTCCATCTAAGTTCAGTCAACCCCATACAAGATAGACCCTAAAAGAAAGTCACCAAGACATATCATAACCAAACTTTCCAAAACCAAATACAAAGAAAGGATTCTGAGAGCAGCTCATGAAAAATGAAATCTCACCTCCAAAGGGGCACTAATAAGACTAAGTGCTGATTTCTTGGCAGAAACCATGCAGGCAAGAAAACAGTAGGATGGCATACATAAAATCTTGAAAGAAAAAATTACCAACCAAAAATTATATATACAGCAAGACTGTCTTTCAAATACAATGACAAAACTAAGACATTCCCAGGTAAACAGAAATTAAAGGAACTTGTAAAAAACAGACAAACTTTACAAAATATATTAAAAGGAATACTTTGGACAGAGAACCAATGACATTAGACAACAAGCTACATTAAGACACATGACAGAATCACCCAGATACCAACCCAGGTAAAGAATTCTCAAAAGAAAAACAAAAGGTGGAAAATTGAAAATAGGAAACCAGAGATATCAATCTGTAAGTTATGACAACTTTAATACAAAAATGGAAAATAAATGGTGTAGTTATAGAACTTCCATATGGAGAGAATGTCAAGGCAATACCAAGATATAACAGAGTGTTTAAGACTTAGGAAGATAAAAGAAAATTTCAGAATAACCACAAAGAAAATTAACAAATCTAGTTATCAAAATAAAGAATAAATGAAAAAGATTCTGTAAGCACTAAATCAACAAGAACAAAGATACAAAAAGAAAATCTATATACGAAAAGAACTCAGCATAGAAAACTAAGCAGAACAAAGAAATCATTAATACCACACACACACAAACACACATATCATGATAAAATGGCAACAGTAAATTCATACCTATTGATAATCATACATATTGATAATCACTAAATGTAAATGGCATAAATGTACCAGTCAAGAGACAGAGAGTGATAGAATAGATTAAAAAAAAAAAAAAAAGACCCATCAATATATTGCCTACAAAACACACACTTTAGACCAAAAACATAAATAGGATGAAAATCAAAGGATGGGAAAAGTTAAGCAAATAATAACCAAAAGAGAGAAGAAGTGGCAATAATAATCTCTGATCAATAGATTTTAAGTCAAAATCTGTTATAAGAGACAAAGAAGGGCATTATGTAATGATTAAGAGTCAATCTGCCCAGAAGACATAAACATAATAAATATTAATGCACCCAATGACAGAGCTTCACAATATGTAAAACAAACTCTAACAAAACTGAAAAGAGAAACAGACAGTTCTACACTAATAGTAGAACCTCTTAACACATCCATTTGATGATGGACAGAACAACTGGAAAGAAACTCAACAAAGATATAAAAGATCTACGTAACGCAATCAACCAACTCAACTTCATAAACATACAGAGAGCACACCACCCAACAGCAGCACAATACACATTCTTCTCCAGCGCACATAGATCATTCTCTAGAATAGACCATGTTTTAGGCCACAAAGCAAGCCTCGATAAATTCAAAAACATCAAAATAGCACAAAGCATCTTCCTGACTATAACACTATGCATTACAAATCAATAACAGAAAGAACAAGGAAAAAAATTAAATACATGGAAACTGAATAACACCTTACTTAAAAGCTATTGGGTAATACTAATTCTTATTGCCATTGAGTTGGATCCAACTCATAGCAACCTCTCCTTAGGTTTCCAAGGAAGTATCACTATGGAAGTCTATTGTCCAATCTTTCTTCCAAGTAGTGGCTGATGAGTTTGAACTGCCAGCCTTCTGGTTAGCAGTCGAATACCTTAGGCCCTATGCTACCAGGGGTAGAATAAATTAAAAATGAAATAAAAAAAAAATTCTTATAATCAAAAGAGAAAGAAAGCAGAGCATAATATGACTTTTGGAACACATCAAATGCAGTCCTCAGAGGAGAATTTATAGCAATAAATGCACACATCAAAACAGAAGAGCCAAAATCAATAGTTTAACCCTACACCTTGAACAAATAGAGAAGGAGCAGCAAAAGAAGTTCACAGTCATGAGAAAAAAGGAAATACGTGAAATGGAAAACAGAAAAACAATAGAAAGAATCAACAAGACTAGAAGTTGATTCTTTGAGAGGATCAATAAAATTAACAAACCACTGGCTAAATTGGCAAGCAGAAAAAAATGAAAAGATGCAAGTAACCAAAATAAGAAATTAGTTGGGTGACAAAACCAACTGAGATAAAAAGGATTATAACAGAATGTTATGAAGAATTGTACTCCAACAAATTTGAAAACTTAGAAGAAATGGACAAAACTTAGAAGAAATGGACAAACACACTACCTACATAAACTAACACAAATAGAGGTAGAAAATTTAAACATATCCAGAACAAAACAAAAGAAACTGAAGATGTTATTAAGAAAAAAAAAGAAGAAGAAGAAAGTAACTCCCAACAACAACAAAAAAAAGCCCTGGCTAAGATGGCTTCACTGGAGAGTTCTAACAAACATTGAGATAAGAGCTGACACCAATTCTACTCACACTATTCTAGAATATAGAAAAGGAAGGAATATTCTCTAATTCATACTATGAAGCCAGCATAACCTTGATACCAAAGCCATGCAAATACACCATTAAATAAAATTACAGACCAAAACCTCTCATGAATATAGACACAAAATTTCTCAACAAAATTCTAGCCAATAGAATTCAACAGAACATCAATAATAATAATAACACATCATGATCAAGTGAGAATCATACCAGGGATACAAGGGTGATTCAACATTAGAAAACCAAACAATGTAATTTACCACATAAATAAAACAAAGGAAAAGAATGACATGATCATCTCAATCAATGCAGAAAAGGCATTTGATGAACTCCAATGTGCTTTCCTGAAAAAACTCTCAGTAAAATGGGCATGGAAGAGAAATTTCTCAACAAGTAAGGGCAAATATGCAAAAAAAACAGCCAACATTATTCCCAATGGAGAAAGATTGAGAGCATTCCTCTTGAGAATGGAATGAGACAAAGATGTCCTTTCTCACCACTCTTACTGAATATTGTACTGGAAGTCCTAGCTAGAGCAATAAGGCAAGAAAGGGAAATAAAGGGTATCCAAATTGGAAAAGACGTATAGCTATCCTTATTCTCAAATGGCATGATGCCATACATGGAATATCCTAGAGACTGCACAAGAAAGTTACTGGAATAGAAGAATTAAGCAAAGTGGCAGGGCACAAGATAAACACACAAAAATTTATTTGGATTCCTCTACACTAACAGTGAAGATTCTGAAAAGAAAATCAAGAAATTAATATAATTTACAACAGCCCCCAAAAGGATGAAATACTTAGGAGTAAAGCTAACCATCAATGTAAACGACTGATGCAAGGAAAACTATAAAACGTACTGCAAAAAACTATAAGAGATCTACATAAATGGAAACACATTCTATCCTCATGGATTGGAAGACTTATATTGTGAAATATAAAAAAATAACACAATGACAGAAGATAAATTAGATAACTAGGACCTATATGTATGCTCATCAACAGACTTTACCAAGAGAGTAAAAAGAGGGCCTACAGACGGGGAAAAAAATCTTTGAAATGGCAATCTGATAAGAGTCTAATCTTTAAAATATATAGAAAGCTTCAACAACAAAAACAATCCCATCAAAAAATGGACAAAAGACATGAACCAACACTTAACCAAAGAGGACATTCAGGAGACAAACAAATAGTGGAGAAAGTGTTCATGATCATTAGCCTTTACAGAGACAAAATAAAACTATAATGAGACACCATCTCACTCCTGCAAATATGTGAATGATCAAAAAAAAAAAAAGAGAACAATAAATACTAACAAGGTTGTGGGGGAATTAGAAGTGATACATTGCTGGTAGGACTGTAAAATGGTGTAATCACTATGGAAAACAGAATGCCACTTCCTCAAAAAGCTAGAAATAGAATTACCTTATGATAAAGATTGCTGGTGGTGCAGTGGTTAAAGCACTCATATATTAACCAAAAGTTCATCAGTTCAAACCCACCAGCTGCTGCACAGGAGAAAGATAGAATAATGAGAAGTCAATGAAATATAACATGGATGAATCTGGAGGACATTATACTGAGTGAAGTAAGTCAATCCGACTCATAATATAGTATGGTCAAATATAGTATGATCCCACTATTATAAAAGTCAAGAACAGATATAGACATAGAAAGCGAAGTTGTTTAATGGTTACCAGGGATGCCTAGTTCCCTAAGTTCTTAAAGCTGGGTATAGTCAATTTTAGTCCCTTTACTTTGTTTTATACGGAACTCTGGTGCTGCAGTAGGTAAGGCATTTGGCTGCTAACCAGATCGGTGGTTCAAACCCACCATCTGCTCCACAGGAAGAAGATGAGGCAATCTACTTCCATAAAGATTTACAGCCTTGGAAAATTCAGGGGGGTCACTATGAATTGGAATTGACTCAATGGCAGTGGGTTTAGTTTTGGTTTTCATTTTTTTTTTAATTAGGATTTGGGTGAAGATTTACAGAGTAAATTCACTTTTCATACAGCAGTTCACATATACTTTGTCTCATGTCATTGACCAA
>NW_006921706.1:7722276-7737913 GCF_000298275.1 Orycteropus afer afer
CAGGACAAGAACCGATATATGCACACCCTTGTGCATCACAGCACTATTTACAACAGCCAAAAAATGGAAACAACGTAGGTGCCCATCAACAGAAGAATGGATAACCAAACTATAGTACATACACAGAATGGAATACTATGCAACCCTAAAGAATAACATAGAATCGGCAAAACACCACATAACATGGATGAACTTGGAGGACATTTTGGTGAGTGAAATAAGTTAATCATGGGACAAATATTTTATTAGTCTGTTATTGTAAAAAAGTCAAGGAAAGGTTTATATACGGAAGGAAATTTTCTTTGTTGGTTACCAGGGGTGAGAACAGTGTTAGATAGTTAAGGCAATTCATTTGGGTTAAGAGAAGGGCTATATACCAAATGTGAGTAATCAACATGTTGGCATTGAGGAAGAGGAAGACATAGAGAGGTTTATAGGAGGTACAGACAACAAAGATGAACCCTGCATGTACAGTACTGTGTTATCAGTGAAGACAAAAATTTATGTATGGGCGGATAGATGGGTGGACAGGCTGAACTATTAGGTATGTGCATGTATGGGGGAGTGTGCCCAAGACCATGTATAGGGTTGGCAGACAATATTTCTACAAGTGTGTTGGTATGTTCTGTAAAAATTCTCAGGTATATAGTAGAGGTGAGAAGGGACAAGGCTGTAGTCACTAATTGGCCACAGCCAGCTACTGAGAGGGAGTGAGTAGTTTGACCTGGGGGCTCAGAACCATTGTCCCAGGTGACATCAAGTTCAATTGGCATAACATACTACACAAAAATATTGTTCCACATCCTACTTTGGCAAGTAAAGACTGGGATCTTAAAAGCTTGCAAGCGGCCATCTAGATGCAACAATGGGTCTCTCCTCATCCAGAGCAAGAAAGAATGAAGAAAGCCAAGGACACATGGAAACAATTAGTCCAAGTGACTGATATACCATGTGATCCTCAGCCTATATGACTTTGAGACCAGAAGAACTAGATGGTGCCTGGCTACCACTGTCAACCACTCAGAGGGGGATCTCTGTAGGAGATCCTGGATAGAGAGGGAGAACAATGTGGAACAAAACTCAAAATTATTTGGGAAAAAAAAAAAAGGACAAGGTTTGCTGATCTGATCGAGCCTGATGGAACCACTGAGACTATGGCCCCTAGTTACTCTTGAGGTCTGGAATTTAACCCACTCCTGTGGCTTCCTGCCAAACAAAAACAGGCATATGAGCTGAACATGTATAATAGGTAGATACACTCCTTAGAGAGATCCATCATGCAAGAATAGGAGGGCTGTGTATGCACAGGGAGACAGCTTGTTGGGTAGGAGTGGACTGGAGGAAAGGATACAGGGAAGAGGTAACTATGGAGAGGATGTAGGAGGGGAGATATTGCATTGTGATAAATTGTAGTCAATGTCATGAGGCAAAATGTATGTGAGCTGCTGTACTGAAAGTGAATTTGCTCTGTAAACTTTCACCCAAATCACAATAAAAAATTAAAAAGAAAACAAAAATCCTCACAAATGGACCAATAAAGTGCATCATGATAGATGGAGAAAAGATTGAAGTTGTCAAAGATTTCATATTACTTGGATCTACAATCAACACCAATGGAAGCAGCAGTCAAGACATCAGAAGACAAATTGCATTGGGCAAATCTGCTGCAAAAGACCTCTTTCAAGTACTAAAGAGCAAAGGTGTCTCCTGGAAGACTAAGGTGTGTCTAACCCAAGCCATGGTATTTTCAGTTGCCTCATATGCATGTGAGAGCTGGAGAGTAAATAAAGAAGACCAAACAAGAGTTGATGCTTTTGAGTTGTGGTGTTGGTGAAGAATACTGAAAGTTCCATGGACTACTGAAAGAACTAACAAATCTGTTCTGGAAGAAGTGGAACTGGAATCCTCTTTGGAAGTGAGAATGGCCAGACTTCGTCTCACCTACTTTGGTCATGTTGTCAAAGGGACCATTCTCTGGAGAAGGATCATGCTTAGTAAAGTGGCGGGTCAACAAAAAAGGGGAAGGCCCTAAACAAGATGGATTGACATAGTGCCTGCAACGATGGGCTCAGGTATAGCAAGGATTGTGAGGCTGGCAGGGGACTGGGCAGTGTTTCGTTCTGTTTCACATAGGATCATTATGAGTCACAGCCAACTCAACGGCACCTAATAACAACAAGGTTTGATTGTAAAAAAGTGTATTATACTTTTAAAAGATCTAAGACATCATAAAGTAAATGTGTTTTTAAAAACTAAGGAAAAAAAAAATTTAAGGTATTTTAATGAATTTTTGTCACTCTATTTATATTAGCCCAAAACAGCATTAGTTCTTCAATAGGGTTTCAGAGATCTTAAGTTAAAGTAATAAAGGAGCAAAGAAGTCACTATTCTTAAAGATTAAAGACAAGAATTATTTAAAAATATAAACATACACACCCATTATATGAAGATATATAGATAAGGCCACAGAAGGGTGTGTCAAAAGTAGCTAATTCTGAATGAAAAAAAGAGAGACTTTTCTATATCTGTGTTTTTAAACTTTGCCACAATACATATGTATTGCATTTGCAGTAATAAAAAAAAAGCAATAAGTTTTTTCCTTTTATGATTAAACAAGAATCTTCAAGTACGCATCTGCAAGTATACATTTGCTTAATAATATTTTTCCTACAAAGTTATAGGCACCATGCAGTCCAACCACAAAATCCAGTTTAAAGTTAATCATAAGTGAGACAGTAGGGGCCCATAAGCTGGGGAGAAGGAATAATTCTACACTACATCTTAATAGAGATTTCTTCATTTTTCTGTGTGTTGACAGTTTATGTGAGCACATGCAATTTGCTTTTTATGGCCAGGCCACAGAATGGAGCACTTAAAAGCATAATTTCTTTGATCTGGATTTTGTTCAAAATGCTAGAGTTGAAGAATCTTTTATTTGGATGTTACTTCAATTCCTTAAAGCATAAAACCCCTTCAGCATAGGTCTTTCTCCTACTGTAACCAAATTTGTGCCAAATTAAAAATATTGATAAGCAGTACCTGAAAATAAGTAAAATTTCCTCCTGTGCTTAGATGTTAGCACAATTTTAGGAAGCTGCTGCCTTTTTTACCATGTATTTGACAGAAAATTGTATGTCTGTTTTTATTTGATTCATAAATAAAAGTCAGTATTATTCAGGTTCTTTGTTTCCTCGAATCATGCTATCAACACTTAGAGCAATATAGCTCTTTTATATATGATCTTAGGTATATGTGGTCTCATCAGCCTTTACAAGAAAATAGATACCCTTGGGGTCTGAGTTGGTATTTGAGGAGATAAGCTCACTTTTAGTTTATGTCTAATAACGTTCTACAATCGATGCCAACGGAAGCAGCAGTGAGGACATTAGACCATGTGTAGCATTGGGAAAGTCAACTGCAAAGGAACTGTTTCAAGTGCTGAGGAGCAAGGATATCTCCTTGAGGACTACGGTGCGCCTGACACAAGCCATGATATTTCCAATCGCCTCGTATGCATGTGAGAGCTGGACAATGAATAAGGAAGACCGAAGAAGAGTTGATGCTTTTGAGTTGTGGTGCTGATGAAGAATGCTGAAAGTACCATGGACTGCTAAAAGAACTAACAGATCTGTCCTGGAGGAAGTGCAGCCAGAATGCTCCTTGGAAGCAAGAATGGCCAGATTTCGTCTCACCTATTTTGGTCAAGTTGTAAGAAGGGACCATTCCCTGGAGAAGGATGTCATGCTTGGTAGGGTGGAGGGTCGACGAAAGAGGGGGAGGCCTTCAAGGAGATGGATTGATACAGTGGCTGCAATGATGGGCTCAAGTATAGCAGGGATTGTGGGGCTGGCGGGGATCGGGCAGTGTTTCGTTCTGCTGTGCATGGGGTCGCTATGAGTCGGAAATGACTCGCTGGCACTTAACAACAACAACAACAATTATTTAAAAAGAGATAGCAGACTATGTCTTTTAAATTTTAATATACTCTTTCTGTCATCAAGTAATAACAATTATCCTACTGATAAACAATAGGGCACATATCAATCTGAATGATGTCTGGTTACTCTATTTTGGCCAACTAAGCACACAAAAAAGCATTATGTCATAGCCAGCAATTCAGTGTCTTTAGGGATAGGCAATTAATAGTTCTTCACATATTGCTCAGAAAGCGTTTTTTACAGTGATTCAGGGAGAAAACAAGAGGGAATCAAAAGAAGAATTTACTGAAGTTGGGGAAGGAAACCTCTCTGAGCCTTAATTGGTAATATAAAGATGACAGTTCCTTCATTTCAAAGTGGCTGTGACATTAAATAGGATACAGTAATTATATGAAGAAGATTTATAAAGTATTATGCTGGCTATACAAGCCCTGGTGGTACAAATGGTTAAGAACTTGGCTATGAACAGAAAGGTTGGCAGATTAAACCCACCCAGTGGCTCCGCAGGAGAAAGACCTGGCTATCCATTTCCATGAAGACTGTACCCAAGACCACCCCATGACTCTACACATGGGGTTACTATGAGTCAGAATCAACTTCTTAGCATTCAACAACAACAAAAACATAACTATGAACATTGAGCACATTAGGCAAGATTGTATTAAATTCAGTGCTTTAGTGGGTCCTTTTTCTTTTAACCCCCTCTGGGTTGCCATAGACTGGAGAGGGGGGAGAAAGGAGACAGACTGAACCCTGTCGACCCTGGCATTACAAAACCCTCTCCCAGACTGTTCTGGTTTACAGTGTCATTCATGCTCTTTCAAGGTAAAGAGGACAATCTGCCCCTTTCATAGCAAAGGAACTCCCCCTCCAGCACATGTGTGTGATGTTGCTGATGTCATCCAGTTTACTGTAGGTAAGCATGGAGTATTAATGGAAAGAGAGGAGGTTAGTATTCTCTTGAGTGAGCTCAAGAAAACTCCTCCAATGGGGAACTGACTTGGGTGGTGATATATGATTTAAACAGCTGTTGGGCTAAATAAATACGCCATAATAAAGATCGGTCAGATGAAATGCAGATCAACTGTCTGTCCCCATATACAAACCTAATTCCTGTTAACAGCAACAGTATTTTCATCCCCCATGTAAGAGACTTAAAGATAGCTGAATAGATGACTCCAAGTCCTAGGGTAGGAAGATACTGGTGGCTGAAGAGATGTGCTCTGTTTTCTGTAAGCAGAGATTCTACTACCATCATCACCCTGTCCTGATTTTGCAGCAACAGAGACAAACAAAGGTGATTTTCTTGAGCAGACTGAATGACAAAGAAATGAGGCAAACTATTGAGAAACTGATGGGCATCCGCTGAAGAGCAACAAATATGGTTTCTAAGCCTGAAGGGATTGCCTTCATGGGAAAGATGAAAGAGACAAGTCTCCCAGCATGACCTGGCTCTAACTAAGGAGACTGGCTTATCAGCCACAAGTACTTGAAGGGTGTAAATAGCAGGGAAGAAGAGAGATTATTTAGTATGGTCCAAGGGGACAGCAGGAGGAGTGATGGGAGTGGAAGTCAGAACAAAGATGATTTAGGTGGCAGAGTGGGTCACATGCCCTCACAGAGAGATCTATTACAGACTGTGCAGTATCATCCCCCGGGAGGGGTGGAAGCCCCATCACTTGCACCATTTACAATTGGAAAGAGCACTAAAAAGTAGATCAGCATATTGGAGAGGGAGAAAAACCACCACATGCCCTCAGAGAATTGGCAGAGTGACTTAATAGGTCTTTTCCATCTCAAATTACTATGATGTGGCTTGTGTTCATGGGGACCTGAGTTGTTAGAATAATTTTTCCATCATCTGGGCTCCTTTTCTGTTACTACAAGGCCTCACTGAAGAAATGATAATGAGTAATGGAATGCAGCTTCTGCATTGTAAATGGAAGCCTATAGCCAGTGCACTGATGCTTTAATGTGAAGACCAAACTGACTCCTTTAAGGTTCACATTGTGATGTCAGTGTAAATGAATACATACATATATACACTGAGACCAAAAACAGCATACACATTGATTGAAACCCAAAGCAAAGGAAAGGGAGCATTCCCACATTTGGAGGGTGGCTTCAAAAATTAAAGCTCAGGTATATAATTTAGAAAAATGTCCAAATACTTAAAAGCTATAGTTAAAAAGGGAGCTCTGATAGCATAGTGCCTATGGCACTTGACTGCTAACCAGAAGGCTGGCGGTTCAAACCTACCAGCCACTCTTCGGAAGGAAGATGGTGCAATCTACTTCCGTAGTGATACTGCCTGGGAAACCCAAGGAGGGGTCGCTACGAGTCAGGTCCAACTTGACGGCACATAACAACAACAACAACATAGTTTAAATATATATATATATATATATATATATATATATATATATTTGCCCTTCAAAAACTGTCAAGAAACATTTCAGACCCACATTTTGACATGTGTATGCTTTCTGTCCACAGCTGTAGTTGTATTGGCAACTGATGCATTCTGAAACTCATGATAGCCCAGAGGGGCATATGTCAGCATAAGGGAGGGCAAATCTGGGTAACAACAGCAAAAGAAAGGAACATCTACCACTTGGTCAGATGGAAATTGGGGCAGGCAGGGGAGAGCCGGTGATACTGTGATTGCTAGAAGGAGCACAGCTGTGACCATCATAACTCCTCCCAGTCAGAAGACGACCCAGAAGCAGGGAAACACAAAGGGTAAGAAGGTGGCAAGAGGAACAGGCTGTAATAATGAAAGCAAAAGAACTTGGTGGAGGGTGGGGAGCGTGCAGGACTCACAGATGTAAGTTCTTCACAGGTGGGGGATATTACGGTTCCGGATAAAAATATTGTATGTGGTTGGGCCAAGTCAAATTTGGTATTCTGAAAGACTAAAGTTTACAACAAACAAATTCAGGGTTTGACCTATACTTGCCAGATATAGGTCAACCCTCATCCTGCTGCTGCTCTCAGCAGCTGTGGCCAATGGGAGACAGAGCTGCCCCAGCATGCCAGTTTAAGCTGCTTCTAATAGATAGAAATCAGACTAACCCCATTTCCTGCCTCTCTGCTCGCTCTCGTATGTGTATTCATGGCTAATTCAGGTACAGCTGAGCTGCTGGGTTGCTGCAACTGCTGGGAAACTGATTGGTGGAATCTATTGCTGAAATATATATTCCTGTGTCATCTAGGCAAAAGATGTGTTTTTAAGCTTTTAAAGGAAGACTGTTTAAAATACAATATGACCTCATTAGTTTAAGGGCTGTGCTAGCAGAACAGCCATTACTGGTCTTTCATTTCAACAAAACTGTAGAGTTGTGTAGAGAGGGAGAAATCCACGACAGGGATGTCTGAGTGCAGCAGTGGTTAAGTGACCTATCAAAGGTCACTGAGAGAACTGATGGCAGAGGCAGAAAGAGAACTGAGGGCATGGTCTGAGAATGAGAAAAATATAAAATTAAATCTAGAGACAGAACACCATCACTAAATTAACATTAAGAATTAACAAAATACCCTATGCTCCAGCAATCCCAGTCCTAGGTATATACCCTAGAGATTCAATAGCAATAACATGAATAGACATATGCGCACCTATGTTCACATAATGTGAAGCATAATTCATGATAACAAAAAGATGGAAACAACCTTTTTGCCCATCAACAGATGAATGGGTAAACAAAATGTGATATATACATACAATGGAATACTATGCAACTACAAAGAATAATGAGTTCATGAAACATCTTATAATATGGATAAATCTAGAGGACATTATCCTAAGTGAAGCCAAACACAAAAGGACAAATACTGTATGATTTCACTTTTATAAAAAGACAAAAAGAGGGATACATACAGAAGTCAATGTTCTTTGGTAGCTACTAGACATGGAAGAAGGAATCACTTTCTAGATAGTAGACACTTATTTTTTTTGGTGATGAGAAAGGCAATACCAAATTACAGTGAAGTCTGCACAAGTTAACTCAGGTGAATGATGACACTAAGAAGTATACAAGAGTAAGTAAGGGATGCTTTTAGTAAATGATATAAATACACAATTCTGCAATAACAACCAAAAATATGTGTTGGTTACATACGTAGATGTGCATAGGAAGGCAAATGTAAAAATATGTAAGTACATATATAGGTATACCTGAAGGCATAAATATATACATGTTTCTGTATGCTGCATATATATTCATATATATAAAATAAAGCACATAGCAAGTACAGTTATGGAGACTTTTTAGACATTACCAAATACCTCATGGGATTAGTTTACTGGTTTTGAAGGCTTAGGACCATAGTTTCATGGGACAACTTGGTTAACTGGAACAACATAGTTTATAAAGTTTATATTCTACATCCTAATTTGATGAATAGTGTCTGGGGTCTTAAAAGACTGTGAGCAGGGACTTCCGGTAAGATGGAGGAATAGGCAGACAAGCAACACAGACCCTCTTTAACAAAGAAAAGAAAAATCAATGGACAGAAATACAGAAGATAATCCTGGAGCCCTGAGCTTTGAAAGGAACTACACAGAAGTGGATTAGGCACCAACTAGTGGAGAAACCTGAATGAAAGCAGTGAGTACAGAGATGGTCGGAGCTGCAGACTGTTAGCTACTCTGACGGGACCAATAGCCTGAAAATTTTCAAGTGGTGTTGGGACCTGAGAATTGACCTAAAGATCAGTCGTGGCCACCAAGGGCTGCAGGGATGACTGCACTGGTGGCCTATGACTAGGAAAGGAGACAGCAAGGAGGGAGACAATTTGAGCTGTTGACTTTCTGCTGTCTGGAGGGCGCAGCCATTTTGATTGTTTACACATGGCAGCCATTTTGGATATTTAAAGTGACTGAAGGTGCAGCCATTTTGAATCTTTACAAGTGGCAACCATTTTGGATTTTAAAGAGATAGCATTCTCATTCAGATTCCAGGAACCTAAGAATAGGCTCTGTTTGCCAAGGTCACCAGGGACATATGAGAGGCTGACAACAGGAAAGGAGACAGGTGGTGAGTGTACAAGTGCTGTCAACTAGTGACTAGAGGAGCACAGTACAGTGCCCTGCTTACATGGATAACATATAAACAAAATAAAGAAAACAAAAATCGTGGGCAAGTCATTCCAACATACAATCACCAATTAAATATAAACACAAAAACGTTATAATGCTTCGGAGACAACAGAGTATTATAGTCCACATAAAGAAGCAAGATAAAGCAGGAGAAACAAGGGACCAGGATACAGACCCAAAACACATCCCTGAGGAAGATGCAGCATTGGAACTCCCTGATAAGGAATTCAAAAGAATTAAATTTAGGAATCTTCAACGAATTGAGAGACAGATCAAGGAAAACACTGACAAAATTAAGGAAAACACAGAGAAAACCCTGCAACAATTTTGAAAGACAATACAAGAACAAGATGACAAAATAAATGAAAAATTAGAAATGATACAAAATCTACACACAGAAATCCAGAAGATTAATACTAAATTTTCAGAAATAGATAAGACATTGAATGGGCAAAGCAGCAGAACTGAATCAATGGAAGACAGAATTAATGAGATTGAAAGCAAATACATAAGCACTTCTTTGGAAAGGGATAAATCAGAAAAAATATCAAAACAAAATGAAGAAAGCCTATGGTTCATGTGGGATACCATCAAAAAGAATAACCTACGTGTAATCGGAATTCCAGAACAGGAAGAGACAAATAAAGCTAGAGAAAATGGTCAAAGATTTATTGGAAAATAATTTTCCTGGTATGATGAAAGATGAGAATATATCCATTCAGGAATATATTCATTCAGGAAGTCCAACAAACTCTAAACAGGATAGACCCCCAAAAGAAAATCACACAGACATATCATTTTCAGAAATAGATAAGATATTGAATGGGCAAAGGAGCAGAATTGAATCAATGGAAGACAGAATTAGTGAGATTCAAGGCAAATACCTGAACACTTCTTTGGAAAGGGGTAAGTCAGAAAAAAAGATCAAAACAAAATGAAGAAAGCCTAAGGTTCATGTGGGATGACATCAAAAGGAATAACCTACGTGTAATTGGAATTCCAGAACAGGAAGAGACAAATAAAACCACAGAGAAAATTGTTGAAGATTTGTTGGAAGAGAATGTTCCTGGTATGATGAAAGATAAGAATATATCCATTCAGGAAGTCCAAAGAACCCCAAACAGGATAGACCCCAAAAGAAGATCACCCAGACATATCATCATCAAACTCACCAAAATCAAAGACAAAGAAAAAATCATGAGAGCAGGACAGGAAATATGAAAAGTTACCTACAAGGGGCAACCAATAAGACTAAGCTTGGGTTTCTCAGCAGAAACCATGCAGGCAAGAAGACAAAGGGATGGTATGTATAAAACCCTGAAAGAGAATAATTTCCAGCCAAGAAATATGTATATACCCAGCAAAACTGTCCCTCAAATATGATGGTGAAATTAGGACATTTCCAGATAAGCAGAAATTAAGGGGATTTGTTAAAACCAGACTAACCTTACAAGAGATGCTAAAGGGAGCCCTTTGGACAGAGAAACAACAGCCAACAACAACTGACCATTAACACACATGATAATATAACCCAGAAACCAACCCAGCTATGGAAGTATCCAAAGTAAATAAGGGTCCAAGAATGTAAACAGGGAACCAGAGACATCAATTGACAAATGAGGACAACTACAAACAAAGAGAGGGAAAAAATTGTCATTACCGAACTTCTAGATGGTAGGGAAGTCAAGACAAGTTATAAAATAGAACAGACTGTTCTAAACTTGGGAAGAAAACTATAAATCACAGGGTAACCGCAAAGAAAAATGATAAACTTTCACATCAAAATAAAAAAGAAGACCAGCATAAATATTCAACAAAAACTAAAACAATATCAACGAAGGAAGCAATAACACGATTCATAAATAAAACGAGCTCAGCATAGAAAATTATATGGAATGAAGAAATTGACACCACAAAAAAGCACATAACAAAAATGACAGCAACCAATTCATATTTGCCAATAATTATGTATCTGGCAATGAATGGACTTATCTTTAAGATTTACAGAAAACTCCAATGCCTTAGCACCAGAGGAATTAACAATCCAATTGAAAAATGGGCAGAAGACATGAATAGACACTTCACCAAGGAAGATATTCAGGTGGCCAGCTAATACCTGAAGAGATGCTCACAATCATTGGCCATCAGAGAGATGCAAATCAAAACAACAATGATATACTGTTTTGCCCCAGCACTGATGGCAAGGTTCAACAAGACAGAAAATAACAAATACTGGTGGGGATGTGGAGAGATTGGGACTCTCATACACTGCTGGTGGGACTGTGAAGTGATACAACCACTATGGAAAGCAATATGGCGATTCCTTAGAAAGCTGGAATTGGAGATACCATTTGACCCAGCAATCCCATTGCTAGGTATATATCCTAGAGAGGGGAGAGCCAGGACAGGAACAGATATATCCACATTTATGTACAGCACAGCACTATTTACAATAGCAAAAAGATGGAAACAACCTATGTGCCCATCAGCGGAAGAGTGGATGACCAAACTATGGTGCATACACATAATGGAATGCTATGCAGCACTAAAGAATAATGTAGAGTCTGCAAAACACCACATAATATGGATGAACTTGGAGGACATTGTGCTGAGTGAAATAAATCCATCCCAGAAGGACAAATATAGTGTTAGTTCATTGTTGTGCAGGGTCAAGGAAAGGTTTGTATATGGAGGGAAACTCTTTGTTGGTTGTCAGAGGTGGGAAGGGAGGGGAGGTAACACTGTAAAAAAAAAAAAAAAAAAGCACTGACCCATGTCACTTTAGTTTTGTGTATTTCACCGTACATAAATTATATTTCAATAAAATGCATAAAATGCTGTGAGCAGCCCTCTAAGCCATCTGTACTTGTCTGGAACAAAACACAAAGAAGTAAACCAAAGACTCAAAAAAGAAACTATTCTACAGGACAAAAAGCCCACATGAACCACATCCTCAGCTATCCTGAGACGAAGGACTAGATGGTGCCTGGCTGCCACCAGCAATAATTCTGACCAGGGACACAAAAGAATGGAAAAGAAATGTAGAACAAAACTCACTAGACTAGAGAAATCTCTGAGACAGTTTCCGTAAGTTACCTTTAAACATGGAACACTCCCTGAGGTCACCTTTCAGCTAAATAAAAGACTGGATCATAAAATAAACAGTATCACTATTGAGTATGAAGCTCTTAAAAAAAAAAAAAAAAATCATCTATATGAAATCACATGGTCAACATTTACCCTAAAGCAAAGATGGGAAGAGAAGGAGAGGCAGGGCAGGTACATCGATAGAAATGGAAAACCAGAACAGAAATAAACAGAATGTTGACTTATTGTGAAAAATGTGGCAAATGCCACTGAACAATATGCATCCAGAAACAAAACAAAACAAACCCACTGCCATCAAGTTAATTCTGACTCATAGTGACCCCCACTGGGTTTCCAAGGCTGTAAATCTTTATGGAAGTGGATTGTATATTGCTTCATCTTCTTCCTGTAGAGTAGCTGGTGGGTTTGAACCTCCAACCTTTTGATTAGCAGCCAAATGCCTTTCCCACTATGCCACCAGAGCTCCTTGTATGTATAGAAATTTTTAAATGTGAATCTAATTGGCTGCGTAAACTTTCACCAAAAACACAATAGAACATTGTTTTTTTAAAAGAAATTAATTAAAATACTCTTATTGGGTTAAATCTGTCAGAAATCCCAATCCATTAACACACATTCCTTTATCTTAAGTATTCAGACTAGTCTTAAAAGTGTGTTCAGCTGTTACCTATGCTTATGTTTTTAATAAATAACCAACCCATTCTCTTCCATGAAAGTCGCACTAAATCAAATGTAACCTGGTCATGTGGCTTCAACTTTTATTCACTCTAGGGCCAGTAGGTAAGGCCCCATTTCCAAGGCTGAAGTACAAAGAGCAAATACAGGTAGTCCTCGACTTACAACACATTTGAGTTATGACAAACTGCACTTACAACTATCCTCCCCCTGCCTTTTTTTTTACATCTTATCATCAGTAATATGTATGTATGCATTAAAATATATCTGTAAGTTTATATGTAATGTTTCCAATCCCTAAAGACAAATAAAGATCAGATTTATAAAGATGCTGATAATAAAAACACAATAATGGAAACTTAAAAAAGAAATGAGGTGTTCAACTTACGTTAGAACCGACTTACATGGAGTCATTGGAATGGAACCCATTTTAAGTCTGGGACTACCTGTAATAAAATGTTAAATGTTCTGTTGTAACTACGTATCTTTCTCTGGGGTTCTATATTTTATGTCTTTTTTCCACCTGGAATCCAGACCACTCATGCTAAGCTAGAACCTTAGAGAATTCCATCACTCAGAAGCTTTGATTCAGGTATGTAGCTATTTCTTCCAACCACCTTGAGAGCAAATAGATGCCAAAAGTACTTTTCCTATAACTTGAACTTCCAGATAAGAGTTCTGACTGGAAGTTGTCCATGCTCTGAAAAAACAGGTTACTTCGTATTCTTTGTTTTAAATAATTATCATTAAGCTTATTAAAGAAAATTTGGAAAACACTGACAATCACCAATAAGCTTACCATCTAGTGATAACCTCATGAACATTTTTTGTTTCCTTCTTTTCTTATTTCTACTTTGCAAAATCTGTTCTAGACATTTAGAAAGTTTTCATATATTGCCAAATTGCCCTCTAGAAAAGTTAAATCAGTAAGTAGTATAATTTAAAACAAACAAATCAACTTTAAATATGAGAGTTGTGGTCTTTATTTTCTTGTATCTTTATCACTTCTCAGGTTGACCATGTCTCCCCCAGTGGTCATTGGCTAATTATAGTGGACATTGTATTTGACTCCTCAGCAACAATGTGATTTCTGGAGTTGACCCCAGCTCCAGTAATGGGCCCTGATTAGCATAAGCCAAGCATGGTAATCCAATCTCCCTTGCTAGTGAATGGTTCAAAATAAGAACATGTCATTCCTCTGAAAACAGATTTGATCCAGGTTGGCCTTAAATTGATTCAGTAAGACTGAAGAAAAGGATCACTATTTCATTATTAGGAAAGAGACTGTTTCTCCTCTGATGTATGTGAACAAGAAAGCATGTTGCCCCAGTTCTTGGGCACTATCTTGTGATCCCGAGTGGAGTCACCCTGGACTTATGGTTATGTGAGATAATACCTTTATTTATTGTTTAGTCTTGGAGTTTCAAATTTTGCACTGAAAAACGTTCATAACTATTCATGTTCTATGTTTTTTTTTTTCTTTTACCAGTTCCTTTTGGGTATTGTTAGTATTTTTATTGTTGATGTGCAAAGAACTCAAGTGAGGATATAATCTTAATTGTCTTTATATTATGAGTATTTCTCCAAGTTTATCACTTATCAGTTGTTCTTTACTCTTATTTAATGTAGAAAAGATTATGATATTAATCTATAAATCAGTATTTTTCTTTGTGATATACTACATTGCTTTTACTTTTATTTATTCATTCATTCAAGTAATATATGTGTGTGTGTATGTACATATGTGTGTGTGCGTACTATATAGTCTGCACCTTATTAAAATTTCACTTTTTGTGGTTTCAGTTACCCAAGATCAATGGTAGGCCAAAATATTAAATAGAAAATTCCAAAAATAAAATATTTGTAAGTTTTAAATTGTGACTTGTTCGAGTAGCACAATGAAATCTCACGTTGTGTTGCTCCCTCCTGCCTGGGACGTGAATCATCCCTTTGTCCAGTGTGTCTATACTGTACACCTGTCAGTTGGTCACTTAATGGCTATCTCAGTTATCAGATCAACTATTGTGGTATTGCAGTGTTTGTGTTCAACTAACCCTTATTTTACTTAATAATTTTTTATTTTATTATTAGTTATTATTGTTAATCTCTTTCTGTGCCTAAGTTATAAATTAAATTTTATCATAAATTCACTGCTGTTGAGTCGGATCCGACTCATAGCTACCCCTCCTTGGATTTCCAAGGTGGTATCACTATGGAAGTTGATCGCCCAATCTTCCTTCCAAGGACTGTGGCTGGTGAGTTTGAACTGCCAGCTTTCTGGTTAGCAGTCAAATGCCTTAGGCACTATGCTACCAGAGGGAAAAGCATAGTATATATAGTTGTTGCTGTTATGTGCCGTCGAATCAGCCCTGGCTCATAGCGACCCCTCCTTGGGTTTCCGAGGCAGTATCACTACAGAAATAGGATTGCCCAACCTTACTTCTGAGGCAGTACTATCTATGGTTTCAGGCATCTACTGAGAGTTTTGGGACATATTTATCATGGATAAGGAGGGAGTACTGTATGTATATATGTGTGTGTGTGTGTGTGTGTATATATATATATATACACACACACACATACAGTAGTGGGTGACTACTGTATATCAAACTATCAAACTCAAGTTGATTTGCCATCAAGTTGATTTGACTCATAGCAACCCCTCCTTGGGTTTCTGAGGCACTATCACTATGGAAATAGATTGCCACTTCTGAGGGGTGGCTGGTGCGTTTGAACCTCCAGCCTTCTGGTTAGCAGTCAAATGCCTTAGGCACTATGCCACCAGAGCTCCCTATATATATACAGTAGTGGATGTAGT
>NW_006921706.1:7738310-7793562 GCF_000298275.1 Orycteropus afer afer
AACTACAGAGTGCCAGCACTATAAGAAGCACTAAGAATATATAAGTGAGGCAGTAAAGACAAATCTCTGTCCTCATGGAGTTTATATCCTAGAGGAGTTCTGGGAGTAAGGCGGACATTAACTGAAGAATACACAAATGAATATAAATTGCTCATGGACAGAGTCCACAAAGGGAAGGTACATAATCTGTGGGAGCTTTAATAGGAGGATTAGACCTATTTAGGGAAGTTAGGGTAAGCTTCTTTGGGGAAGTGGTGGCTAAGCTATGAATGATAAAAAGGAGTTAGATAGCTGGGTAAGAGCATTACAGGCTCTTACCTATACCTGTGGAAACAGCAGGTACAAAGGTCTTATTCAGAAGTAAGCACAAGAAATATGAAGGCTGAAAGAATGTAAGTATGGCCTAGATCCAAAAGGGGCTGAGTATAAGATAAAGCAGCAGAAGTCAGGGCGGAGGTAGTGGTGGAAGTGGGAAGTTTACCGTGCAGAGCCATGAAAGCCACGTTAAGGAGTTGTGCCTCCTTCCTATGATCTAAGGGAAACTATTGGCTATGACATCCATATTTCTTTTACCCAAAATCCAATCCAATACCAAGCCGTATGGATTTTGCTTTCTAATTATCTCCTCACTATACCTGCTTCTTCCCTCTTTACCAATTCTATCATCACTTCTGACTGGACTAAGAGAATAGGCCCCATCAATGACAAATTCACACTTATTCTTGTCCCCCTCCAATCCCTTTCTATATGTGAATACAGACATGACATTTGCTGATACAGAGAACACTGAAAGAGGCTCGATTTTGGTTTGCTCACTGTAGTCTGGGAAAGAGACAGTGTGGAGTGAGCAATTCATGAGATCAGTTTTTGACCTGTTGAGCTCAAGGTACCCTTGGGATATCCCAAAGAAGAAATCAAGTAGGAAGTGAATATTAGATAGACATCTTCTGTTTGCTGGTCTAGAGCAACTTTCCACCCTTCCCTCTTCTGATGCATCGACATTCCACGCATCCCTAGCACCTGGCTCCCATGTCCTCTGGCTTCTAGTTAGGTTCAGCCAAAGGAAGGTATAGACAGCAGACTGAAGGGAGAGAATGAAGATGGGGTATTTATTCCGTATTATCTCATATTGCATTCTCTCTGTTCCTTTTCGTTTCCCTCTTCCTCATCTATCTTCTTTTCCCCCTCTTTCAATCCCTCCTTCTTTGCCTTTTCCATCCAGTAGTAATTTCCACCCGCTGCTCCTTTAGGTCCAAGGCGGTAATGGCTCCCTGAGATACTACACTATTATTCTCTGCTGCTTTCCCTACACCTTTTGTAAATGGTCTCTTTACTGAAATCTTCTTAATTACTTATTCTGATTATGCCACCTGTTTCCTGCAGGAACCCTAATAACTGTTGTTGCTGTCAGTTGCCATGGAGTAGTTTCACCTCATGGTGACTCCATCTATGCAGAATAGAGCTGCTCTATAGGATTTTCAAGGCTGTCTTCTAACAGCCAGGCCTATCTTCTGAGTCCCCTCTGGATGGGTTCAAACCACCAACCTTAGAGCTAGTAGTCAACCCCTTAGCTATTTGCTACCCAGGGATCCTTGACTAATACTGATTAAGTAGGAAATGGCTGAGCTGGAGTTAAATTTGTGAGTCTCCTGAGTTGAGGTGGTAATTGGCACAAAGAGCATGAAGGAGAATACCTACAGAGGGTAGAGAAGGAACGGGCCCTTCCTATATTATTTACTCACATTTATAATGACCTGGCAGAGGAGGCTAATCCTGCAAAGGCACTGGAGAAGTAGTAGCCACAGTGGCAGGAGGAAAATCAAAGGAGTATGTGCCATGAAAATCAAAGGAATTTAAGAGAAGCAAAAGAGGGTTACTGATTAAGAGTATCAATTGGTCCTGCAAGATCATTGGATGTAGTGACCTATACCATCTTCAATCTTTTACATATTTTACTGCAGTCCCTTCTACTTTATAATGCTTTGAATTTTGTACATTTCTTTAATATATGTAGAATTTATTTGGGAATATAGTTTAATGGACCTAGTGGTCCAGTGATTAAGCATGAACCGAAGGGTCAGCAGTTCGAGCCTACCAGCTGCTCTGCAGGAGAAAGATGTGGCAATCTGCTTCCATAAATATTCCAGCCTTGGAAACCCTATGAGCCAGAATAGACTAGATGGCAAGGGGTTGTAGTTGAATGTGAATAATTCACTACCTTTCCTTAGCCACAAATGATTCTAACATCATTTATTAAATAATTCATCACTTTCTCTATTACAATTTCTTCCTTCATCATATTTTGTTTTTAAAAGCACAAAAAAGATGCTTGAGTACTTTCTACTAGCTATTAAAGAACTTTCTATTTGACTGTATCATAGTGTTTAAATAGTTGTAGCTTTATCATACATTTTAATATTCATTAGAGTAAATCTAACCTCTTCATGCTTAATCTTCAGAATTCTATTATCAAACAGCCCCATTTATTTTTCCAGATGAACATTAGAACCATCTTAGTTAGCAATTTTTTACAATTCTATTGTGTTTTGTTGGAGACTGCTTTAATCCTATAAATTAAATAGGGAAGAATTTACATCTTTATTATACAGTTTTTTTTTTGCCAGAAATATTTTATCTTCAAATTTCATTTTTTAGCTCTAAGAAAAGTATAGTCATTTTCTTAAAATAAGACACATTTTATGAAGGTTATTTCTAAGTATTTTATGTTTATATCCTTATTTCTGATTTTTCTTAGGTATTCTTTGCTAATCTTTCTCTAAAGACTTTTTATATTCTTATGTATATCTATTTGTGTGTATTTCTTATACAAATTAGATCCCTAGATATTATTCTGTAACTTTCTTCTTTTGTCTACTACACAAGGAACTTCTTCTCATCTTAGTGTATGTACTTCTATGCATCATCCTTCTTTGCTGCATGCTATTTCATTTTATCTCATTCACTTTGAGTTGACTCTGACTCATAGTGACCCCCGTTGGGTTTCCAACACTGTAAATATTTATAGAAGCAGACTGCCTCATCTTTATTCCACAGAGTGGCTGGCATGTTCAAACCACTGACCTTCTGGTTAGCAGCCAAATGCCTTAACCACTACACTGTCAGAGCACCTTTGTATAGATGTGCTTTATTTAACAAGCCCCTTATTGGGGACCTTTGCTTGTTCCAGCTTTCCAACATTAAATAATGATGTGATAAATATCTTTTACTTCCTCAACTCCAGAAAGAATGTTTATAAAATTATAAAATAAATGTTTAAGTATAAAAAATAACAATACAATGGTCGTTTGTGTATCCACTGCTCTAAGAAATAGAACATTTAAGACCCTATGTGACTCTCCCAAGTCCCATCCTCCTTTTCTCATCATTCCCTTTATTTGGTTTGTACTTTACCACAAGCACATATATGGTTAAACAAATAGAATGTATAATTTTGCATGTTCTTGAATTATATAATTGGAAGTTTACTGTACGGATCTTTCTGTGACTTGCTCTTTCCACTCAACATATTTCTGGGATACACCCACATCGCTGCAAATAGGTACAGTTTATTCATTTTTTCTGCTTTATAGTATTAAATTATTAGAATATATATATATATATATATATATATATAATATCCATTCTACTGTTGCTGAACATTTTAGTTACCCTCAGCTTTGCTATTACAAATAGTGCAACTATGAGCATTCTTGTACCTTTCTCCTCGTACATGTGTAAAAAATCACTTTGAGCCAAATATCAGAGTGGAATTTCTGGGTCAAAGGGTGTGCACATTTTCAACCCAATAGATATCAAATTATCTTCCACAATAGTTAATATCATACTGTTACCAACAGTATATAAAAGTTTAGTGGATCTACATTTTCTTCAGTTCTTGGTATTTCACATTTTTAAATTTTTTTCAAACTGATATGCCACTGTGGTTGCAATTTGCATTTCTCAAATTATAAATGAGCTTGAGAATATTTTCATGTTTATTTATTATTTATGTTCTCTCTTCAGTGATGTGCCCATTCAAATGTTTTTCATTTTTAAATCAGGTTGTCTTTTTCTTATTGGTTTATAGTTTTTATGTAATCTGGATACTGATCTTTTGTAACATAGTTGTAGCAAATACCCTCTCTCAGTTTATGATTCATGTTTTCAATCTCATTATGGTGTGTCTTGATTAGTAGAAGTTCTTGATTTCAATGTAGTTGACTTTAATAGTATTTTTCCTTACTGTCAGTGATTTTTGGTCTATTTCAGAAACACTTCCTTTCCTTTAATTTATTATCTTGTGTTATATTCCAAAAGTTTCAAAGCTCTATCTAATATTAAATCTTAGCCTACCTGGAGTTGATTTTGGCATGTGTACGAGATAGGGGTTTAAATTTTTTTTTTTTTTTTTTTTTCCATACGAATATCTCAGCATCCTTTATTTAAAATCCCATACTTACCCAAATAGGACCTCTGGTAGCGTAGTGCCTAAGGCACTTGACTGCTAACCAGAAGGCTGGCGGTTCAAACCCACCAGCCACTGCTCAGAAGGAAGGTTGGGCAATCTACTTCGGTAGTGATACCATCTCAGAAACCCAAGGACGAGTCGCTATGAGTCGGGTCTGACTCGATGGCACATAACAACAACAACAACAAGTTACCCAAATGATTTTCAATGTTAGCTCTGATATACTTGAGAAGCAACTTGCCAAATTTCCCTGTCTACACCCTCCCCTCCCCTGTAAAGAACACTTTGTTGGCATTTTGATTTTATTTTAATTAAATCTATGGATCAATTTTTTTTAAAATAGCAACTTTACACTATTGAATCTTGCTATTCATAGCATAATATCAGTGTCCATTTATTTAAGTTTCCTTTATTTCTCTCAATCATTTTATGATTTTCTGGGTACAAGTTTTGCACACATTTTGTTAAATTTATTCCTGGATATTCCATATTTTTTATTATATTGTAAATGATATGTATTTTTAATTATATATTTCAGGCATCTGATACTGGTATATAGAAATGCAATGTTTCTTTTTTGTTAATTGATCTTATAAGTACCAATTCTGTTTAAAAATCTTATTAATTATAATTAATTTATTTAAATGTAATTATTTTGTATTTTCCATGTAGAAAATCTTACCATCTGCAAACAATCACTGCCTGGTGTCTGCCTCATCCTTACAAATTACATTTCTTTTTATTTCCTTATTACTTGGGCTGGGATCACTGGTACCTCTTGAGTAGCACTGGGCATAGCAAGCACATTTGTCTTGT
Source organism: Orycteropus afer afer (assembly GCF_000298275.1). Classification (NCBI taxonomy): domain Eukaryota; kingdom Metazoa; phylum Chordata; class Mammalia; order Tubulidentata; family Orycteropodidae; genus Orycteropus; species Orycteropus afer. Next base: position 7,743,595 of record NW_006921706.1, read on the forward strand.
TCATGTTTGTAAAGAGAATGATTTCAATGTTTCATCATTAAGTGTGATGTTTGTTGCAGGTGTTTCATGGATATCTTTTGCCATGTTGTTGTTGTTAGGTGGTTTTGAGTTGGTTCTGACTCATATTGACCCTATATACAACAGAACGAAGTCTTTCACTATCCTCACAATCAGTGCCAGGCTTGAGCCCATCGTCACAGCCACTGTGTTAATTCATCTCATTGAGGGTCTTCACTCACTGCTCCCCTACTTTACAAAGCATGATATCTTTCTGCGAGACTGGCCCCTTCTGACAACATGACCAAAGTATGAGAGACAAAGTTTGGCTGTTCTCGCTTCTAAGGACCATTCTAGCTGTATTTCCTCCAAGACAGATTTGTTCATTCTTCTGGCAGTCCATAATATATTCCATATTCTTCACCAACACCACAATTCACATGTGTCATTTCTTCTAGGGTCTTCCTAATTCATTGTCCAGCTCTCACATGCATATAAGGCTATTGAAAATACAAGGCTTGGGTCAGGTGTGCCTTCGTCTTCAAGGTGACATCTTTGATCTTTAATACTTGAAAGAGGTCTTTTGCAGCAGATATGCCCAATGCAGTTCTTATTTGAATTCTTGACGGTGCTTCCATGGGTGTTGATTGTGGATCCAAGTAAAACAAAATATTTGTCAACTTAAATTTTACTCAATTTCTGCTTTTTTATTATTTTATCCAAATGTTCTTTGTATAAAATTTATTGAGAAATCATAAGATTTTTGTCTTTTCATTTATTAATATGGTGGATTATATTAATTGATTTTCTAATGTTAATTCAATATTGAATCCCAAGGATAAACCATACTTAAGCATAAATACATATCTCTTATATTCTGCTGGACTGAGGTTGCTAATATTTTTATTGAGTTTTCCATCATATATTTTTAATACCTGACTAAAGTTTTTGTGGACAATATTCAGCTGCTTGTTATTTTTGTTGGTTCACACTCATCATGTTTTTTTCTTTTTTCTTAAGCTGTAGATTCATATTTCTGTAGGAATTCTTTGAAGACTATATTAAAAGGAATTCATCCAAAGAGGATTTGCCTTTGTTTCCACCAGGTGCCCACGGGTACTACCAAAGGAGGGCCTTTTAAACTAAATTCTCACCTCGCAGCCGTTCCAGACCACCCAGGTAGTACAATCCTGGGCAGCATACCTCACAAAGAAGGGTTGGCTTGTGTACATAAACTTTCAGTGCCAGATTTCAAGATAAGCAATTTCCCTGGTCTGCTGTAGGGCAGTTTTATTTCTAAGACACTCTTGCCAGCTTTTAAACTGCCCTCTCTGTGCTAGACCTAGGCTTTGTTACCCATCATGTATACTTTGCAAGGCTATGCAAATTGGAAACCAAGATCCCCTGGATTTGTGAAAATCCTCAGTGCAAAAGCTAGCATCCATGCCTGGGTCATCTAGCTAGAGTTTTGTTTTGAATTAGTTTTTGGTTTTACCTGGTAATTTAAATGCATTTAAAATATATATTTTATTCATTATTTTTAGTGTTTTCAACAGGAGGGTTGGTAAGGGTATCTAGTTTGCTGGTGGTCTTCCATCCACCCCACCTTAGCCACCCACTCCTATATCATACCCTGTATCTCTCCATTTCCAATATCTATTTTACCCCCTGAATCTCAATTTAAAACATCTACTCTCTGGCCATTACCTCCTATCTTTGAGGTCCTCTAATCTATCAGTCCCATTTTAACAATTCTTAACTCCATTAATACTGCCAACCCAATCACCCTCAACAGTTCACTGTCCATATTCTTAAATTCTTCTTTATCCAGATTAGAATCTATGCAGTGTCAATGTGTTGCAAAATACAATGTAAATAATGCCTTCTAGAGTTTTGCCATACTGATTCTGTGTTCTATCACTATAAGTACTCCCTTATACACACCCTCATGCCATTGTTTCTTTCCCCCTTGAATGTCTGGCCTGGCAACAATTATTGATTAAACCCACATCTGCTTACTTGGTACCTGATGCTTAATGGAGAGCAAGCAACTATGCTGACTAGTTTCCTACTAAATTTATGTGACTCCAATATGCTCAGCAATCCTACTATATTTCTCTGGTCAGTTTACTTTTGCACCATTTCAAATAACTAATTCACACCTTCTTCTCTTTGAAAATTCCAGCCTTGGTCATGGCTGTAGCTTCAATGCCTGGAACATTACTTGGCATATGATAAGGGCTTAATAAATGCTGATTGGATTAATAAATACATGCCTGGAAGAATTAGAAGCTTACATATGTGTTTCCAATCTGATCTTCAGAAAGCTGTACTAATTTTTCTCTACCTTCATTTACCAACAGTAGTGAAACATTTCTAAAGACTTTTTTCTTTTAATGTGCCAGCAAAGGTTCTTGGCATTGGGGAATAAAAATATAAATAAGATACATTCCTGCCTTCTAGGTACTCAACGATCTAAAGAGGGTTTTTCTAATTGAAGTCAAATGCCTGGAGGAGCATAGTGGTTGAGCACACAGACTCTGAAACCAGACTTCCTGGGTTCTAATCTTTGCTCCCCCATTCACTAGTTGTGTGGTCTTATCAAATCACTCAATTTTGTGCCTCAATTTCCTCCTCTGTAAAATGAGAATGATAATAATAGTATCTATCTATAGGCTTAAGGAGCTTGGTGGTATAGTGCCTCAGGCTTCTGACTGTTAACCAGACGGCTGGCAGTTCAAGCCCACCAGCCACTCCTCGGAAGGAAGATTGGGCAATCTACTTCCGTAGAGATACTGCCTTGGAAACCCAAGGAGGGGTCAGACTGTGAGTCAGATTCGACTTGATGGTAGTGGTTTTTATCTATAGGCTTAAATGAGAAGATACATATAAAGCTCATCAAACAGCACCTGGCACATGATGAGCACTTAATATGGGTCAGCCATTCCTGCTGCTGCTGTTGTCATTATTCATTCCTTACTGATTTATACACCTCTTAAATTAAAGCTTAGCCATATCCTATGAGTTTTAATTTGTACTGTTTTCATTATTTTTATTTTCTAACTATTCTGTAATTATAATCACATTTTCCCCTTTTCAAATTTCACTATGGGTTGGTATTCTCTATTTAAATATCTGTTCCTACTTTGTAGTTTTATTGTTCTGTGGTCAGAGAACATGTCTGTGCATTTTGCGCTTTAGGAGATTTATTGATGTTTTCTTTATAGCCTAGTACATGATCTATTTTAAAAAATAATTTCTTCAATTAAAATAATTTCTCCCCTTCTCCTCATTGTGAAGGCTTTTATATTAGCGATCCATCCTATAAACATACTTTCCAACACACCAAACTAGACAGTTAAATGAAATAAAAGCTTCAATCATGTTGAGTTAAAATGCTTTATTCCCATTCAGTCTGCAGTAAGCACAGATTGCAAAGTTCCCCAGGGGGAGAGCAATGGGAGCTGGCACGCTAAGCCTTCAGGTGGGATTTGTTAGTTGTTCTTGTGCTGCCTCTTTTCTCTTCCAGTTTTCTTCCTGTAAAGAACGCCTTTCATTCTAATTATAGCAGATTAGAATTTCCAAAAGTGGCCAATGCAGTATTTCTATTCTCTTCCAGGACCTTGCCATTTCCCATTAAGAGGTGAAGTCTATACCCTTCCCCTTGCACTAGAGTGGAGTTTTATGACTGCCTCAACACACAAAAAGAATGGAGTGGAAGTGGTGCTGCATGACTTCCACGGCTGGGTCATAAATGACTATATGACTTCTGTCTGGCTCCCTCTCTTGTGATGCTCACATTTGGAAGCTCAAGCCACGTGGAGAGCTACTTCTCTGTAGATATTCTGGCCCCACACGAGGTACCATTGATAGCCAGCTGCAAACAGAGGACACGTGACTGAGGAAGCTTTCAGATAATCCCAGTCCCAGACTTCAAATCTTTAAGCTGAGGCTCCAGATAGTGAGAAGCAAGGACCAGAGGTAAGCTGTCTCCATGGTTCCAGTCTGAATCGGTGACCCATAGACTCAGTGAGCATAATAAATAGTTGCTTTGTAATTACTCATGATTGAGTTATGGTAAAATTTCTTACACAGTGATAGTAACTAAAACACTAAAGATGAAATGGCCCCAACTAATCAGAAAACTCCATGTAAAAAAAGTTGATATAATGAGAAAAACATTAGTACAGGACCTGAGAGATTTGGGTTAAGCTGTATTAGCTTTTAACTGCTCTTGGGTCCCTGAGCAAATCATTTAATCTTTCTGGACCTTAATAGAGCACTGTTTACACAGTGACTAAGCACTCAGCTACCAACCAAAATGTTGGTGGTTTGAACCCACCAATTCCTCCATGGGAAAAAGATGTGGCAAAAATTACAGCCTTGGAAATCATATGGGGCCATTTTACTCTCTCATATAGGGTCACTATGAGTTGGAATCAACTCAACAACAGCAGTGGGTTTTGTGTTTGGGGCCTTAATATCCACATCTGTCAAATGAAATGTGTGGATCAATGAACTTTCAGGCTCCTTCTACTTCTACCATTACAGTCTTCATTTAGAAAATAAAGTGTTATAGAAAATTTCATATTAGAAATATTGTCTCTTCTCTTGAGATATTTTATATCTATTTTTGATGAATGATATTCTTGATTTTATAGATAACTCTCACTATGCAATATTACTTCCCTCATTTCTAAGTTTTTAGGCAGAACCCCTTTTCCATGTATTGACAACAGAGAATATGATCATTTTTAATTAACCCAATTTTAGCATAAAGTAAGTTTAAAAGCTAGCTAGGCATTTCCTGCAGTACAGAGGGCTCCCCAGTCTCTGCTCACAGTAATATATTAACCAGTGTTTTGATTCCCAACTTTTATGTTGTTCAGTGATCTCTGCCAACTATTTTAAATGTTCTTTGCTAGTTAGTTACCAGGTGACATGCTGCCAGAATATGCTTACTGAGATTGTACTTTCTCTGTGTACATGCAGCAGTTTGAGAACGTTAAGCATGCCTTACAAAACGAAATCTGCTATGGGATATGTAAGACTGGTTTCTTATCAGCTGTAACTCTCTGGGAGTTGCATTGTTAGGAGTCATCATCTATTATTTTGGATTCTGCATTCCAGAAGAACTAAAGCAAAAGCTCAGTGTATGCTTTCCAACGCACAATACTGTATGGTCCTAGAATGTGATGACTTGGGACAGCTGTCCTGAGTCAATATTCAGGGGACCTAGCCGAGCTGGCAGCTTGTCAGGGATTCGGGGAGCACCAGCTGTGGCTCTGTAATATGCTTATGCCACCCTTGCTGAGAAACATACTTAACTTGCCTTCCTTTACTAGACTCACCAGAATCACTAACTCCATTCCCTTTCTGTCATTATACGCTGACACACTTCCACACACAAAACAGTCAAAACTAGGAGGCTACTCTCCGGTATGAATTATACGCCCCCCGGAAAACCATTGCTTCCTAAATCTGTTAGTTGTATTTTATTATCATAATGATATTATTTCATTAAATATTATGTAAATAGATGAAACATGAGGACAAAGAAAAGAGCTGTTTCTATGAAAACAAGCTGAAGACTTCATTAATAAAAAAGTGCTAGGGGTATAGCTGCAAAAGATTAAAGGGGAACACTGAAAGGATCCAGTGCTCAGATTGCTTCCCATTTATCCATCTGGTATCCCACTTACCAGAATTCTCACTCCACTTGAATAACCCATACTTTTAATCTTAGTTAATACGATAGTTGCCTTTGAGTCAATTCATGGCGACCCTAAGGACCTCTGGTAGCGTAGTGCTTAAGGCACTTGACTGCTTACCAGAAGGCGGGCGGTTCAAAGCCACCAGCCACTCCTTGGAAGGAAGGTTGGGCAATCTACTTCCATAGTGATACCACCTAGGAAACCCAAGGAGGGGTCACTATGAGTTGGTTCTGACTCGATGGCACATAACAACAACAACAACATGGAGACGCCATGTGTGTCAGAGTAGAACTGTGCCCCAAAGGGCACTCAATGGCTGATTTTTCATGTTATACCCACTGCCATCAAGTCAATTCCAAGTCATAGCCGCCACCCCCGCTGGGTTTCTGAGGCAGTAAATCTTTACAGAAGTAGATTGCTCCATCTACCTTCCGCAGAATGGCTGGTGGGTTTGAACCACCAACCTTCTGGTTAGCAGTCAAAAGCCTTAAGCACTGATTCAGGACAGATGTTCTGTGCTCAAAGAAAAGACCTGCTCCGATATCAAAAGACTGTACCAAAAATTCGGTTAATGGATTTATACACACTGTCTTTCAGTTAAACAAAACGTTTTTGGAAAATATTTTTTGATTTGCTGCTTTAAAGTCCTTCTCAACAGACCAACTTCTAGCCCAGCTGCTGAAGGATAATTTGTTTGTACTGAACATAAACCCAGCTCATATCTACTTTCTATTTCATCGCAACACCTATAGATCTGTTGAGACCACCCTTTCCTGCTGCCAAGCTACAAACTACTTCTGTGATTTCATTTTCACAATCAGGTTACCCTCGATGTGACACTTAGCTTGATCTCCCCAATCCATCCTCCCTCACATTCCAAATTAATTTTTGAGGAATATGAGTTATTCCTTAGTTCCACAGACCTCAGTGGGATGGTTCCATATAAGCTCATTTACCCAGGGACTCCTTTGTTATCTACTCAAACCTAACAAGGCTTCCTACCCCTTACCCCAGGCAATTCTCTTGTACAGCACCTGATTTTTTTCCTTCCATGCTTCAAAAAATATTTACTGAACACCTACCACGTGTCAGGCTCAAAAAAATCAAACCAAACTCACTGCCATCAAGTCGAATCTGACTCACAGTGACCCTTCCAAAGAGGTATCTCTATGGAAGTAGATTGCCCAGTCTTCCTTCCCAGGAGTGGCTCAGTGGGTTTGAACCATCAGCCTTCTGGTTATCAGTCAAATGCCTTAGGCACTATGGCAGCACCACATAATGGGTATGCCAAAAAAAAAAAAATACAAACCAATTGCTGTCAAGTTGATTTTGACTTACAGTGACCATATGGGACACAGTGGAATGGCTCCATAGGATTTCCAAGGCTGTAATTTTCATAGGGGAGCTCTGGTAGCATAGTGGCTAAAGCACTTGACTGCTAACCAGAAGGCTGGCGGTTCAAACCCACCAGCCACTCCTCGGAAGGAAGGTTGGGCAATCCTACTTCCGCAGTGATACTGCCTCGGAAACCCAAGGAGGGGTCGCTATGAGTCAGGGCCGACTCGACGGCACATAACAACAACATAACAACAATTTTCATAGAAGCAGATCACCACATCTGTCTCCAGCAGAGCAGCTCATTGGTTTGACTGCTAAACTTTTGGTTAGCAACTGAGCACTTTAACCACTGTACCACCAGGTCTCCTTAATGGGTATGCAGTGGTGAGTAAAATATGCTTATTTGTACTGTCACCACAAGATACATATAATCAGTAGAAGAGCAATAAGTAAAATTTTGTCTTTATCTGTTGATAAATTGGTAAATGGACCAGAGATGTTTTTATATAACATGTTTGCTTGGGAATTGGATCATTTGCTGATTGGTTTAAGCACTTATGCATATAGATATAGATATAGATATAGATATAAACACCAAACTCACTGCCATTGAGTTGGATCTGACTCATAGCAACCCCTCTTTGGATTTCTGAGGCAGTATCTCTACGGAAGTAGATTGCAACCTTCCTTCTGAGGAGTGGCCGGTGAGTTCGAACCGCCAGCCTTCTGGTTAGCAGTCCAATACCTTAGGTACTAGGCCACCAGACCATATGTATGTATTTATTTATGTCCATAAGGGCATTACATGGGTTAGGGCATGTAATTTTTTAGCTTAACCCAAGGATTGGAAAATTCTTTCTATAAAGGGCCAGTGAGTAAGTATCTTGGGTTTTTTTTGTTGTTGTTGTTTTGTTTTTTCAAATATTAAATACTGCTGTTGTAGGGCAAAAGCAGCCATAAACAATATGTAAATGAATGGGAGTGACTGTGTTCCAGTAAAACTTTATTAACAAAAACAGGCAAGAGCCTTAATTTGCCGACCCCTGGAACCTATTAAAATACCTTAGTGGCTCCTCTACTGGCGATTAAACTTGCTTAAGTTTCTTCGCTTAAAAAATGGAAAAATCAAAGAAGCCCCACATTGCTGCAGAAAGTTGTCTTGGACTCACTATTTCTACATCCTCACTTCTCATTCACCTTCAGTGCTAGACAATCCAACCTCTGTTTTTTCCACTCTACTGAAACTGCCCTTATCAGGGTCACCAACAATCTCCATGTTGCTAAATCCCTTAGAGACTCTAGTCCTTTCTTACTCAATCTCTCAACAGCTTTCAACACAGCCAACCACTCCTTCTGGAAACACTCTCCTCTCTTAGCTTCTGAAACTTCACACAATTGGTTTTTCTCCTATATCAGTAGCTGTTGCTTCCCAGGCCACAAAGGCTCCTTTTCCTCTTCATAAACTCTAAATGTTGGCATTGGTCAGGACTCCATCCTGGGTTCTATGGATTCTCTCCCAACACTCTCCCTAGGGGGTCTCAGGGACCTCATCATGCTGTAGCTTTAAATGACATCATATGTTGAAAACACCCACATTTATTTCCTGAGAGAGCCCAGATCTTTTCCCCCAGTTCCTGGCTCATATACCCAAAGGCCCACTTGACATTTCAAGTCTCTGAAGCATCTTAAGCCTAAAGTGCCGAGTGAATACTGAATAAACAAATGAGTTTACCTGGTTGCCCAAACAGAAATCAGAGCTTAATCTACAACTCCTCCCCTTTGCTCACCTCTTCCAAGACCAAAATGCAAGCCTTTTCTTTCCTAATCCACTCCTCTTTCTCTGGCTCTCTATATCCAATTCCCAGGCTGAAACAACTACAACGGTTGCTGAAATACTGAAATACTTCCATATTGTTTGTAAAAAGCTGCTGGCCTAAACTCTCTTCATTCTGGACCCTCTTCTGGGATCCACCTGCCCCATCTAGTCTGGCCCAGCAGAAGACTCCAAGACCCTGCTCAGGGCTGAGGTTCACATCTATTTGGATGGCTTGGTATTCAGGATAAACTGGTTGTTAAGAATTTAAATAACATCCCTACCTAATATCACTATCACTTACCATATTGTATACTAAGAAATTATCTCTCACCCAGATTACTGGAAAGCCATTCAACTGGACTTCCTATCTCCTGCCTTGTACACTTCCAGACTCCATAATAGCCAAAATGCAAGTTAATCACTTCTCTCTCCTGCTTGAAATCTTAACACCTGAGATCCCTTGAGGTAAAACCCAAAGGCCCTGACAAAGCTCACCCTGGCCTTCCTGATCTGATCTTCTTGGTCTTCAAATCTCCTCAAAATCATCTCCTAAGAGTCCCCCCGATTTCATCTAAAGTAGGTTCTTCCTACTATTCTCTCCTAACACTCTATTTGCTTTCTTCATTGGACTTACTACAGTTTGTCATTTTTATGTTGATTATTTCTTTATCTATCTACCCTCCTAAACTATAAAGTTTCTAAAAAGCAGGTACCATGTCTGTCTTGTACACTGATATATCCCTTTTAAATTTTTTTCCATTTACCTTAGAGTCACTTATGACTCATGGAAACCCATGTGTGTCAGAATAGAACTGGGCTCCACAGAGCTTTCAATGGCTGACTTTTTGGATGCAGATCCCTAGGCCTTTCTTCTGAGGTGGCTCTGGGTGGACTTGAACCTTCAGTCTTCCAGTTAGCAACTGAGTACATTAATCATTTGCACTATCCAGGTTCTCTGAGATATCCCTTGTTGTTTTATGTGCTTTTGCGTGGGTTTCAATTCACATCAACCATATGTACAAAAGAACAAAACACTGCCAAATCCCACACCGTCCTCACAATCATTGCTGTGCATGAGCCCACTGTTGCAGCCACTGTGTCAATCCATCTCATTGAGGGTCTTCCCTTTTTTTGCTGAAGCCTTTACTTTAACAAGCATAATATCCTTCTCCAGGGATTGGTCTTTTCTGATAATGAGATCAAAGTACGAGAGACAAAGTCTGGACATTCTCACTTCTAAGGTGCATTCTGGATGTACTTCTTCCAACACAGATTTGTTTGTTCTTCTGGCAGTCCATGATATAGTCACCAACACCACAATTCAAAAGCATCAGTTCTTCTGGGGTCTTCCTTATTCATTGCCCAGCTTTCACACACATATGAGGCTACTGAAATTACCATGGCTTGGGTCAGGTTCACCTTTGTCTTCAAAGTGATCTCTTTGCTCTTTAACATTTTAAAGAGGTCTTTTGCAGCATATTTGCCCAGTGCAATGTCATTTGATTTATTGACATCCTTAGCCCTTGACTATTAGTTAAGTGCATAAAGTTGACCCCCTGAATACTTTCTAACTTCATCTCTAGCCACTTTCTCCCTTGTAACCAATGGTTTAGCTGTATGCAGGCACCATTTATTCAATAATTATTTGATAATGGACTAATCTTGGTTCCTTAAATATTCCACATGAACTACTACCATGTGCCTCGAACACTGTTGTCTGCACCCCTGTGCCTTTTTACCTGGCAAAAGCCTGCTTTCATTCCAGATCTCAGCATAGTTATCCCCACCCTCCAGGAAGTCTTGCCTATTCCCCAGGACAGAATTCTTTATACTCAAATTTTCTACTCTGCTGTCCTCATGACATAGTCAGCTATGAAGGCAGGGACTGTGTCTGTTATTTGTCATAGCTGTGTACCAGGCATCTTACTCAGTGTCTGGCTTGAGGTAGGTACTCAATAACTAATATGTGGCAGTCTAAGTCAGTCATAAAGCAGACACCCAAAGCCCTGAGAGAGCAAGTTAATACATACCCGTTTTGGTGGTAAGATACTATTTGTAAATGGTCTATCTTCCAAAGACGGTTATTTATTTATTTGTTTCTAGGGGAAAAAAATCTGCTACCAATAGGCTTCTGTGATGTGCAGTGACTCCCCTTGCAACTCAGTGTTTGAATTTAATGGCAGAAACTGGTTCATAAATTGCTAAATTTACTTACAGCCTAAGTGGGAAGTGTAAAGTATAGATTACTAAAAAGTTCTAAAGTGAAACTAGGTTTTATAATGTCCTAAGATGACATAAAAAGATGGGAGTATTCCTTCCTTAAAATAAATTTGCACATATTTATTCTGAATTCATGTAATTTAGTTAAAAGAAGAACCTCTTTCCTCTACTCCTTAATGTCAGTTTTATGGATTCATTCTGTTGGGCACATAGATATCTTATAATGTAAACAAACCAATGGTGTAATGAATCATTTCAGTTATAGTACATATGTTTTTACTACAAATCTTGGGGGAAAAAGCTATTTACGCTCTGCATTTTTAAATTATGCTAATGTGATTAGTCATTATGATCCTACTTACTCTTCATGATGGATGCAAGATGTTTAAACCTTCAATAGCACTTGTGAGGGCCCCGATGAGTGCTTGAGACCCAATGAAGAACCTGTTGATGAAGTTCAAATTAACACAAAAAACTAATGTGTCACAGAAGAGTTGATCATTGCTTGTATAAAATTGTATAACCTTATGAAATAAATGTAAATTGTACTAATACACAGTTTTATTCTTCCAGGAAAATTGTAGCTGCTATTGTACCTTTTGAATCTTTTGCCAGGATCTGTCCAGGACAATGTTTTTGCGATAAAAGTGTGAAAGTAACAGACCAAGCTGCTATTGCTGCTAAGTATGAAAATTCACACACATCCACAGCAGTACACAGGTGCTCTAAAAACTCAGACTTCCAAACAGTTCACCCATTCTTGCATTTTGATGTTGTCGTGATCAAGAGAAATTGAAAACAGAAGAGACACATTTTGGTTGATTATTATCTTGCCAAATCAGATTGTTCCTGTTATTGTCTAAGACAGATGCCAAGCTAAGAGGGAGAGGTAGGGAAGACGGAGAGGAACATGAATGTGTATGAAGATAATGAAAGGATAGTTTTAGAGTTTTAAATGAGTGTAATAAATTAAATCTAGAAAATAAAATTCAGTAGATACAATTGTATATATTTCACATTCATTGTTTCTCAGATTTTTTTTTTTTAGAAATAGAACCCTTTTAAAAGAGGATCCTGGACTTGAAATAAATGTTTGAAACCTTACAAAGAATCATATATATATATATATATAGTTGTTGCTGTTATGTGGCGTCAAGTCGTCTCCAACTCATAGTGACCTTATACACAACAGAATGAAACACTGCTTGGTCCTGTGCCAGCTTCACTATCCCTACTATACCTGAGCCCATCGCTGCAGCCACCATGTATATCCATCTCACTGAGGGCCTTCTCCTCTTTTGTTGACCCTCCACTTTACCAAGCATGACATCCTTCTCCAGAGAATGGTCCCTTCTGACATCATAACCAAAGAAGGTGAGATGAAGTCTGGCCATTCTCGCTTCCAAGGAGCATTCCGGCTGCACTTCTTCCAGGACAGATCTCTTAGTCCTTTTAGCAGACCATGGTACTTTCAGCATTTTTCACCAACACCACAACTCAAAAGCATCAAACTCTTCTTTGATCTTCCGTATTCATTCTCCAGCTCTCACATGCATATGAGGCGATTGAAAATACCATGGCTTGGGTTAGGTGCATCCTAATTTTCAAGAAGATATCTTTGCTCTTTACAGCTTGGAAGAGGTATTTTGAAGCAGATTTGTCCAATGCAATACGTCTTTTGATATCCTGACTGCTGCTTCCATTAGCATTGATTGTAGAACCAAGTAATATGAAGTCTTTGACAACATCAATCTTTTCTCCATCTATCCTGATTCTGCTTATTGGTCCAGTTGTGAGGATTTTTGTTTTCATTATGTTGAGATGTAATCCATACTGTAGATTGTAGTCTTTAATTTTCCTCAGTAAGTTCTTTAAGTCACCCTCACTTTCAGAAAGCCAAGTTGTGTCATCTGCATATCACTGGTTGTTAATAAGCCTTCCTCCAATCCTGATGCCACATTCTTCTTCATATAGTCCAGTTTCTCAGATTATTTGCTCAGCATACAAGTTGAATAAGTATGGTGAAAAGATACGACCCTGATGCACTCCCTTCTTGATTTTAAACCATGTAGTATCTCCTTGTTGTGTTTGAGTGACATCCTCCTGGTTTATGTACAGGTTCCTCATGAGTAGAATTAAGTGTTCTGGAATTCCCATTCTTCTCAAAGTTATCCATAATTTGTATGATCCATATAATCGAATGCCTTTGCATAGTCAATAAAACACAAGTAAGCATATTTCTGGTATTCTTTGCTTTGAGCCAAGATCCATGTGGCATCAGCTATGATATCTCTCGCTCCATGTCCCCTTCTGAATCCAGTTTGCATTTCTGGAAGTTCTCTGTCAATGTACTGCTGCAACTGTTTTTGAATGATCTTCAGTAAGATTTTACTTGCGTGTGATATCAATGATATTGTTTGATAATTTCCACATTTGGTGGGATCACCTTTCTTTGGAATGGGTACAAATATGGATCTCTTCCAGTCAGTTGGCCAGGTAGCTATCTTCCAAATCTCTTGGGATAACGAAGTAAGTGCCTCCAGTGGGGCACCCATTTGTTGAAACATCTCAATGAGTATTCCATTAATTCCTGGAGCCTTATTTTTTGCCAATTCCTTCAGTGCAGCTTCAACTTCTTCCTTCAATACCATTGGTTCTTGATCAGATGCCACCTCCTGAAATGGATGATCATCTACCTGTTCTTTTTGTTTAGTGATTCTGTGTATTCCATCCATCTTCTTTTGGTATTTCCTGCATCATTCAACATATAGCCCATGGAATCCTTCAATATTTCAATTTGAGACTTAAATTTCTTCCTCAGTTCTTTCAGCTTGAGAAATGCCAAATGTGTTCTTCCTTTTTGGTTTTCTAACTCCAGGTCTTTCCATATTTCATTATAGTAATTGGCTTTGTCTGCTTGAGCTGCTCTTTGGAATCTTCTGTGAAGCTCTTTTATCTTGTCATTTCTTCCATTTGCTTTAGCTACTCTCTGCTCAAAGGCAAGTTTCAGAGTCTCATCTGATATCCATTTTGGTCTTTTCTTCTTTTCTCATCTTTTTAATGACCTCTTGCTTTCTTCATGGATGATGTACTTGATGTCATCCCACAATTCTTCAGGTTTTCAGTCACTGGTGTTCAATGCATCAAATGTATTCTTTAGATGGGCTCTAAATTCAGGAGGGATAAAATCAAGGTCATATTTTGGCTCTTGTGGATTTGTTTTAATTATCTTCAACTTCACCTTGCATATGAGCAGTTGATGGTCTGTTCCACAATCAGCTCCCGGCCTTGTTTTGGCTGAAGATATTGAGCTTCTCCATCACCTCTTGCCACAGATGTAGTCAATCTGATTCCTGTGTACTCCATCAGGTGGAGTAAGCCCACGTATAGCCACCATTTGTGTTGTTGAAAAAAGGTATTTGCAATGAATAAGTCATTGGTCTTGCAAAATTCTATCATGCGATCTCCAGAGTCATTTCTATCATCAAGACTGTGTTTTCCAACTACCAGTGATTCTTGTTTCCAACTTCTGCATTCCAGTCATCAGTCATAATTAACACATCTTGATTGCATGTTTGGTAGATTTCAGACTACAGAAGTTGGTAAAAATCTTCAATTTCCTCATCTTTGGCTTTGGTGGTTGGTGCGTAAATTTGAATAGTAGTAATATTAACTGGTCTTCCTCATAGGTGTATGGATATTATCCTGTCACTGACAGCATTATACTTCAGGATAGATTGTGAAACATTCTTTGTAATGATGAATGCTACGTCATTCCTCTCCAATTTGTCATTCCCAGCATAGTAGATCATATGGTTGTCTGATTCAAAATAACCAACACCAGTCGATTTCAGCTCACTAAGGCCTAGGATATCAATCTTTATGCTTTCCATTTCATGTTTGACAACTTCCAATTTTCCTAGATTCATACTTCATATATTCCATGTTCCAATTATTAATGGATATTTGCAGCTGATTCTTCTTGAGTTGTGCCACATCAGCAAAAGGAGGTCCTGAAAACTTTATTCCATCCACATCATTAAGGTCGGCTCCATTATGAGGAGGCAGTTCTTTCCTAGTCATATTTTGAGTGTCTTTCAACCTGAGGGGCTCATCTTCTGGCACTATATCAGACAATGTTTCAGGGCTATTTTTCAGTAATGTATCAGACAGAGTTTCACCACTATTCATAAGGTTTTCATTGGCCAATTCTTTGAGAAGTGGATGGCCTCTTCCTTCTTCCAAGTCTGTCTTAGGCTGGAAGCTCCACTGAAAATTGTCCACCATGGCTAACCCTGTTGGCACTTGAAACACTGGTGGCACAGCCCTCAGCCTCACAGAAGCACACAAGCCACCACAGGACAACAAAGTGACAAACAAGTTCATCTCCCTAAGCTGTTTTAAACTGCTCCACTCTCGCTTCCCAGCCTTCCCTACAAGTTGTGGCCCTCCAAAAGCCATCTGCTGCCACCTCCCAGCCATCCCTACCAGTTCTGGCCCTCCATATATATATTATCTATATAATGTATTGTGATTTTTTGTAACGTTTCAAACATTTATAAATATAAATATATATATAATAGATAAGAATGTTTTTGTAAACATTTCATTAGTTCAAATGGATCTTTTACCCAAATTCAATGACTTGAAAAAATAAGGCTCTTCTGATGAGCCACCAAAAATTAAAATTAATGAGTTAGATGATATATTACTTGAACCTCAACAGCCAACTTATTTCTGTGTTTTCCTATTTATTTGTTGTCACACGTTATCAAGATTTTCCTGATGATGAAGGTAAGTGGTTGTTGTTGTTATGTGCCGTCGGGTAGGACCCGACTCATAGTAACCCCTCCTTGGGTTTCCAAGGCGGCATCACTATGGAGGTAGATTGCCCAACCTTCTTTCTGAGAAGTGGCTGGTGGGTTTGAACAGCCAGCCTTCTGGTTAGCAGTCAAGTGCCTTAGGCATTACGCTACCAGAGCTCCCAAGGTAAGTAGTAGGAAATGGTAAAAATATACTTTTGAAACAAGTTGTCTTGTAATCTGACAAAACTATTCCATTTATAGGCAATGGGAAGATACTTCATTTGTTCTGCAGGCTGTATCAAAAGAGTTAACCTGGTAAGACAAGTTAGTATGTTCCTGGCTTCTATTGTAATAACATTTGGTATGTGACACATTTGAATGAGCCTATGTTTAAAAATATAATTTTGCAATAGTTAAAAATATATAATGAAAGTAAAATTCCAGTTGAATGTTTCTTTAACCCTTGAGTCCCCTTGAAAAAAACAGCAGGGTGGAGCAATGTGAAGATGCTGCTTTGGCTGGTTCTCTCTGAGTTGCAATCCTCTCCACCATACAAGGAAGATTTTAACAATGGACCAGCTAGCCTCATAGGATTGCTTTGTAGATGGAGTATCTCCACTACCTTATGCCACCCCTGTATTGTGCTTCTATATGCATAAATGAAATTTCTTGTGCAATATTCTGTACCTTAGTTCATGGAACCTACCATCTTAAGAGCTAGAGTCCCCTGCAACTTTTCCCTCTTCCTCACCTCTAACAGTTACTAGGTCATGAAAGGCTATAAAAGTCATCTTCACAACATCTATGGACTCCATCCTCTCATCTCCCCTCTGTCCTGACTGTGATGGCCTTTTGACTGACTACCTGCAGACTCACCCTACCCCTGTCCTAGCCAGAGCATTTGTTCTGAGACACACATTTGATCAGGTCGTTCTCTTGCTTTAAAGCTTGTTCACTGTACTGGTTAAGGCCAAATTCCTCAGCACAGTACAGCAGGCCCTTCACCTTCTAACCCCTCTGCCCTCTCACCACATCTTTTGCTGACTCCCCATGCACATTATTAAGCCTGTCACACTGTGCAAGCCTTATTCATTGCACTTGCTGTTTTCTTTGTGCCTGCAGAACTCTTACTCATCCTTCAAGACCCAACTCAAATACTACCTCTTTTTGAAGGCAAAGCTTGATTTCTCCTGGCAAAGCTAGTTCCAGCTCTTCAGAACTCCTTTGTACTAATTATCCTTATAGCATTTGTTCTACTGTTTTATTATAATTATCTGGCTATATGCCTTTTCTCCAAAAGACTGTGATCTCTAAGAGAACAAAGATTATATCTCAGATATCTTTTTATTCCGATCACCTACCATCATGCATGATATGCACCTGAAACATGGAAAATCTCAAGGCATTTTGTTGAGGCTTTTATTATTTATTTCATGTGGAGTTTATTCCTGATTCTTACAGTGATATACAAGTGGAAACCACAATGGTGTCCTATAGACTCCCTGTTAAAGTGAAAGCACACAGCTAATTGTCAGTCTCTTTTCTCCTTACTCCAGTTTCTCCATGCCACTGGGCACCCAAATCCTTTATATTCCTCCAAATGCATTAACATATGGCTCAGAATTGAATTTCAAAAAAAAAAAAAAAAAAAATCTCTTCTCTATGGTGTTTTCTTTCCCAAATTTACTTATCCTGTCCCCTCCCAGGTTATATGATACTTCCTTGGTGTGTGGAAACTAAGTCAACCTCAAACAGAACTGATTTGTCCTCCTGGTTTTAGAATGTCAGATTTTGGGGAAAGTGCTCACTTATCTTGTTCCAGCATATCCTTGGTAGAGACTCCCTTGTCTTTTGTTATCTCACTACATTTTACAATCCTTCCCAAGAGAGCTTATATTAAAGCTCCTGGTGATTTGCAAATCTTAGGTCTTTATCCCCAAACCCCTGAACCCTCAAGACACTGAAGGGAAGGTGGAATCTTAATTGTATTTTTTTTGTGTGTGTTAATGTGTACGTGCTACATCCATTGCATTCTTTCCCTTATTTTTAAAACTCAATACCAATCCATCTCATCACATTTCTTTACAAACCTGGTTGTTTACTATTCCTAATCATTTTGATATTTTACAGATTTTGTCATCTTTTATTTGCTTCATGATTTTACAAGTAGACAGTTTAATAACGTTTACTAGGATGGTTATTCTTCCCCATCCACTCAACCGTTCCCACCCTTTTTCAAGGCATAACATTTCCTATTTCCAATCCTCCCTAGCTTTGAAAAAAACAGCTTGGCAATGGTTCACTAAGAATTGTAATTTAATCCTTTGGAATAACAGGCTTTTCATCTGTGCTCCCTGCAATGATCCGACGATCTGCCACACAATCAGTTCCTTACAAAAGAACAATGCATTTCAAAAGAAAAGAAAGTACTGGCAACATGGTCAAGAATATGGGGCCTTTCATAAAACTTGTAAATATAAATTAACCTTAAACATAAATGGCATCAAAATATGAATTATTGTTCCTTTTCCAAATTAAAATCAGTACAGTTTTCACAGCAAATGCAAATGAACGCGAATAAGAGTCTGTGCTTTTGATCCAGGCTGTGTAAACACAGGCTCATAACTAGGTAGCTTTGTGTTTATATTGGTGGAGTCCCTAAAGTTATGCTTAGACCCAGGAACAATGCTACATTCAAGAAAGAGCAAACACGACCTTAATTCTTACCTCCCGTGGCCCTTGACCTCCGGGGTGTTTGTCCAACTTGTTTGGTGTCCCTGTACTTTGGAGCAGGTTAATATAAAAAATAAATACGGATACAGTCCTATATGTGTATAATGCTACTCATGTATTTGTTTAAATGAGATTGGTCCTGTTATGAAATGTCTTCCTTTTGAGATAATTACAGGCCATCAACAATCTGCATAGTAATTTATCACCTTGTTTTCAGTCATTATCACTGTTAGTCAACCATGTGTTCCACAGCCTTAACATCACAGAGAGTTCACTGGGATTAGTTAGGTGTTTTAAGATTCATTATCATCATCATTATTATTACAAATCACACCATTTATTTAGCACCAACAAACTGCTGAAGAAAGCAGATTGGCACAACCTAAAGTGAGTAAGAAATGGGCTGTATGAAAGGAGTGTGGGAAATGAGCTCCTGGCAAGGATGGGTGAGGGAAGATCATTGGTAGGCTTCTAGGAAAGGGGAGAAAGAGCCCTGGTGGCATAATGGTTAAATGAATGCTTGGCTGCGAACCTAAAGGTTAGCAGTTCCAAATGACTAGCTGCTCCACAGGAGGAAAGACCTGGAAGTCTTCTCCAGTAAAGATCACAGCCTAAGAAGCCCTATGGGGCAATTTTACTCTGTTCTATATGGTCACTATGAGTCGGAGTAGACTCGGCGGCACACAGCAACAACATGGGAGTGCTTCACTTTTCATAGCCTGGAATGCGGTCTCCTGGAAGGACATTTGTTGTTGTTGTTGTTATTTGCCGTGAGTCGGCCCCGACTCATAGCGACCCCTCCTTGGGTTTCCGAGGCAGTTATCACTACGGAAGTAGGATTGCTCAACCTTCCTTCCGAGGAGTGGCTGGTGGGTTTGAACCACCAGCCTCCTGGTTAGCAGTCAAATGCCTTAGGCACTATGCTACCAGAGCTCCTTCCTGGAAGGACATATGCTTTGTAAACCTCCTTTTATTTCCCTCAATGGTCTGAAAACTAGTGAAGAAGGCTGTCTAGAAGGCACATTTAATACAAAAGAATTTGTAAAAACTGCCCATGTCTATGGCACAGAATTTTTTTTTTTTTTTTCTGCAAAGTCTATTGATATTAGAACCTTCTCCAATCTGTCTTGGCCTAAAATGGTATATGAGTTCCTTGTCTCAGAGTCCCTGACTCTACCAGCATGAGCAACTTATGTAGCACCCAGAGGAGTGATGCATCCAGTTAACTGACAGGGGTGGGGGATGTTGACAGTCTGAGCTTGGCCAACGGAATACTATGTAAAAGGAGTCACTTACTTCTGACCTAAGTATTATTGCAAGTGACTAAGGCTATACCATGCCTTATTTGGAAGGAGCTCTGGTGGTAGAGTGGTTAAAGCATTCAGCTACTAACCAAAAGGTCAATGGTTTGAACCTACCAGCTGCTCCATGGGAGAACCATGAGGCAGTCTGCTTCTGTAAAGATTTACAGCCTTGGAAACCTTATAGGGGTTGCTATGAGCCAGAATCAACTAGACGGCAGTAGGTTTGGTTTTTGGCTTATGCCTTATTTTGAGTTTAAAGGGAGAACTCTAATACTCTCTTTAAATAAAATAAAAACATTAAAATTTCAATAACCCTTAAGTGTGATTATAAATTTGACTAGAAAACTAGGTGCTTTTTTAAAAAAAAAAAAGAAAAGAAAGAAAGAGAGAGAGAAAGTTCTTTTTGTCTATCACAGTATTGGCCAAAGCTTTGAACAAAGCTTAAGATAAAAGGAATCATTTGGAGCAAACATTTTGTTCCTTCTTTGTATTTTTATTTAATGTTTTTAAAAATTTATAGCAAAGCAATAATTCATAGCATTAAAAGTTTGTTTTATTTTTATATTTATTGAGAAATTTAAATCACTTGAATAAGTAATGAAATTCATAGTCTGCATGAAAATCACACATTTTTCTTTATCTGGGATGTGATATGATTTTTAACATTTTAAAATAGCTATAGGAAAAATAATCTATGATTATTGGGATCTGATTTGCACATAGGATAAGTATTTGATCTTTTAGATAACTTTAGCACTTCTGGTTATAGCAATACTGAATTAAAGCTAAAGACACTTTGATCTTTTAACAAGGACATTTTCTAGGTATGTATCTGAAGGAGGTTCATATTCCCTCTAGCCACTCACTTTTATTTTACCCCAGTGAGCATCTGTGCACATAAATGTAAATAAGGACAAAGAAAAATTTTCTTTCTGCCTGAGTATTTCAGTTTGGTGTTCTTGGTGTGAGACAAGCACATACAGAAAATGGCTATAGGAGAAGAAATTAATGCTTGTGATGATATAGAGTTTAAGAATCTTTAAGTGTCCGGAAAGATTTTAAAGTAAGTATTAAAAGGAAATTTGTTGGGTTTTTACAGAAAGCAAAGGGAGCCAATACCTTTCATTACTTATTTATGGTTTCGGAAAATTTTGCTCTTCAAACCTACACCAGTTAGAAAAATCATTGCTAACCCTTCCCACAATGGCTGGTGCCATTTATTAGGTTGCTACTGGCAAGAGGAAGAATTTTTCAGAAGACTGAAAAACTAAAGTACAGAAATTGTGGTTTATATTGTCTTTATGAAAAACTAATTTCTGCAGATCTTGGACCTAGGGGGTAATTTACACTGCTATATATGAGAGCTCTCACGGAATGACTGCACACCTGCATCTGGTGAAACCGAAAGAAAAAGCCTCTTCTTCAGTAATGTGCCATATGCAAATCAGGGGATGGAAGGAGCACAACAGCTGACATGCAAAGAACAATTTACAGATTTGTAGGAAACACTGGACAAGAGGCATTTAGACCCTCTATCAGACTAGCAAAGCGCATGTGCAACTTGGGTAATTTAGCTCAAACATGAAAAAAAATGTGGC
Organism: Orycteropus afer afer; assembly: GCF_000298275.1. Lineage (NCBI taxonomy): Eukaryota > Metazoa > Chordata > Mammalia > Tubulidentata > Orycteropodidae > Orycteropus > Orycteropus afer. The sequence continues at coordinate 7,765,120 of NW_006921706.1, forward strand.
TTTCAGAGAAACAGATAAATGTTATGGCCAAAGTCCAAAATTTATTGGCATTGATAACTGGGCTTCCAGCAAAGTGGGAAGAGCTATTAACAAATGCATTAATTATGGGTCTGTTTACATTCTTACCATCAACTGAAAACATATGTTTAATCTGTGCTTTCCACTTATTTCAATGTCAAAGGAGCTCTGGTGGTGTATTGCCTAAGGCATTTGACTACTAACCAGAAGGTTGGCGGGTCAACCCCACCAGCCACTCCATGGAAGGAAGACTGGGCAATCTACTTCCATAAAGATTTACCATCTCAGAAACCCAATAGGGGTCGCTATGAGTCAGAATTGACTTGATGGCAGTGAGTTTGGTTTGGTTTGTGTTGCTAGAAAAAAGTTTGATTTCAGAAAGTTGTGTCATTGGAACACTTCGTATATTTCCAGGGAAGAGTGGCACATTTTTATACAATATTTATATTAAATGACCTACTCCTTGAAGGCCAGCCCTCACATGATGATTCATTACACAAAGGAACTGCCAAGAGCATCTTATATTCAGTGTTTTCTATGGAAAGAACCCTGGAACATTCTCACCTCCCACTTGCCCATCTGTTAAGTTGGGATAATAAAACTTTCCATCATGAAGGTCGTCATAGGTGAAAGTGCTTTGTAATACATATGATAATATATAAGTGTTGTTGTTGTTGTCTGCCGTTGAGTCGAGTCGGCCCCGACTCACAGCAACCCCTCCTTGGGTTTCTGAGGCAGTATCACTATGGAAGTAGATTGCCCAACCTTGCTTCTGAGGAGTGGCTGGTGGGTTTGAACTGCCAGCCTTCTGGTTAGCAGTCAAGTGCCTTAGCCACTATGCTACCAGAGCTCCTATATATAAGTGTAGAGGATTATTATTGAGAAATGAATTGCTAATGTCATTGCTAGGTGCTGTTGACTCAGTTCGCACTCAGAGCCACCCTGTGTACAACAGAATGAAGTATGGCCCGTCCCTGTGCCATCTGCACAATTGTTGTTTGAATCCATTGTTGAAGCCACTGTGTCATCTATCCCATTGAAGATCTCTCTCTCTCTCTCTTTTTTTTTTTTTTCTGACTCTCTATATTACTAAACATAATGTCCTTCTCCAGGGACTGGTCCCCTCTGATAACATATCCAAAGTACATGAGGTGAAATCTCATCCTCCTCCCTTCTAGGGAGTATTCTGGCTGCACCTCTTCCAAGGCAGCAGCTTTTCTTCATTTATTGATTTTCAGGAAGTCCCAAGTCAAAGACATGAATGCAATTATAATTATTTGACCCTTCTATTTATTTTGATTCACAATCACATGCATCTCTTATTTAGGCAACAAAGTTGAAAATCTTTTTAGGTTCACCTGTCTATCTGTACTCAAGTCTGCTTTGTCTGTGTTTGCAAAACTCACTGGAATCAGCCAAGACTGTAACAGAGAAGCCCCAGTGTTAATTAAAATGGGCTATTTTGGCACTTCTGTGCTAAGTCTAACCACCAAAGACAAAACAAAACAAAAGAAATCCAATGTCCCATTCCTTGCAATCCCAGGGCCCTGTGCTGCCCTCATTCTTGGTACCCTAACCAAAAACTTACCATTTTGAGCAAAAATGTCACAGGCCACTTGCTCTTCTACGTAAACTTTATAGTAATACATTCATAATATATTGTGATCATCATAAATAACCAAGAAGTAATTTTGCTTGTTGATAGTTTGTAGACCTCATGTGTGTGGAGAACTCCACAGGATTTCAAGGCTTTGACCTCACAGGATTTCAAGGCTTTGACCTTTCAGAACCAGAATGCCAGGACTGTCTTCAAAGGTCTCTCTGGATGGGTTTGGGTTGCCAATCTTTCTGTTAGTAGTCGAAAGATGTACCACCCAGTGTATTTTTGTCTTTCTAGCAAAATTTGTAATTGAATATCTGGCCACAGATTTACTAGAAGCCCTTGGCTATGCAAGTGAATTTGGAAACCTAGAGGTGGATAAACCCTGGAATGGAACTTCTTGTCCTCATGTTTACTTGTGTAGCATTTGGTAACTAATTATTCTTCTTTCCTTCCATTCCTTCTTCCTCCCTTTCTCTCTTTGCTATGTCCTTTGTCTTTTCTTCTGAAGAAGTAGAGGGCCTACTAACTGATAAGTTTTGCAATGTTTCGGTGACCTTTTTATAACAAACTTGACTTATAATGATGCCCGTGCAAAATGCAATCTTTCTCTACCCATCTGGAGGTAAGCCTCTAGATTTGAAGTCCTGGTAGTTCCTGTCTCTGGACATGAAGTCCTGGTAGTCTGTGACCTCCTCACTTTGTTGCCTTCAGGTAACTGGGTTTTCTGTTTGTAAACTTAAAGGTATAGCTCAGTCATGCCTTAGCCAATTTTTTTTTTTTTTTCTTTTTTAATCTGATAAGTAAGGGCCCTGAAACATACATTGGCTTGTTGAACTATACCTTCAAAGATGATCCAATTGACTCAGTAGTGCATGAGCCAGAAAAACATACAAAAAACTTAGGACCTACTCACAGCATCTGTTATGAAAAGCCCTCCCATTTCCTTTATTTACTTGAGTTTTCATTTCTATTTCTATACTGACAACCATGTAACAACAGCAAAAGAACATAACTAAAATAATATGCTTTGTAAAAGACCATACAAGTCAATTTTAATGAAATCATTTGTTTACTCCATGGGGATTAATATGGAATGTTTCACTGCAAACAATTATATTTTGAATGACAAACATTTACTGAGATGATCATTAAAATAGGTAGCTACTCAGTATCAGAACAGTCATGCTAATTATTAGCCAGCCACTTAAGCTGGCTAATATCTAATCAAGCTCTGTTATTAATGGGCCAAGTGGCCTAGAATAAACTTCAGTTTCCTCTTCTGTAAAGTGGAACTGGGCCATTGACCCAGCTCCTGATGAACACTTGTAATCAGCCTGAGTCCCAGAATGGCAGAGGACCACCTGGGGCCATCTGAGACTGTTTGGGGGGGTGCCTTTACTCTTGGGGCTAGTCTGAAACCATTTGAACTGTAACAATAATTTACTAATGTTGCCCAGTGGTTCCAAAGAGTTAATGAACTTTCCATATATCTTCTGCTTTCTCTGTATAAATCAAATAACCTATCAGATGCTGTCTTTCACAAGTCAATTTGCCTGACACAGGTGGGTGTTTTGCTTTCAGAAAGTACTTGCCTTTTCTCGATTTAGAAAAGAACTAGGATCCAAACCCCAGCAGGCATTTACACAGCACTCTGTATCACAGAGTACTTTGGGATTAGTAATTAAAGACTGAGTTGTAACCTCCCAGTGTCACTATTGTATTCTCTGATCTTTAGGAGAACAACGCTGAATGGTGGTGCTGCAGTTACTTGATAGAGGCTTGTTTCTAACATTTGATTACAAATAATAGCTTTAAGGCATGAACAGAACAAGGAGACACTGCATGGTTTAAAAATCAGGAAAGACATACTCCAGGGTTGTAATCTTTCACCATACTTATTCAATCTGTATGCTGAGCAATTAATCCATTCTTCATTAACATGAAGAAGAACATAGAATCAAGGTTGGAGACTCATTAACAACCTACCATATGCAGATGACACAGCTTTGCTTGCTGGAAGTGAAGAGGATTTGAAGTACTTACTGATGAAGATCAAAGACTACAGCCTTCAATGTGGATTATGCCTCAACGTAAAGAAAATAAAAATTCTCACAACTAGATCAGTAAGCAACATTATGATAAATGAAGAAAAGCCTGAAGTTGTCAATGATTTCATTTTACTTGGATCCACAACCACTGCCCACAGAAGCAGCAGTCAAGAAATCAAATGATGTATTGCATTGGGCAAATCTACTGCAAAATACCTCTTTAAAGTGTTAAAGAGGAAAGATGTCATTTTGAAGACTAAGGTGCATCTGACCCAAGCCATGGTATTTTCAACAGCTTTATGTGTATATGAGAGCTGGACAGTGAATAAGGAAGACCACAGAAGAATTGACGCATTTGAGTTGTGGTGTTGGCAAAGAATATTGAACGTATCATAGATTGCAAGAAGAATGAACAAATCTGTCTTGGAGGAAGTACAGCCAGAATGCTCCTTAGAAGTGAAAATGGCCAGACTCTGTCTTTCTGTCTTTCTTTTTTTTTTTTTTTTTTTAACAATTGACTTTTCAGTAGATTGCCAGGCCTTCTTCCAAGATGCCTTTAGGCAGGATTGAACCTCCAATCTTTTGGTTAGCAGCAGAGCATGTTAACTATTGGCACCACCAAGGAACTCCACTATAATCACAAGGATCCTTAAAAGTGGATGAGTTAGCAGAAGAGTCAGTGTCAGGTTGATGAGACGTGAGCGAGACACAAGGCACAACTGCTGGCTTTGAAGGTGGAATGGACAATGAGCGAAGGAATGTAGGCAGCTTCTATGTCTGGAAGAAGTAAGGAAATGGATTCTCCCTGAGTGTCCAGAAAGGGACTCAGACTTTGTCTGTCTTACTTTGGTCATGTTGTCAGAAGGGACCAATCCCTGGACAAGCATATCATACTTGGTAAAGTAAAGGGACAGTCGAAAAAGATCAACTGGCAAAGTGGCTGTGACAATAGGCTCAAGCATCAAGATTATGAGGATGGCACAAGACTGGACAGTGTTTGTTCTGTTGTACATAGGGTTGCTATGAGTCAGAGCTAACTTGGTGGCACCTAACAACAACAACATTTATAGTCTTTTGGAGTCTCTGTATGTCTACCTGTCCTCTCTCCTTCCATCTGGACTCAGAAGAAAAGGAACTTTGAAGAAGGTGAACCCAATTTGTGGTTTGTATCCTTCCACCTGCTACATCATGCTCTCACCTTTTGTAGCTTTCCACCACACTTTTAATTATTTGTTCAATATCTTCCCCAAAAATAAGTTTGTCCAATATTTATCAGGAGATCATGGTCAGTGCAAATGGGTAATGCACTCAACTGCTAATCAAGATTGGAGGTTCAAGAGGTGCCTTGGAATAAAGACCTGGCAATCTGCTTCTGAAAAATCAGCCATTGAAAACCCTAAGGAGCACAGTTCTATTCTGAAACACATAGGGTCACTAGGAGTCAAAGCCAACTCGATGGCAACTAGTAACTGGTAATACTTATTGAGTACTTCCTATATTGCAGGCAGTTTTACATACATTATCTCATTTTAATCACCACAACTATGAAGTAAGTTCCACTATTATTATAGTTTTACAGATGAGGAAACTGATGCACTTAGAAATGGAAGGCCACACAGTCAGTGTGTTGTAAAATCGAAACTGGAACCCAAGCAGTCTGCATCCGGGGCCCATGCTGTAGCCACGGTACAACACTGAAGTGAATAACCTCCTCAAGGGCAGAGGCCGTATCTTGTTTTATCCCTACAGCCTACCACAGGATGGCCAACAGTGAATTGCTTAAATGATACAATCCAAACTTCTAGGGTATATACATGGCTCTTCATAATCTTACCCTGACTAACTCTCCAACCTCATCTCCTGGTAGGCCTGTCCCCTCCTCCCAATACCCTAGCAGTTTCCTGAATAGGCCATAGTGGTTCACAACTCTGCTCTCCGTTGTTCATTCATTGACTGAATACTTACTAAATTCTAGGCAGAGAGAAAAGTTCTATGAAAAATGTGTGCTATAGGAACACTGAAGAGGGATATCTAAATAAAACCAAGGGGTTTAGAAAGTCCCCCAAGACACTAAGGTCAATTGGCAAAGCATAGTACACAAAGACAATGATCTGCATACTACTTTGGTGAGTAGCGACTAGGTTCTTAAAAGCTTATGAGCAGCCATGTAAGGTACAACTACTAGTCTCTCCCCATCTGGAGCAAAGAAGATGAAGAAAAGCAAAGATGCAGGTAATAATTCGTTCAAAGTACTAATGGAGTGTTCTGGTTACCTAGTGCCGCTCCAACAAGAAATATACCACAAATGGGATGTTCTTAACAAACAGGAGTTTATTCTTACAATTTGGAGGCTTTAAGTCCAAGTTCAAAGTGCCAGGCTCTGGGGCTGGGTGAAAGCCCCTCAACCTTGGGGTCCAGCTCTGCCTCCTGCCCCCGGCCCACTGGAGCTAGAGCCATTTCTTCACTCAGACAGCTGCTATTGGTCTCTCCCCATCTGGAGCAAAGAAGATGAAGAAAAGCAAAGATGCAGGTAATAATTCATTCGAAGTACTAATGGAGCAAGTGAACCCCAGATTCCATGGTCCTGAGACCAGAAGAACTAGAGAATGTGTGGCTACCACTGCTGACTTTTCTGAAAGGGATCACGATAAGAGGTCCTGGATAGAATGGGGAAAAATGTGGAATAAAACTCAAAATCATTTAAAAAAAAAAAAAGACCAAGCTTGCTGGTGTGATGAAGACTGGTGAAAACCCCAAGACTATGGCTCTTGGAGACACCCTTCAAGCTAGGAACTGAACTTAACCCGTGTGACTCAACTGGCAGCCAAATGACAGGTCTAGAAGGTGAACAATGATATCAGTAGGGTATGCCCTCATTAGAATAATCAACCATATGAGATCAAGAAGGCAGCTTTTGCCCAGGGATAGAGCTAGGGAGTTGGGAAGGGATGGGTAGGAAGAATTAAGGGAAGGAGTGGGCACAGGGAGGAAGTAGGAAGAATGCTGTTACAATGGGGGGATTGCAGCAAATGTCACAAAACAGAATATATATGAATTGTTGAATGGAAAACCAATTTACTCTGTCAACTTTCACCCAAATCACAATTGGGGAAAAAAAAAGAAAAAGAAAGACCCCCAGAGAGGTAGCACTAAAACTGAGTTTTCATCTTCCTGAAATGTGCATATTTGCATAGCAAGCACCTATTCTTCTCCAGAGCTCAGCTCAAACATCTCTTCCAGTGCTCTCTCCACAACCTTGTCCTACAGTCCCTACATGAGTGTAGAGGATTACTCTCCCAGTAAGGCTATGAGATCCTCTTACTCCTTTTGTATATCAGCCTCAGCACAGTGAGTGCCTGGCACAAAGGAGATAGCCAATAAAAAGCTGATGAATGAGCAAGTAAAGTAATAGCTCTTTTCGTGAAAACATTCCTCCTCAAATCATTGTACAACTCTGTGCACTTACTTGAAACCATACAACTTGGGTCACTATCCATTTACAAAATAGGCATATTTTCCTTAGCATACAAACAAGAAAGATTAGGGGACCACTGACACCTACTGTGGTAGTTAATTTTGTCTGGGACTGGTCTTGAGTGGCTGGGCAGCTGCATGTAGTTATTTCCCATGATGAGACTGGTAATCAACTCCATGGTGGAGTCTAGTGGAGCAGCTGAGTAGCTGCCTTAGGGATGTGGTCTTCCCATATACAAGGAGAAGCATTGAGAAAGGTCTGCAGATTTTGGCACACTTGAATCCTGCATGTAGCCGAGTTGTTGTTCAGCAGCCAGCCATGTTTTCTGTTGATTTAGGACTCTTAATGGAGAAGGCTGGCAGTTCAAACCCACCAGCCACTCCTCGGAAGGAAGGTTGGGCAATCCTACTTCCGTAGTGATACTGCCTCGGAAACCCAAGGAGGGATCGCTATGAGTCGGGGCCGACTCGACGGCACATAACAACAACAACAACGGACCTGAATCAGTGGCCTGCTGTGTGGTTTGGTAATATTGGGACTATGCCTTTTTACTTGTTGATCTTGGGTCTGTCAGTCTCAGCAGCCAGCAGCTGCCTGAGTGAAGAAAGCCTCCAGATTCAGTGGGCCAGAAACAAGAGGCAAAGCTAAAGCCCATGGTCAAGGGGCTTCCACTCAGGCCATAGAGGCTGGCACTTTAAACTGAGACTTTTAGCCTCCAAAACTGTGAGAGAATAAACTCTTGTTTGTTAAAGCCACTCATGTGTGGTATTTTCTGTTAGAGCAGCACAAAGTAACCCAAACACCTAGCATTATCATTTTATTTTAGACATGGATTTGCCAATTATGTAAAAACACATATATAAACACACACACTCACCCATATGCTTCTATCAATGTGGTGACTCTGATAACTTGAGAAAACAAGAATACACACCCAGCACATGCTCCTGAAAGCTCTGGGGCACTCTGAAGAGCATTAATAACGACAGAATGTTAGTATTCTTGCTAAAAGATGTTTCTAATGATTCTCTTATCAATGAAAAGGACTTTTTCATTATTGAAATGAGCTCTAAATGTTAGGTTGTTAATGTGTTTTGTACACCTGTGGGAAAAAATGGTCCCATCTATACATCTTGAACTAACATCAAAGCACACGTGTGTTTCACTACTGATCTTTTTGGGTTTGTGATATGGAGGAGCACTTTGAAAACTATAATGAGATGCAGACTTGGTCCAGAGTCTCCTCCTCTACTGATACGTGAAGGATGACTATTTTCCAGAGGACTAGGGAGCTTCTGGTCTTCATGACTCAGGGGCTGACTCAATGGCAGCTAACAAAAACAACAGGAAGAAAAGCCTGGCAATCTGCTTATGAAAATTAACCAATGAAAGCCCTGTGGATCACAACATCCTGCTCCACAGCAGCTCATGGGAATGGTGAAACAGGGCAGCATTTTGTTTCACTGAGCATGGGAGCCAGCTCGACAGCTAACAACAACAATAACGCTCTTCCAGGGGTTGCCGAGGGCAATGCCTGGCACTCAGCAGATCTGAGTGTCTAGTCTTGTTTCTATTTCAGTGTGTAACCTTTAGTTAGCTTTTTTCCTCTCTTGGATTAGGCTTCCTCACCTATCAAATGAATAGTTGGACTAGAGCAGGCATTGACAAACATTTTTTTGTAAAGGGCCAGGGAGTAATCATTTTCAGATTTGTAGGCCATCTGTCTTGGCTGCACCTACTTAACTTTTCTCGCTGTAATGTGAAAGCAGGCATACACAACACATAAATGAATGGACATGGCAGTGTTCCAATAAAACTTCATTTACAAAATACAGGTAGGGGGCCAGATTTAGCCAGAGAGTTGCAGTTTACAGACCCTAAGACTAGATGAATTTTAGGATCCCTTTTAGCCCGGGCTTCAAACCGGTTCTTCCTGGTTCAATCATGGCCAATGCAGCAAAATCAGAACAGGCCTGAATTTGTAAAATGTGGGTGTACCAGAACAAAAACTAGAAAGAGAATTATTATGAATTGAGCCCTGCAATGGGAGGTTCAGAAGAAGTACAGTGAGACCCTTCAGGAGCCTGATGCATGAGACTGGATTATTGCCAAGACTGTGGAGAGTGACACATATTCAAACCAAAGAGACATCTTTGAGCTGGACATTGTTGTTTCTGACTCTGCCAATCAATTGCTATGCAATGCACACACTGCCCTTGTTTTCTAGGAGGGAGATTAAGTTTCTAGCAGGGTGTAGATCCATCGTGTTTCCCGTTCTGGTTATCGTTCCAGTAGACCCACATTTTACAAATTTGGGTCCATTCCAGTTTCACTTCATTGGCCATTACTGAACCAGCAAGAACCAGTTCAATGCCTTGCTTTTAGCTTTGTCCATCATAGTTTCAGTTTCAATGACTCTGAGAGTTCAGGATTGAAGGATAGCTAGAAAAAAAGAGGAACATAATTTAAAGAATCACAGGCTGGAGGGTATTACTATATTTGACTTACCTTTTCACTTGGAATCTTTTAACTTTGTAGCATAATGTCCCTATTATATTTAGCAATTAGAGTGCCATCACAAAGTAAAATGTAAAACCATTATTCCTTGAAAAGAGAAAAGGCTTGCGGTATGAAATGATGCATGCAAGGAGTGTGGGTGATAATTTACTCATATAATCATTTCTATTTCAGTTCTATGGCATGTATTTCTGGAGATGGCTCACACAGCAAGGAGATCTTTAAGACGTGCACACCATAATTAACCTTTTTTATATACTCTAATAGAAATATCAATAGTCTTTTCTCCTTTAACAGTTTTAACTTTACTTATGGTTTATGGGAATGATTTCAATTAAAGAATGATGATTTTAAAAAAATCTTAGTATCTTGGGTTTAAAACAAAACATGCACATTTTCCTTGTTATTTTTATTTCATCGTTAAGTTCTACATAATGACCATGTCCACCTTTTTGTCAGAGGGTATCAGACCACTGGCTATTGCTTCTGTATTCTATAGATCAGTAGTTGATCAAAGTGTGGTCCCTGGAACAGCACTGTCAGCATCATCTGGGAACTTGTTAGGAGTGCAAATTCTCTGGCTCTACTCCAGACCTATCAAACCAGAACCACTGGAGGTAGGCAAGCAATCTGTGTATTAATAGGCCTTTACAGTGATTCTAATGCCCACTAACATTTGAGAACCATTGGTATAGATTGCTTCCTAGAAACACATGTTAAAGAGCAGAACTGGTCTTACACAAAGAACAGAATGATTCTAAGTCTGCACATTCAGAATGCAATGCACCACAGTGCACTACCGTCAAGTCAGATCCAACTCATAGCGACCCCTCCTTGGGTTTCCGAGGCAGTATCACTACAGAAGTAGACTGCCCAACCTTCCTTCCGAGGAGTGGCTGGTGGGTTTGACCGGCTAGCCTTCTGGTTAGTAGTCACATGCCTTAAGCACTATGCCACCACAGCTCCCATTCAGAAGGAGCAGAATAAAAGCAATAACCTAGATATGTAACAAGAAGAAAAAGAGCTGAAAAAGAAACACAATAGGGAAAAAGAGAGACAAAGAACTTAAATGAGCAGGCAGAACTAGAAAACCCCAGCAGTTCCCTCTGCAGCTGTAGCTAAGCTCAGATATAGCATCGCCACCACTGCCAGCCTCACTGTGACTGATGGGTGAGGACTGTGCTAGGTGATGGGGACATAGGAAAGATAGCTTTCCCGCCTACAAAGAGTTCACAGTCTTGGAGTGAAAAAAATCAAAGAAATGGCTCCCTTGAGAATTTACAATGAGTACCTCAATAGTCAAAGTCAAAAGGGAGAGGATGGACAGGAGAAGAGAGGGACATAAGATGAAGAGAACAAAGAAGAAAGATGAGAAAATAAAGAATAAAGAGAGTGGGCAGTAATGTTTGTTCTAGAACATTCAGGAATCTGTTCTTTTAATCCCTTTGATTACTCAATAGCAAACTATGCTTTGATTTGGAGACAGAGATCCCAGACCATTCTTTATTCTCTCATCACTCCACTGGGCAGAACCACAAAGGAACTGCAACCACAAGCCTTTCCTTCCCTTATAGCTGGCAAAAAGCAAAAGTAATGCAGAGACATAAACCATTAAGCTAGGTATGGGTCAGGAAACAATATTTTTATGTGTGTCAGGAAGGTGATGATTTTTCTAGTCTCATGGCATACTACTAATCTTGGAGTTTCTTCACAAAAGCATCATCCAGCCTCTAAGAAGAATGTTATAGGTGAGATTACGTTATTAAAAGTGAAACCAAAATCAAACATCATAGGGTTTTTAGAATTTTAGAACTCACCTCATCAAACAGCCTCAAGTGTTTTAAAGAAAAAAGTTTTCATAAAATTATACGTATGTTCATTATTTTTTAAAAAATCCAAGCACTATAGAAAGGTACAAATAAAGAAGGAAATAATTTCCCATAGTAAATATTATTAATATTTGGAGGACAGATATCTCTCAATATGTAAATAAAATAGAATAGAATTGGTTCCAGAAAGCAGAGATCATATGGTACATGTAATTTTAAAAAATAGTTTTTTTATTTGTGTGGTGGTTAAGTTTGTGTGTCACCTTGGCTAGGCCTGGTTGAGTGGCTGGGCAGCTGGATAGTATTCCTCACGATGAGACTGGTAATCAACTCCATGGTGGAATCTACTGTGAGAAGCTGAGTAGCTGCCTTTGTGTATGTAAGAAACCATTCTATCTTATGGCATGCTTGAACCCTGCATGTAGCGGTGTCATTATTCAGCAGCCTGCCATACTCTGCCGACCTTGGGACTTTGAATGGACTTGAATTAATGACCTGCTGTGTGGTTTGGTAACATTGGGACTGTGCCATTTTATTTGTTGACCTTGGGCTTGTTAGCCTCAGCAACCAGTGGCTGCCTGAGTGAAGAGATGCCTCTAGCTTCAGTGGGCCGGGAGCAAGAAGCAGAGCTGAAGGCCAAGGTTGAGGGGCTTTCACCCAGCCCCTAGAGCCTCGCACTTTGAACTCAGAATTAAAGCCTCCAAATTGTAAGAATAAACTTCTGTTTGTTCAAGCCATCCCATTTGTGGTATTTCTGTTAGAGTGGTATTAGGTAACCAGAACAATCTAGAATAATTTTAGATTTACAGAAAAACTGCAAAGATAGTAGAGTGTTTCCATCTACCCCTCACCCAGCTTCCCTTATTGTTAACATCATTTGTCACAGCTAAGAAAGCAACAGTGGAATGTTACTATTAAGTACATCCCAGACTCTATTTTAATTTCATTGGCTTTTCCACTAATGCAACTCTTTCTTCTCCAAGATTCACATTGTATTTAGTTGTCAGGTATACATTCTATTTTTAATCCACAATTTAATATAATTGGAAACTTTCTTAACCAACCTCAACTTGACTGATTTGCCAGATCACTTTTCAAGCAATACACTTTGTAAATGCTCACAGCAAGCAAGTACTTCGCTTGATGTTTCCACACTTCTGACACTGTCATTCCAGCTGGACATTTGCCACAAGCAGTGGCATCATTACGAAGTGTAGGGGTGTGCATCACATCTGGTAACATAGAGGAGTGACACCAAAATTACCAATAGAATTTTCATTAAGTGTTTCTGCAGAAAATAAAAAAAATAAAAAAAAATCCCTGTAGTTATCTCTAAAAACAAAAACATCTTTCATAAAGCCAGCTGACATGAATCAATATACCTACAAGGCTAAAACTAAGCTAGTTTACTTTTTGAACTTTCTAATGCTCTCTAGTCAGAGCTGTCATTATTATCCAATCACAATGACGCTTAAATCATGTGGTTTTGTCTGCAGGCTATACAAACACGTGCTGCTGTTGTCATTGCTGCCAGTGTTTTTACAGTCACTAATTTTGTCAAATTTTCTGGTGTTTTGGCTACAATACTGTGGTAAGTGGTATTTGTGAACCTGTATCAATAACTGTTTTCAGAATGAAGTAGTAAGTAAAGGAAAAGGAGAAAAGTCAAAAAGGCTTCTGATCAGTTACTAATCATTTTTTGTAACTAAAAATGTAATTCAATGTAGATTTTATAAAACAATTTTGTTAATATTCATATAATCCAATAAGTATTATATTTAAGCAATTTACAACTATATATTATTCTATGACTAAAATTAACAGTAAATATCACTAAGAATTCTGTATGGTCCAGTATGGGGGGAGGTTCACTGTGAGAGATTACACTCGAGTTACCACACTGAGTGACACCAATCTTGTGACACCAGTGGCCGCCAGTCAGCTGTATTTAAACCAAATATAACTTAATTAAATGTTATGAAAACTGATAGAATCCAAGTGCAAAAAGAACAAATTGTTTCCATAAAGATTAGATTGTGTTAGAAAGAACGGATTAATATAAGGTAGTTCAAAATTTGCTTTCCAGTTAGGTGAGAGCATGACAATGATAAAATACTGGGCAGTGAAGAAGCGTGAGTTCTACAAGGTTTCTCCACTCAGATCCCTTCCCAAGTGTTTTTCAGTTCTTGTTTCATTTTTTCAAATCTTGAAACTGGAAATCCTAGACAGTACATTACGGATATAATTCATGCAAAAAAGATAGGCAGGGGAATTCCAATCAGTGGGCCACTGTTAAAGAAAAGATCTTGGTTTAAAATCAAAAGAGTGGCAAATGGCAAAGGAATCTATTTATATATGGTTTATATTAAAATAAAATATGCAAAGGAAGTATGTATATTTTTTCAGAGCCCTTGTTTTAATGATTTTTTTTTTAATTAACTTACAAATGGTTTCATTATATAAGGGGGTCTTCTTTTGTATTAAATTTATTTTTATTTTAATTTAACAGAAGAAAAAGAAATCAACATGAAACTGAATGAGTTGATGAATTTTAAGTAAATGATTCCTCTTGAGATTTTAAATCAGGAGATTTTAATTCTCTAATATCATTCTAAATTTAAGGGAAAAAATATTATGAAAAACTGTAAGAGGTTAGAGCAGTGATTCTTAATGTAAGACAGTGACAATTTCTTATGGTGCATTTACATATCAATGAGTATGTTTTGAGGGTCACAATGACTTGAGAAATCCTGGTATGCAGTTTCTGGGATCCAGAGGTGCCAAACATCCTGCAATGCACAGCATTTTACTGTTGTTGTTGTTCTATAGTGTGTCACTACTACATGATGCCTAAAAGCATGGATTTTCTTTTTATTTTTCCTGCTCAAGAATATAGTGCTTCCTGAAACTGTGGATTCACAGGATTTGGCATTTCTAGAAATTTCTAAGCTATTATTTCTCCTTATTGCTTTAGTCTCTCCTGTGACTCTGATTTAACCTATGTTAGACCTTTTCATTTCATTCTAAATACTTTAAACTATTCTTATATTTCCCTGCCCTTTTTCTTTCTGGATTATATTCTGGATAATTTATTCACTTCTGTCTCCAAGTTCATTAACCCTCTTTCAAATGTGGTTAATTTGCTTTTTGACTTTTTTTTTTTTTAACATTTATATATTTCACATCTAGATGCTTCATACAGTTACTTTTCAGAACTGCTGGTCATTCTTGATAGTCTGGTATTTTGATTCGAGGCTTTATTTCTTTAAGTATTTCATAAATAGTTAGCTATTCCACGTCTGACAATTCTAAACCTTGAGCCTTGCTTCTTTGAGTTGTTGATGGTCTCTGACTATAGACTAATATTTGCCTGATTATAAATTGTAGGAATCCTATGAGGTTGAAACTTGGAATGTTTTCCTCCAGAGACCTGGTTTATTGCTGCTAGGAGCTGGGAAGAATCCAACCTAGGGCCAATTTTGCTCACCTCGAGGGTCTGGCTAATAAAGCATCTCAGGTTCAGCTCCCCTGCCTGGCTGCTGGCCCTAGGTTTAGTATCCAAATTAGAATTCACAGTACTCCTGCTGGGTCATCGTAACACAGCTACTCTCCTTTGCCTCTTGCTCCAAGCTCCAGGGTTGACTCACAGCTTGTTCATTTTTATTTATTATTTTTTAGGGGTACTCAGAGATTATTTTCTCCATTTCCAGGGAGTCCAGCAATGAACCAAAATGTTTTATGCAGGATCTAATTGGTTTCCAGCAGAGAGTGTCTTGTCTGCCATTACAGCTGGAAGTGGTAGTCCTATTTTTAAATCTGTGAAGTTCAATAAAAAACATGTGCTTCTCATTCTGTCTCAGTTTTCTAGCACATGGTACCCTCTTATGATTTAAAGGGTCAAATTTCTATAATTATTTTTCTATTTTCAATTTAGAAACAAGGAAACTGAGTCCCAGAAAAGTTAAATGACTCATATAATTCATGACAAAGGAGGTCTACAAATCAAGTTTTATGTCCAGCTCACACTCTTTTCAATAAATCCTTCAGATAGTTTTTTTTTTTTTTAACAGACTTCTTTAAACTAGATTTTAAAAGGCAAATTATGTTAAATTCCACCTGTATTTGTTTCTATTATCACAAGGTCTAGACTTTTATTTTTATGTCTATGTGTACCAAGTCTAAATACATATATCCATGTATAATCATATATATGTATAAATAAACCCACATCTATATACAAACTATTATAAATACAATGTAATATATACAAAAACATGATTATAAGGAAGATGCCTTGAGAACATTAAAGGGAACTACAGAATCCTAATCTGTGTTTCTCTAATAAGCATGGCCTTTAAGATAAAAGAGGTGCTTTGGTGGTGCTGTGGTTAAAGCATTGAGTTGCTAATCTAAAGGTCAGTGGTTCAAACCCATCAGCCGTTCCTGGGATGCTGTGCTCTCTGTTTCCATGAAGATTTACAGCCTTGGAAACCTAGTGGGCAGGGCAGTTCTATTCTGTCCTATAGGGTGTCTATGGGTAGGAATCGACTGGATGGCAGTGGTTTAAGATCAAAATAATTGTATGCATAGAACATTTGCTTCTACTTGTGCAAAAAGCAAATATTTTCTAGTAAAGATTATATAACAGCCTGGATTAGTTACATACAATGTTTCAAGTAGTCTTGTATATAATCTCTCCATTGAGTTAACTCATAGGTTAAAATGATAAATTAAATGTATATGCCACTCCTCGGAAGGAAGGTTGGGCAATCCTACTTCCGTAGTGATACTGCCTCGGAAACCCAAGGAGGGGTCGCTATGAGTCGGGGCCGACTCGACGGCAAACAACAACAACAACAACAATGTAAGAGAAAAAGTGAGACCCCTTGCGGGCAGTGTTCATCAGTAGTCCTCTAGGAAATCTATCACAATGCATAGTGGTTAACAGATAGCACAAAATTAACAATATGGTCCCAGGAAGGGAGAGCAAGGGGAAAACTAAAGGCAGTCAGCTAAGCAGTCATTTCAATTTAGAGAACCTGAGAGGAAAGGACCAGAAATACCACTCTGACATACTAGCATCCCACAAGTTGTGAACAGCTGCTAGAAGCAACCTTGGAATTTCTTAAATCCTATCAGATAATTTCTACTTTACTAGCTTCGTTCATGAATGTATTTTTAAAGTTAAAATAATTGGCTTAATAACCTAAACTTTATTTCAGAATCTTTATTTGGCAGAGTTTATGGTGGTATGTTTCTTAAAGTTCTTTTTAGATGACTTGACCACATAAGTCAACCATACATCCTTTCAGTTTTCATAATCCTGTCATCCCTCTCCCCCAGGAAATTTTCCAGCAGCATTTCAATGTCTTCTTGAACTTGTTTTCCATGTTAACATGCAAGGGAAGATGATGTCCTTACATGGTTTTCTCCTTTGACTTTCCTTCCCATTTGGCTTTTGATTCTCTACCCTATTTCCTCCAAGAGAAACCCTCCTGGCATGTAGATTACATTTTTCAAAACCAGGTTATTTTAGTCAAACATGACACTAGTTTGAATTGAGTTAGGCCTAGATGTTTTATTTTTGGGGAACTCTGAATCCCAAATCTGTATTGATAAGATTGTCCACAGCAACATCTGCTATTATTTTTGAAAAACACTCACAGGTGAAGAAGTTATTTAAGAGTTCCACAGGTGAGAGTTGAAGTGTTCAGCTTGAAGTAGCAGAGCCTGCATCAGCCCTAAAATGGTAGGAGACACTAAGATAAGTCAATTTGGGGAGGGGGTATTAGAGTTAAACACAAAAGAAGATGGTTTCACCAAGCCAGTATGTAAAATGGCATTCCCAGAGTCCACTTCCAATGTTTCAGTAACTTAGTATACATAATGGACTGTCTAACAAGCTTTTATATAACATGGAACATTATAAAAGGTAAATTTAAATGATTTAACCATATTACAACACTGTCAAAACTGATATAAAGTTACAAAGTTTGGAAGTAAAATTATTGATATTGATGTGATTCATAGCCCCCAGGTGAGCTCTGAAATTTCCAACTACCCCCCTCCCCCCGCCAAGGGACCAGTTTCTGTGTCTGGGTGTGAATGGAGACTCTATCACATTTGCTGTAAAATGTAGTGCCATCAACTTAAACATCCTTTGCACATTAAATCGTTTGCATCCCTCTTATTTATTTATTAGAGCAATGGCAGTTTTACTTATGGAAATTGGTCAATTTTGAGTGACTGAACAGTGGGAGAAGTCAATGTCTAATAAGGCATTGGATTGTTTCTAATTGCTTGAAGAGATGGCCTTCTTAAAAGTCCCCTGACACAGAGTCAGAAGTTAGGGTAGGGAGAGAGGCTTGTTACACCTGGAGCCCTGTGGGAAGCAGCACGCGACAGGTGGCATTCTCTCAGGAGAGCCAGTTTACTCATTATTTTCATGTTTGCACTAGCGAACACCTTCAAAGTGAAAATTAATTTCCCTTTTGGATTACTTAGAATATTATTTTTAATGCTGAAGTTTTCCACATCATCCACACCCACAATTTTTTTCTAGAATGAATTTAAAAAAAAAAAATCACATGGTTGTTTTTAACATCACACACACACACACACACAATAGCTTTTGAGAGATTTTGATGTTTCCTATGGCTTCCTTGATATTCTTAATGATGATCTTTCTTTAAAGAAAAAAAAAAATGAGATGAAAGCATTTCATGTTAACAGTTAAGGGTTCAGCTGCTCACCAAAAGGCTGGAGGTTCAAATCTACCCAATGGCCCCAAGAGAGAAAGGCCTGGCTATCATGCCATGAAGATTACAGCCAAGAAAACCCTATTAAGCAGTTCTACTCTGCACGTTGGGGTTGCTGAGTTGGAATCAACTCAACGGCAGCCACCAACAACAATATTTAAAATGAAAGTGTTTCATTCTTCAAAACATCCAAAGGATGAATATGCACCTACTTCTGTCTAAAAAATTCCCCAAAAAACTGAAAGCTTGCTAACTAAGACTAAGCTTCAAACTATTAAGATCATTTGGATCCTATCTGCAGTCCTGTCTGTTCCTTTTGCATCTGTCACCCCAAATCAGGTCTGTGAGAGAATGGCAGGGACAAAAGGCCCTTCCTAACCATCCAGCTGTCCCCTACCCCTGCCAGAGCATCTCTGGATCTTGCTAAGGGGACAAGAGGCAAGCCAGAGGAGCATGAAATCATCCACAGTTTTAGCTTCTTCCTGTAACCACTCCCCACCATCCCGAATCAAACTTCAATTCTGGGTGGCTGGAGGAGCTTCTAATGCCTGTCCTGGTCCTTCTGCCAACTCCACATATGGGGCAGCCTCTCAGGAGGGCCACATTCCAAACTGCCAAACACTCAACTTCAACTTCCTCAGCACTAAACTCTTAGGTGACTTTCCAAGCAGGCAACATTTTGGGGAATTTTGCTGTCACTTCTTTACTAGGATAGGTTTTTTAATGTCTTTAAAAGGAACTGTGTTTAAGATATTAGTAAGTTATTAAATGACTCAGGTGGAAAAATGTATCATGAACACAGTAGGAAAGGGTGGAGAAAACATCTCATATGTCTACTTTAACATTATGTAATGTGTATAAATGAAGTGTGTGTGTGTGTGTGTGTGTGTTAACTAGTCTCTGAGGAAAGAGATGAGTCCTTAAATATAATGCAAACTGAATGAAGAGCAGATATGGGGAAGTTGGAGAGATTTGAGAAGTGGCAGTGAAACTCTTTTTGGATTGGGTTTAGTGGTGTAACCTCTCTGGGCTTTCTCTTTATGTTTTAGGTTAGATGACAGAGTAGCAACTTGAAAGCAAATGGATCTTTATTCTTGGAATGGCAAATAGGCTTCTTCCCTTTCTAAAACTGAAAACCAGCAAAGATCATTTTAACTAGAGGGAAATGAAAGGCACACCAGCACCTTCCTAAAAGAAACCAAAGGGATGGATAAGTCTAGATGAAGAGGTTCATCCCAGGGGCTACAGAAACTTATCTTAAATCTAGGGAATATGAGTTTGGGATGATGTGGCTTTTTTTTTTTTTTTAACTCCTTAATATACATATTTTTCTAACCACTCCCTGCCTTAGAAAAAAGGGATAAAGTGGAAAGAAAAACAAAAAGAGCGAAGAGACAGAAATCCTAAGCTAAAATAAACTCTGGAACACAAACATGTGGAGGCCAGAAAATAAAAATTTAAATTTCCTATAAAGGATGGAAGATGAGTAGTTGAGCTATTAAACAAGTACTGGGGTATGCAGAACAGGCCATAAAGGTGATGTCCTGTTACTGGGAGAGTGTGAACCCAGCATTTCAGGACTTTTGTGCTTTCAACTTTATAGTCAGACAATTCCATTCCTACATTAAAAAATAAAAAGCTGATATGCAATTAAAAAAAAAAAAAACTGTAAGGGAAGGGAGGTGAGATGAACTTAGTTGATTTCAAGAAAAACAATGTTGCAACAGAGAGGAATGTACATATTTGACTATGGTTTTGAGATGACAACTAGAAAGTAACAAAATTTTCAAGTCAAATAGTTGTGACAACAATTTCAAGTCCAATGCTGGTGGAATTTGTACCAGCTACTTCTGACCAAAAGGGAATTCTTTAAAGAATGAAGTACAGTGTCAGAGAAGACAAAATCCAGTGCTAAGCTATGAACATTTTGTAAGATGATTCTGTGATTCTTCACATATTTGAATTAATAGCAGCTCCCTGGGCCAAAATTTAGTGTAGAATATGTGCTTCTTTAGCAAATAAAGTAGTTGTTATGGTGATTTTAAATTAGTGCCATCAAGATAAAAGTGACTGCTACATTCCATGAACCATTTGCTTCACAGCCAGATGAAATCATAAGTATACAATAAAACTATGGATTATTTTCTTGTATCTCCTTAATGTTAATTTCACACATAAATTTTAACAGCTGAAAAAAGTGTCAGAAAGATAGAATCCAGAAATAATTACATATTCCCTTCCTTCAACCCCCATCTACAGCTTTAGTAACTCAAAGAAGAAATTCAAACTAAATGGAAAGTTATTCTTAAGTAAGAGATTTTAAAAAACAACAGTTACTTTCAAAAGTGGTGTAGTACCCATCTCTACTTGATCCATTATGAAAAGCAAGTAATTCTCTGAACACTTCCTTATCTGAAATCAATAAATAACACAACTGTGTGTCTAAGAGTTAAGCTAGCTCTTCATCCAAACTACCCATTTCAAGATACACAGGCACATTTTATATAGATATATTTTGGAGAATAATAATAATAATAATAAATTGCTATGTTTTCCTCAGTGTTTACTATGTGCTAAGCACTAAGCAAAATGTTTTATTAAGAAAGATTCTATAGCTGGTAAATTAAATAGATCTGGGTGTAAACTCTTTGTGGTTAGAAACTGTTGCCTTATACTGCCTTGAATGGAATAGGTATAAATGAGTGAATGGATTTTATATCCCATACAATCTCACGAGGAAAGAAAGACCGTTATCATTTTACCCATTTGTTAAAGGTGGATGTTGATAAATAGGTGTTAAGTCATTTGCCAACAGTGATGGCCAGCATTAATGAGCTCAAGGAGAGAGTATTGTGGAGGCAGTGTCTATTGGTGCCTCTCTCCTAGGTGGACTTTAGGCATCCTTGTGTTTGCCAAGAAACACAGTTTGGTTCAGAACATGCACAGTCAAATCTACTCTCCTGAGCCAACAACTACTGATCAATGAGGAAATTTTTGATCACTTTGATTTGGACCAGTCAATTCTCACACTCCTGGTTCTAAATCAGAACAGGATTGCTTTACTAATATTATTTACTAATAGCCTTACTACAGACACTGATAGCTGCCACATATTGACCACTTACAGTGTGCTAGGCTGTTTGCTAAGGAGCTGGCATATAATATTTCCTTTAATTCTCATCTTAACACTATAACGTCAACATTATCCCCAAAAATTAGAAAACTGAGGCTCAGTGAGGTTATATAGCTTGTCCAAAGTCAAGGAATCACATCAAGATCTATTGAATTTTATGGCTCCTAAATGTGTTTGCCTCATTATATTTTATTTAATTATTCTATGATGTGAGCACTCAGGTAATGATCCAAAGACATTTAAATACTATGAATGTTTTTCTGGACAGTTTAATTACTTAAACAAAACATTACAAAGCATGACTCTTTGAACAATGAACACACAAAGAGGGGAAATTCACTTTTTGGAAAAGTATATTCCAATGAAACTAATAAACTGATTTAAAAAGAGAGACAGAAAATGTACTCCTTCTATGAATGTTGTTGTTGTTGTTATGTGCGGTCAAGTCGGACCCGACTCATAGCGACTGCTCCTTGGGTTTCCGAGGCAGTATCACTACAGAAGTAGATTGCCCCATCTTCCTTCCGAGGAGTGGCTGGTGGGTTTGAACCACCAGCCTTCTGGTTAGCAGTCAAGTGCTTTAGGCACTACGCTACCAGAGCTCCCCCTTCTATGAATAGAGACATGAAAATGAATTAACTGGGATAAGTGACTAGAACAACAGCTAAAAGGGTGTTTCTAATGAAAACAGAAGAACTCCTAAAATTCATTTGTCATTTATCTTCTAGAGATTCTAGAAATACTTCTTATATTCTCTGAAACAAACTCCTAGTCCCACCTAGTTCCTTAAGCTATAGCACCATTTCTCAACTTGTTTCATTCCTCCCCATTATTGTCCTTTAGGCACATAACTGTAACTTAAATTCTTGCTTATGAAAGAAATCAAATACTAAAGGTTAATGTTTGTTGGGTTCAGTTGAGCTTTGGAGGGGCACAAACCATGTAATATCTAAGATATTTTCACTCTCCCAAGAACTAGTTTCTCCAGTTGAGAATGTTGGTTTACACCTACTTGATCCTTCCTCCTTGATCACATACCCCCTATTCCTTCTAAATTGAAAAGTTATGGCTAAATAATGGCTCAGGAAAAGCATATGGATACTTGGTAAAAAACATTTCATGGGTGTTTCATTCACTAAGTCAATGCAAAGTCAGTTCAGTTGATTCATAGCCGCTGTTAACTACAAGGCCTTCACCTGCATAGGCTGGTCAGAAGAAAGGCCGAGGTGCTGGCTAATTTTACGCATTAAATGGCAGGCTATGGCTCCCAGTAGTTTGGCTAAACATTAGACTAGCTGCTATTCCACAATGTAATGTAATGTAATCACCTTGTATAATGTCATGCAAGGTAATCAATCAACTAAAAAGAGTTTCCTTAAATAAGTACTATCTGCAGATTATAAATAGATATTTTGGCAGAACTTACTTTCTCTCTCCCTCCACTCTGCACTCTTGTCGCCTAACCCGCATTTCTTGGGCTACAAACCAGCAGAAGTCTCAAGCCTGCCACTTGACCTATGGCTTTTGGACTGGCCACCAAAAACCCAAGGTCACTGCCATCAAGTCAATTTAACTCATAGCGACCCCTCCTTGGGTTTCCAAGGCAGTATCTCTATGGAAGTAGATTGCCCAATCTTCCTTCTGAGGAGTGGCTGGTGGGTTTGAACTGCCAGCCTTCTGGTTAGCTATCAAATGCCTTACACACTATGCCACCAGAGTCCCAGAATCTGTGACCCAGCAGGAGTTTCTAGCCTGTTCCCTGACTTATCAATTATGGACTTGCCAGCCTTCACAATTGCATGAGCCAATCTCTCTCCCCCTCTGCTGTTATTATGCACTGCTGGGTCAATTTCAAATCATGGAAACCTCATGTGATAAGACTAGGACTGCCCTATAGGTTTTCTAGGCTGTAATCTTTACAGGAACAGATTGCCAATTTTTTTTCTCTCACAGAAGCTGCTGGTAGGGGAGGGAGGTGAATAGTGCTTAACTGTTGTGACGGCAAGGATCCATACATAGAAATGGACATGTGTGCATCACTGGTTCTGTTTCTCTAGCAAACCCTAACTAAGATACCTGGTAAGAGGAAAAGCTCCACATCAGATGTCCTGGGTTCAGACTTCAGCTCTACCACTTAGCTATGAGACTTTAGTCAAATCATCTAACCCATTGGTCTTCAACAAGAGGTGATAAAATGTCTGGAGGTTATTTTATATTGTCACAACTGGGCAAAGGGGGATAGTGGGAGTTAGTAAGTAGAGACCAAGGATGCTGCTAAACATCCTGCAATGCACAGGACAACAAAGAATTATCTGGTCCAAAACGTCAACTGCCACGGTTGGGAATCTCTGATGTAGTTTCTCATCTTTTCATTGTGCCAAATTCCTTAATAGACATTCCCCACCCATCTCCCTTGTTGCTGCCGCTGTAGACACTGTAAAAGATAAAAACTCATTTTACCCACTTCCCTTGCCTTGCATCTAGGGATAGCCATAGGGCAGAGTCCTGTACAGTAAGATAGAGGTGGAAAGTTATTAGGGGCTTGAGGAAAGATTTTTTGTCCCCCTGATAAAATAAAAAGAATTGCCAAGTGTCACCTCCTTCTCTTCTTCTTACCTTTAATGTAGATGTAACATTAAGAGCTACAGCAGAAGTTGTCATCATTCAGGAAAAGCCAAGAAATTCCAAAGAGAGGCTAGTCTAAATATTGTTGAACGCTCGAGCCAATGCCAGGAGAACCTCCTTCTAGACTTCTTTCTGTGTTCAAGCAATTAAAAACAACAACAAAACTCCCTATTTGTAAGCATGCCTGACATACATCAATTAAAAATTAGGATAATAATGGAATTTTAAAAGATAAAATATGTTAAGTACTTAGAACAGGACATGGTACCTAGGAAGGCCTCAGCAAATATAGGCTAAAATCACTACCGCTATTACTAAGTATCATTCCAACACACCCACCCTACCAACTTTCTTTTGGTCTAAGGGGTAATGAAGTAGTATATGGGTAGGTTGGCATAAAACTGTCATTAGAACCTAGTATACAGTTCAAAGGAGATAATACTCCCCTGGTCTGTGGCTATCTGCAGGTATGACAGACAACAATCTCCCTTTATTTATCCAACTAGCAATCCACCCATCCATCCAGAACTTATTAAATACCTCCTATGCAAGGAATTAGGAGCTCTGGTGGCATAGTGGCTAAGGCACTAAGAAATCAGAAGGGTGGTGGTTCAAACCCACCTGCCACTCCTTGCAAGAAAGATAGGGCAATCTACTTGCGTAGTGATACCGCCTCAGAAACCCAAGAAGGGGTCACTATGAGATCTGACTTGAGGGCAGTGAATTTTTTTTTTTTTTTTTTAATGCAAGGAATAATAAGCTTAAAACCTAAGGTGAAGTGTCATATGATTAAATTGTTGAAAATGACAAAGAAGAAAAGGTGGCTTAGTCAGTATTTCTGGTGATGATGAAACAGTTCTACAATCAATTATGAGCTTCAAAATTTGTCAGGGATTGGACTGTGTTATCTCTACAGAGTTATCAATGAACCAGGCACCTGCCTTATCAATTCCCACTGCAGCTGGGTATTTTGTAAATTCATTTGTAAATGTTATTCACTTTCATTCTTCACACCTAGCTTTTCTTTCACGGGGGTCCAAAACCAAAGTTCATATAGTGACTGTCACAACTGTGACAAGGAAGAATGCCACTTTTAAATGAGAAAAACAATCTGCTACCTCCAAGAAACAGGAGTAGGCAGAAAATAGAAGGACAATGTCTGTCCTTAGCAGAGGAGCACAGTAGGGCAACTTTTTAGCTGGTGGGAGGTACATCTTTGGGAAAAGATCTGCAGTAGGGGCTGGTACTTACACTGAAGAAGTCTTTCAATAGGGAGTGAGAAAGATGGGGGGCAAAAGTGGTTAACAACCTTCTGATGATGATGGTGATAGTCTTCCTTGGGTACTGCAGACCTTCCCATCAGTGTGAATGGTCAATCGTTTAAGATCCAACAACTGGAATTATATTTGCAAGTCAGATATTCACTGAGCAACTGCTGGGTACAATTTGTTTTATAACATAAAATAATTATCAGCTTGCTTTATGTATCTTATAACTTACTGAGAGAGAAAAAATATCACCACATAATGGCCTGAGAAGAAGTAGAAGTAACAGTATGAAAATCTGAATGCCATAGGAGTTCTGAGATGTTATGTGAATTCCATGTGCTTGCAGAACATTCCTGAGGAAGCTAGAAACTGGGTTATACTCAACAGTGGGTGGAAGGAGCATAGGCGCCTAGAAGAGAAGACCATGAGGGAGAAGCCCTATCAGCAGAGGAATGGCAAGCACCAGAAGGGAGATGCGGAGGCAACAAATAGGTTGGCTTGAGGAGGCTCCAAAGGAAATAAGGTCCCACAGCTGGAGTGGTACCGAAAAAGAGACAGGTACTACATAGCTCATTACTTCCAGACCTAGCACCGAGAACATACCTTCATTCCTAGATGCCGTGGCTTTTACTTCTGTTCCACCACACCTATCACTACCCAATCTTTTCTTATCTTTCTGCCTTTGAAATCACAACCTCTAGTCAAGGGAAATATTACACTTACCTTTGTAAAATAAATTAACTAGCTCTTGGTAAATTTTCTTGGGTTTCCTCTAATAACCACTGCTCGTCCTCCCAGTCACCTCTTTACAATGATTTTAATTTAAATTTGTTCACTTCCTTGGCATTTCACGATGATCAAACCTGTCCTGGGCAGTCAACTTGATACTGTAACTTTACCTGCTATTTTATACTCTGGAATGAAAAGTGCTCAGGATAGAGACCTTGTCTTTTGTGTTTTATGTTTTGTCGAGCACCAGGTACATTTCTGGCACTTTGTATTAACAAGCGTAACAAAGACCACCCAGGCCAAAGGATATCACATCTGCTGTCCTCCAGCCTAACAAAGCAGCAAGCACAGCGGTGTCTGACCTCTAGAGTGGTGATAGATTGCACTGGGAAATGAAGTCCTTATCACAACCGACATTAAAAAAAGAAATAGTGCCTCAAGTGTATCTCCACATACTCTAGAAAAGCCTGAATAGAAATAGCCTAGGCCCACAAGACAATTGCTTTGCTTAACAAGAGTTTTATTCCTTCAATCGCCCTCTGATAGGTGCACACTGCCAAGTGTGGAAACTTAAGAGTCACTTAAAATTACTAGGGTGGTAAACCTAAGATGGGTAGAGAAAGTTTCAGCAGATACTCTTTCAATTAGGAAAAAAAAAGAAAGAAACTCTTGACCCCTGGTACTCATTTAACATAATGTTTTAATCAAGAATACGAAAGTAATAAAGATTAAGAACTTGCTTTCAAGTTTAATTCTGGAGACTATTTTTGCTGAATGAAAAAGCTCATCTAATGAAAGATTTTATTTCTTGATGTTATAAAGTACAATAAGTATTATAAGTTGTTATCTGGATCACAGAAATGCAAGATTTGTTAACCAATCTAACAAAGATTTTTCTTTTTATAGACTAAATGAAAATTTTTAAATTTTGGCAACATTTGTTTTCTCCATTTGTTGAAAACAATGTGTATTCACATCCGTGTATAGGGGGAACAGAATACCCATGGAAATGGGAAACTTTAGAGATTTTGATAATATAATTAGCCACATTGGCTAAAAATTATTTGTCTTTGTACAAAATCATTTTAATCCATTATAGAAATTTTCAAACTGAATTTATGCAGTAAACTGGCTACCAAATAAATGCACCAGTTAAAGAACATTTTAGAACTTGTTTTGATTGCATGAAAAATCAGAATGATGGTCTTCCTTCCTCAGATAATTATTTGTTTTTCTCAAAAGTAAAATGAGCTTATTCTTCAAAAATCTGGACCACCACCAAAAGGGTTAATATTTCCAAGTCCTTCGGGAAGGTTATGTTACATAAAAACAAAATGCCACAGTCCATTAAAACATCAGGCTTTCCATTTTATGGTATATGTTTGAATCTATACAAATCCATGATTTAAAAAGAGCCCATGTAATTTAATTAGCATTAATCAATGTTGATTTAATAGAAGGCAGAAGAAAGTTCCTTTTCTGTGGACATTAAGGAAAACCAAAAAATAAAACATAAAATACAATGGATAGATTCATAGTAACCTACATCCCAAAAATTTAAAGACTTAATCAACACCGTCTAGAAAGTTAAATACAAAATGTTTTATTGTTTTAGTAATGACACAGGTAATTAACAAAATGTGCATTTCTAATTTCATAGAATTAAAACAGTTAAATTATTTAGAGTATAAGATACATTTGGAAGCACTAAGGAAATCTAGCTTGTATTAGTAAGGAAATCTGAAAGGCTCCATAAAGCTTTCCAACACAAACTCAAGGACAAATTCTAATGAGGATAGGATAAAGACCTCATACATTTCCTTGCTTCAATGGGAATTCATTTAGCAAATATTTACTGAGTACCCACTATATGAGAGGCATCATACAAAGCATAGTTATACATGTTAAGACCCATTCACAAAAACCCAAGTATCCACCAACAGATGAATGCGTAAATAAAATGTGGTATATACATACAATGAAATATTACTCAGCTGTTAAGATAAATGCATGCTACAACATGGATGCACCTTGAAAACATTCTGAGTAAAGTAAGTCAGACACAACAGGACAAATATTGTAAAATCCCACTTATATGAAATATCTATAACAGGCAAAGGCATAGAGACCAAAGTTTATTAATGGTTACCAGGGGGGAATGAGAGGAGAAAATTATAGGTTAATGCTTAAGGAACAATGCGTTCCTGTTAAGGATAATGAAAAACTTAGTAAATAAAGTCATAATGGTTGCATAATGTGATGAATGCAATTTATGCTACTGAATTGTACACATAAAAATAGTTATAATGGCAGATGTTCTGTTATATACATTTTATCATGTTGTTGTTGTTGTTGTTATTTGCCGTCGAGTCGGCCCCGACTCATAGCGACCCCTCCTTGGGTTTCTGAGGCAGTATCACTACGGAAGTAGGATTGCCCA
>NW_006921706.1:7793662-7820838 GCF_000298275.1 Orycteropus afer afer
CCATCATTTATTTTTTTATAGTAATATATGTTTAAAACTGTACTTAAATATTTTTATATGCACTTTTATTTGTCCTTGTTGTTGTTGTTCTTATTTGCCGTCGAGTCGGCCCCGACTCATAGCGACCCCTCCTTGGGTTTCTGAGGCAGTATCACTACGGAAGTAGGATTGCCCAACCTTCCTTCTGACATTTTATCATACTAATTTTAAAAAATTCATTGAAAGACATCTAAACAATTATAATAACATGGGTCAATGGTATTATTTTATTTTCTTCACAAAGGCACAGGGCAGTAAAGGAACATGGAAGATGGACATCCAACCCAGCTTAGGAACAAAAAGTAGCATCCCAGAGGACATGACACCTTAACAATATCTTCTTACTAGGATTGGGCCAGGTGAAGAAGAGAAGGTTGGGGCATTTCAGACAAAGGAAACAATGCAGACAGAAGGTATGATATGTTAAATAGTGCAGGGCACTGCTCACTAGGGAAAAAGGCAAAGAGTAAATGGGCAGGAAAACCATGACGCAAATCTGGAGAGGCAGGTGAGGAGGGCCTATCTGCCTTAAGTGCTTCAATTTTCCAGAAGATATCAGAGAGCCCTCATATTATTATTATTTTTTTAAAAAAGTTCTTTCTGGATTTAATGTGGGAGACAGACAATAAAGAGGCAAAACTGGATACAGGAAGACCATTTAGGAGAAATTATAAAGGCCTGGACTGAGGTAGTGGCAGAAGAGAGTATGGAGAAGAAAGCACACATTTGAACAATGAAGCTTTAAGGTCCAAACAAGCTTATCATAAATTGAGTATGGAGGTTGAGTAAGAAGGAAGAATGGATAGACTCGTAGATGGCTTCGCTGGGAAATACAGGAGTTGGGCTTCAAGTGATATGGTTAGTACTTTGAAACCCTGGAGAAGATAGTGGCCAGCAGTAATTCCAGCAAAACATATAACATCTGTGTAACAGTGCATAGAGGGATGCTGATGGGTCCAGGCCAGGTAATATGTTTATGCCCAAGGGGTACAGGCATAGTAGCAAGTAATTATGATAATTCCCATCCAGAGACCACATGGAATGGGGAAAAGAAAAGGAGTACAGAGAGGAATGTGGAGCAAATAAAAAATAAGAATTTTTATGACCTGATAGAGGAAGAGTCAAAAGAAGATTCTTGATAATAAATTATGTTTATCAATCTAGAACTTAGAAGAGAGTTCTGAGCTGAAGACAGATTTGAGTGTCAACAGTGGCAGATAAGACACAGATATGATTGACCAGGGAGAAGACAGAGGGAAGGGATGAAAGCCAAAGATGGAATTCTGGGAAATACCATTTTAGGGGTGGAGTGAGGAAAAGAATTCCCCAATAGTCTAAGATGGAATGGGCACAGAGATGGAAGGAAAACCAGAAAAGTAGGGCCACAAGAACAAAGATGAAGACAGTTTTACGAAATTAGGATTCAACATCAGTGATAACTGCCTCAAAGCAACTGTTATTGTTAGGTGCCCTTGAGTCGGTTTTGACTCATAGTAATACTATGCATAACAAAACGAAACAATCTCCAGTCCTGTGCCACCCTCACATTCATTACCATGCTTGAGCCCATCGTCACAGCCACTATGTCATTTCATTTTATTGAGGGTCTTCCTCTTTTGCGATGATCCTTTTCTTTACCAAGCATGATGTCCCTCTCCAGGGATTGGTTTCTTCTGACAACATGACCAAAGTATGAGAGACAAAGTCTAGCCATTCTTGCTTTTAGGAACATTCTGGCTGTACTTTCTCCAAGACAGATTTGTTCATTCTTCTAGGACTCCATGGTACATTTAATATTCTTCACCAATACCACAACTCAAATGCATCAGTTCTTCCACCTTTATTAATTGTTCAGTTCTCACATGCATATGAGTGTACTGAAAGACACATCTTAGTCTTCAAAGTGACATTTTTGCTCTTTAATACTTTAAACAGGTCTTTTGCAACAGATTTGCCTGGTGCAATACATCATTTGATTTTTTGACTGCTGCTTCCATGGGTGTTGATTGTGGATTTAAGTCAAATGAAATCCTTGACAACTTCAATCTTTTCTCCATTTACCATGTGTTGCTTATTGGATTTTTGTTTTCTTTATGTTGAGGTGCAATCCATAGTGAAGGCTATAGTCTTTGATCTTCATCACTAAGTGCTTCTAGTTTTCTTTACTTTCAGCAACAAGGCTGTGTCACTTGCATATCACAGGTTGTCAATGAGTCTTCTTACAATCCTGATGCCACACTCTTCTTCATACAGTCCAGCTTCTCAGATTATTTGCTCATCATACAGATTGAGTAAGTATGGTGAAAGGATACAAACCTGATGCACACCTTTCCTGATTTTAAGCCATGCAGTATCCCCTTGTTCTGTTTGAACAACTGCCTCTTGGTCCTCATGAGCACAATGATATGTTATAGAATTCCCATTCTTAACAACGTTATCCATAATTTGTTACGATCCCCACAGCTGAAAGCCTTTGCATAGTCAATAAAACACAGGTAGATATCTCCTCAAAGCAATGGAGATAAGGAAACTGGTAGATGGGAGGTGTTCTATGGAGAGGTAGGATAGGAAGTCAGATTGCAGAAGGATGAAGAATGGAAAGTAAGGAAGTAAAGACACAAGTATAGATCACTCTCTCAAGAAGCTTGACTCTAAAAAGAAGAGCTTATAGCTAGGGTTGGATGGGAAAGATCTAAACATGCTTATAGGGCAATGAATGGAATTGGTAGAGTACAAAATATAGAATAGAGATACAGGTTAGTACTAAAATAAAGGTGCACCACTACTCCTAGAAAAATTGTTTTTCCATAATGATGCCATTTAAGATATGTAAATATGCCTGGAGGAAAGCATATGAACAAGGAACACATTTTTCAAGGACAAGTCAGATAGAATTAATAAACTCTGGAACAGGATATATATAAATATAACTGAGAACACACAAGGGAAACTTAGCAGCTAGGAAAAAAGAAACGCTCAAATGAGTTAATCCACAGTCCCTAAATATACAGTATTGTGTAGAATCAGTTCTTACTCATCATGAAGGTAAACATAGTCATTATGGGCAGAGGAAAAACACTACCTAAAAAGTACGTAGTATTCTCCAATGAAGTATTCCCAAAATGGACAAAAGGCACAATTTGTAGAGGGTTGGTAACTAAGCATTATTTTCAGTTGTGAAAATACCGTAGGATAATCTGGGGACTCTTACAGGGGCAAGGGAAACCAGAAACGTTTGAAATCCCATTTTAGATAATTTAAAGATTTCTTTCACTGATTTCCTCATCCATTTAACAAATCCTGATTGAATACAAATTTGGTAGAACCCCAATGAGACAGCACAGATTCTTACAGGAAAAGAGGTGGCAGTTGTACTTTTAAAATGTATATTTAATTTACTTATTGTCTTTGTAAAGAGTGAAATGGCTCAAAAATTTTCTTGGCTGCTCAAATATATAGAAGATACAGTGAAAAAAACATTACAGAACTCATTGGTTGATAAAGGTGAAGAAAATTTGTCCAAAGGGCTTAAGCATTTCTCCTTAGGAGAGATTCAATAAGAGGATTTCTCTTTCCTCCATTGAGCTCTGGTGGTGCAGTGGTTAAAGCATTTTACTCTGTCCTCTAGGGTTGCTAGGAGTTGGAACTGACTTGATGACAGTGTTTTTTTTTTTTTTTTTTTCCTCCTCCATTAAGTTCTATTTCTAATGTCAAGATAAGGAGTAGGCAAAACAAAGAAGTGTATATTTAATGGGAGCTCTGGTAGCATAGTACCTAAGGCACCTGACTACTAACCAGAAGGCTGGCGGTTCAAACCCACCAGCCACTCCTCAGAAGGAAGATGGGGCAATCTACTTCATAGTGATACTGCCTTGGAAACCCAGGGAGGGGTCACTACGAGTCGGGGCTGACTCGATGGCACATAACAACAACATACATGTATATATTTTTAATTTTAGAGACTATTGGTCCTTTACAGTTTTTAAAAGTGTCATCCCTTCTCTTAATCATCTTTATTTCTTTTACTGCTGCCCATATCTTTAGGGTAAGGAAATTCAAAGACCTACTTGCAGTAAAAACTTCTAGATTTTCCTCACAAAAAAATAGCTAATTTTCTGCAAGGGGAAAAGAAGGGCTTGGTGTTCCTGTTTTAAGCTGTGTTAACTGATGGCTACAGCTGGTGTAGTGTGAGATAGAAGACTACATACAGTCTGTTCCGGGCTCAAAAATATGTATCTATAAACCCAAATTCTTGTGAAGATCTAATACAAGGTAAGGGAGGAGACAGTGAGGAGAGGACGATTAGGGTTTATCACAGACCAACTGCCTGTTTGCTGTTTTGGCATTCATTTCTTTCTAGTCCCGAGATGGTCTATTAAAATGACTAAGCCAACGACTAATGTCACACACAGCACGTTGGTGTACAGTGTACCCTGTAGGTGTGAGAACTCTACTTTGTTTTGCCCTTGCTCTTGAACAAAAGCTTCTTTGTTAGCCTCCCAAATGTTTGTAGTCATTATGCAGAAATACATTAAGTTTAAAACAAAATGAGGTACTTTTTGAAAACAAAATTAAAATGAAAACCATACACATAGATACACATATACACAATGAACTTAGCATTATCCTGTTCCTTCTTCCATGCACCTCAGTTACAGTCAACACCTGGGGCCACACAAGGGGCGGACTTGGCAGCTGCAGAAGAACCCAGATGTCAGACACTGGATTGTACGTCTCTGCAATCAGTCCTACGTTGTAGGTCCTCTCCTCACTTGACCTCTAAAATGGCTATTTATTGTCTCACTCCCTTTCTGGTCTGAGAAAGTAACTAAGAAGTTGTCTGTGGGGGCTGGCTCATGGAACAACCCTACCAATGGGTTGTTTTAGATGCAATTATCCTTTGCTTTGCCTTTGATTGTAAGGAATTTATTTCCTTTGTCGTTGTTGTTGTTATGTGATGTCGAGTCAGACCCAACTCATAGCGACCCCTCCTTGAGTTTCCGAGGCAGGGGTGAAAATTGGGATGGGGCAAATTCTTCACAAAAAATTACATTCAGGATTCTTTCAAGGACAAAGTAAGATGCTTTTTGCTTTGATTGATTTTTTTTTCCCAAGTGAAACTGGATAAAATCAACCTTGTATTTTAGCATACAGTCATTTTGGTTAATCAGAAGTAAAATTAAGAGTTAATTAAGAGTTAAAATTAAGGAGATACAAGTTTGTTTTGCCATTGCTAAAGAAATGTCTCATCTACTGCAGAGAAGAGCTCTTTGTGCATGAGTAATTCTGGTTCATTGAGGAAGAAAAGGATTACACTCTATCCTCATTTACATATCACTTGATGAAGAATGAAATTAGGTCTAAGATGCAACCATCTTGGGAATGAGGTATGAAAAGGCCAACTATCTATGAAGCTCCCTACAATCCATGCTTGCAGCCCAATAGTGAGTATCTATTCTCCATGCTGTTATATAAACCAAACTCACCATCACTGAATCTATACCGACTCATAGTGACCCCTATTGAGCTTCTGAGGTGGTAACTCTTTATGGAAATAGATTGCCCCATGTTCCTTCTGTGGAGCAGCTGGTGGGTTTGAACCACCAACTTTCTGGTTAGCAGTCAAATGCTTTAGGCACTACACCATCAGAGCCCCTTACATGCAGTTATAGTCATGGCCAATTAAGGAAAAACATAGAGATCTGAGGCAACTGCAGAACATAATAATGACATATCTAGTATCAAAGTGGTATTCATTTGCCACTTGTAAAATGTTCCAAATTTTATATATATATATATATATATATATATATATATGGGAGCTCTGGTAGCATAGTGCCTAAGGCACTTGACTGCTAACCAGAAGGCTGGCGGTTCAAACCCACCAGCCACTCCTCGGAAGGAAGGTTGGGCAATCCTACTTCCGTAGTGATACTGCCTTGGAAACCCAAGGAGGGGTTGCTATGAGTCAGGGCCGACTCGATGGCAAATAACAACAACAAACAACATATAGATTTAGACTTCAAAAAAAAGAGATACTTAAATATCCATGGGCCCATAGTAATATAAATAAAATAATTAAATTGGGAAGAGTCAAGTCTCCCATACAGAACAATTTCAAATAATCTAT
Organism: Orycteropus afer afer; assembly: GCF_000298275.1. Lineage (NCBI taxonomy): Eukaryota > Metazoa > Chordata > Mammalia > Tubulidentata > Orycteropodidae > Orycteropus > Orycteropus afer. Next base: position 7,799,832 of record NW_006921706.1, read on the forward strand.
ATGGTCATTATTCCGTCAAGGAGGTGGAGTTTAATTCCCAACCCCTTTGTATATGGGCTATGATTAGTGACTTGATTCTAAAGAATACACTATGGCAAGGGGTGAGGAGGTAGCTTTACCATGGAGAAACAGGGCAAACACTCTCTTGGCCAGTTGATCAAAGTTATTATCAGTGACATCATGTTGACAGCATGTACTCTTGGTGTGATTCAATCAGAAGGGTACTTGACTTTGTAGTCTTTTTCCAAAAACCCAGAATTCCAGTCTAATATGTGAAAACGTTAGATTAAACCTCAGCTGAGGGACTTCTACAAAATATCTAACCAGTATTCCTCAAAATTATCAAGGTCATAAAAAAGAGGATGTCTAAGAAACTGTCAGAGCCAAGAGAAGCTTAAGGAGATATGACAACCAAATATAATTTGGTTTATGCTGGATAGGATCCTGGAACAGATAAAAGGACATTAGGAAAAACTATTGAAACCCAAATGAAGTGTGCTTAATTAATAGTAATGTACCACTGCTGATTCCTTAGTTATGACTAATTACCACAGTAATGTAAGAAACCAAGGAACCCTGGTGGTACAGTGGTTAAGGTACTCAGCTGCTAACTGAAAGGTTGGCAGTTCAAATCCACCAACTGCTCCATGGGAGAAAGATGTAGCAGTCTATGTCCTTGAAGATTATTGCCTTAGAGTTCCTATTCACCAATCAGTATCTCTTTCTTTCTCTTCCTTACACACCCAACTACACACCAAACAATATGGCATAAAAAGTAGTTATCTTGACATGTAAGAATACCTTCTCTTTCAAGACGATAAAGTATGAATTGAGAGCGCTATTCTGAGAGTTTTAGATTCCCCAGTAATATTTAAGTCTTGCCCTCAGTAATACCACATGGACATTCACAGATAACATCCATAAACCCTAATATTTCTCAATGGCTTTAAAAGATATAACACCATTAAAATACCTGTCTAACACATTTATATTTCATATGCATGTTATTAATGACACAATATATAAGACAATGTATTAAGTTCTGAAAGTAACATATTCTTTGCTAGGTTACTGAGGGCAATGTTCATTTATTAATCAAGTATTATCACGAGAGCTAAGATCTGATGTAAGAGCTGTTTCAGAACACGGATGAGATTGTTTCCTTGCTACTCCGCCTCAGTGCTTCAGAATTACAGTGCACTGTGTGACACCTGTGGCAGCTGGAACCTGACGAGCCGCTAGTTTTCCAGGTCTCGCAATTTCTCCACCCTTTACGGGGTACCGTCTCACCACTTTCCCACTGCTCTCTGTTAGTGGAAAATATCTGAATTTTCCTTTTCGGACAGGTTTCTACCTTACACAGACTCCAGCTTTTGCACATGTTACTGTATAAGAAATGAATTCTCTGAGAATTTTGAGGAAGTTTCTTTCATATCATTTTAAATTTATCATTTTACTTTGAAAAAGGGAAAAACGTGTTGGTATTAATACATGCTACTTAAACTATTGTTTTGAATGGCTAGAATTGTTTAAAAAATAATTGTTATTGTTAACATTTAAACATTCAGTTAATCAAAATTTAATTCACCAGAATAACATTGATTAGAATCACCTCTCTAACTCTACTTATTCTGAAAGATTGAAAATGCTTAAAGAAAGTTGACACAAAATGCATACAACTTCCTGGATCTATTTTAGGGTTAAAAATAACATTCAGTGAAATTACTAGCATAATCTTTATCCACAGTACTATATAATGATAATGTCTGTTAAGGAAAAGGACCATGATCCTCAGTAATTAAAAAATAAAACAGCATTCCCTACGGGATGCTTAACTAAGGCAGAAGAGTCAGCTAACATATTTTAGGAATGTTTTCCATAGTGGATGATAGGGAAAAATATACTCAGGGGTGATCTACAATAAATGTACATAGCTATTTGTATAATACCCTTTAAACAATTCAGGTAATACATATTTTGCATTTCATTATACTATTGTGTATATGTGGTTAGTAACAATAATTATAGTAACAGCTTCCTTTCCTCAACACCTATGTTAGGCTCTATGCAGCTAGGCATTTGACATATGCCTATAATATAAACACAACCCTGCAAAGGGCATACAATCACTATTTAACAGCCAAGACACTGAAAGTGCTGGAAGTTAGGAGATTGACTCAAAGCCCTGCAGCTGGTAAGTGAGGGAGCCATGACAGTTTGGCTGCCTCCAATGCCTTAACTCATTTCCATCACATACATAGTTCTGTTATAAATCATATTGCAATCTACTCCTGTAAAGATTTACTGCCTCAGAAACCCAAAGGGGGTCGCTGTGAGACGGAATTGACTTGATGGCAGTGAGTTTGGATTTTTTGGGTTAAAGTGACTTCAGTCATTTAACCTTTCTAAGTTGCAACTTTCTTTCAGGTAAAATGAGAAGAGTTGGCTGGTTGATTTCTAATGTCTCTTTAGTTTTAAAATAGGAAGATTGATTAATATACAGGAAAGGACAACTTAAATGAGCATCTTTATAATCCTTTTGTTAAAAGTAGGCTTATTAACATTGTTGTTGTTGTTGTTATGTGCCATCGAGTCTGACCCAACTCATAGCGACCCCTCCTTGGGTTTCCGAGGCAGTATCACTACAGAAGTAGATTGCCCCATCTTCCTTCCTAGGAGTGGCTGGTGGGTTTAAACTGCCAGCCTTCTGGTTAGCAGTCAAGTGCCCTTCATAACTTTTGTGATGATGGGGCTCTGTTTAGCAGTGGTTGGGTGATTTCCCTCAATCTCTCCAGATTCTTTAAGCCAGGATTAGTGCTCTTACTGTTTGCAATGTTATTCCGTACAAATTTACATATAAGAGGAAATTCTATACTTGTTTTCTGTGCTATAAAAAGTATATATTTAACTTTTGCTGCCCAAAGAATCAATAAGTTGCATTAAGATATGAATAATGAAAAAGAAAAAAAAACCCGTCACGTTTTTATGGATCAAAAGTAATCAAAATATGTTTATTTTAATTTGCATTTATTTAAATATAACAATTTTTTAGACAAATGGAGATAGTTATAAGCATATTTACAACATGGTAGACATAAATATAAATGAAATATATAAGTATATTAGACAAAATATAGCACATATATTAGACCAGTTGACTACATGCTTACATTTACTTTCAAGGGCACATTAACATGGACATTTGAAAAGGACATGTTTTCATACCAACTTCTTTAAAATGTTCACATTTACATCAGTATTAAGTCACATTTTCTAGACTGATGTTTTCTGAAAACTGTTATCATCTAATCATTAAGCTGATATGGTAATATTATTTAATAACTAAGCACATTTTTGTCAAGTAATACAACATTTTTGTCAAGTATTTTTACCAAGATCACACATTTATCTCTTAAATAAACATGCACAATACATTAAAACTTGAATAATACTTGTACCTTTATGCACAGTGTTTAGTTTTGCTATGGCACTCTATTTTTGTGGAAAATATACTTAAAATCTGACATTGAATTCATAAATCATACTGTTAACAATCAAACCCAATATGATTTACATTTTCCATGGCAAAAAAAATTCTCTATCGTAATTTACCTCCTCCCTTTGCAGTTTCTTGATCAATGGCAGTTCTCTTCTGTTCTAGTTGAAATAAATAATAGATATTTGAGCACTAAAAGTCATATCTAGGTGTTCTGCCTACACTGTAATTGGAAATGAGTCGATTGCAGTTTTTCTAACAGTAAAACATTTCCATCTGTATTGTAGCCAACAAATTTCTAAATAAGGGTGTTATCGGCAATAATAAGTATCATCATGAGATGTTTTTCTTCAGGAGGCAGAGAGGTTGAAGAGGAAATGTGGATCTCGTCATAAACTGGGAACATATGTGGCATGGAGAGCGAATGCCAAAGTGAGACAGAGGCAGGGAAAGTTCTCTGGAGAGCTGGGGAGAGAGCCCACTCGGAAGGAGCAAAAAGGCAGAGAACAAAGGCAGGAACAGAGGACTCCTTCAAGGGGGAGAGGGCAGCCACGGGTTTAAGAGAACTGTAATTTCTCACTCAAAGCAAACAGCCTCCAAAGCAGTTATAGCATTCTTATATTGGCAAAGTACCACTGCTTTTTAGGAAAAATTCTAAATTTCCACATCTTTCTGTCTAACTCAGGACTGAAGAAATTAAGCTAACTGGCAACTTTCTAAATTCATTCATAAGCACTGAGGAATAAGGGAGGGAGTAACATTAATTCAAACCTCATCCAAACCAGAGAAGAAAATTCACACACCCTCTCAGTGCAGACTTCAGAGTTGTGGTAACTAAGAAAAACGCCACAGCTCTTTTTCACAGTTCTTCGAAGACAAATTTGAGGTGTTATATTTTAAGAGAATGGTCGAGAAATCTACTCCTTTCATAAAACCTTAATAGCCTAGTCTTACATTAATTACTTAGGGGAAATGAAATATAATTTAATTTTTATATAAATACACTTTATTCTAAAAAAAAATTACAAAATGAACAAAACATTATTTTCTTTGTTTTGTGATCCTTGTCTTTCTGAGGACCTTTTAAATAGTGAAATGGCAAAGAACATCAACAGGTTAAATAAAACAGGAAAACATTTTTTTTAAAGCTGTTAAGGTACAAACAGACATAAACATTATGAATCAAAAAGCACTGAATTTTCAAGAGTAAAATCATACCAAAACCGGGAAAACTTTTCGCTGACATCATAGGAGAGTAAGTAGTCGGGAAGGTCACTGATGGTGCCCTGCACTGCCAGCACGTGTGGGGCCAAGGTGAAGGGGATGTCGCTCAGGAGCTCGGTCATGAATGAGCTGTTTTCCAGAGTCTGGCCTGCCTTATGTCCTGTCTCAGAGTCTGCTACAGTCACACTGGATGAGTTTTCTTTGCCACTCTACAAATACATATACATTTAAAACATTCAGACCTTATGAACTTTGAGGTTTACAAATGGTAAGTGTGCCATTAACATATCAAAACGACTGAGAGATGTGGAATATATAAATATTCCCAGATTAGAATGTAGCTATTGACCTTACTTGAGAAACACATCCATCCATATTCTGCTCACTTTAAAGTGAATTCTAAACCCTACTCTTACTCAGATTGACCACCCAGCGCCCCCTCAGAATCAAACCAGCATTCTTGCTATTTCCCTAGCACAGATATCGCCTACCAAGTCTGTCTCTGCTTTTCCAAATGCTGTGTATGCTTTGAGGTTCTGCTGAATTCCCAACCTCACCATGAAATCTTATATCAACAGAGTCCAAAGTGATCTTGTTCAGCTCAGAACACTTATGGGGTAAACTGCCTAGGATATTATTTGATTGTGTGTGTGTGTGTGTGTGTGTGTATGTCTTATCTCCAACTAGACTCCAATGTCCCTAAGGGGAATGAAACTTTATATGTTATGCTGTGTAAGTTATTCAAATAGGAAGAATACATCTTGTTCAATATCTTTAAAATTGGCATCTCTTGCACACACTAGTTTGTCAAAAGACCTGCATGAGGACGTTCATAGCTTCATTCATCTCAAGCCAAATACTGCAAAAATCCACTGACAGTACAAAGGGTAATACATTAGAGAATGTTTATAGCAATGAGAATGATCTACTACTGTAAGTAGCTGAAACCTAACTCAAACCAGCTTAGGCCAAAAATGACTCCCCCTCTCAAGCAGAATACAATTCCTACAGAGGCCTGCAAGGCCCTTCATGATCGGGCCCCATCCTTCTCAGACCCTATTTGCCCTTCTGCATGGCTCTGCAGTTCCAGTGGCCTGGCTGTTGCCAGTGCACACCCAGCCTTAGGCCCTTTGCAGTTTCCATTTCCTCTGCCCAGTAGGTTCCTTCCCCGGATATCCACAAGGGCTCCCTCCTTCACTCTTTTCCAAATGTTGACCCAAACGTCACCTTCCCAGTGAGGCCCTTCCTGACCAGGTTATTTAAAATTGTAGATTACTCCCTTGCCCCTAGGAGCTCTGGTGGCATAGTGCCTAAGGCACTTGGACTGCTAACCAGAAGGCTGGCAGTTCAAACCCACCAGCCACTCCTCAGAAGGAAGGTTGGGCAATCTACTTCCATAGTGATACTGCCTCGGAAACCCAAGGAGGGGTCACTATGAGTCCGATCCGACTCGACAGCAGTGCGTTGCATTTGCGTTACATTACCTTGCCCCTACCACTCCAGGTGTCATTTCCTTCTGCTTTTTTCCTCTCCACAGCCCTTGGCACTCAGTTATATATTATATAATTTATTTATTCTGATTACTGTCACTCAAAAGCTTAAGCAGCTTTTGTCTCTCGTGTTCACTGTTGTATCTCAAATGTGTAGATTGGTGCCTAAAACCAGTTTCTGTCTGGTTGATTCTAATTCATGGCGCCACGCGTGTGTCAGAACAGGGCTCGATGGGGTTTCTCTCTGGTTGATTCTAATTCATGGCGCCCCGCGTGTGTCAGTGTAGAACAGTGCTCCGTGGGGTTTCCAATGGCTGAGTTTTTGGAAGTAGATGGTCAAGCCTTTCTTCTTAGGCCATCTCAGTCTGGAAACATTGAAACTTGTTCAGCATCACAGCAACGTGCAAGCCTCTACTGTAAGATGGGTGGTGGTTCCCCAGGAGGTCCTGCTTGGAATGGGAAAATTCTACCAGAGAACTACCACTGCCCTCAGACTGGTGTCCAGGCCTCAATCGATATTTGTTGAATGAATAAAAGCAGACCAGATCGTTGCCTGAGTGGAGCTTATATTCTAATGATTATGAATGTTGATAGAGTATCTCTAAGTCTAGGAGTATGATTTTCTGTGTGAGAAATATCAATGTTATAAAAAAAATTGATTGAAGCATAAAATATACATATATAAGAGCACATTATGAGTTCACAGCTTGCTAAGTTTCCACAAACTGAACCTGTCACAAAACAGAACACCAGATCAAGGAACAGAAGTGACTGACTCCCCCAGTAGCCCCCAGGTATTCTCCAGTCACAATCAACTTCCTGTCCCTCAAAAACAATCACCACCCTGACTTCTAACAGTATAGCCTGGTTTTACCTGTTTTTCAAAGGAATATAATCACACAGTTGGAACTCTTTATTTCTAGTTTCTTTCACTGAACATTGAGATTTATTCATACTGTTGTACGTTGGATTGAAAAAAAATCTCAGAGAACATAGGGTTGCAGAGGAGACATAGTCTGACTGATGTCTTAAAAGGATCACTGTGGTTGCTGTGTTGAGAGTAGGCAATGGGGGTGGGGAGGTAGGGAAGGAAACTGTTTGGAATGAGAGATGATGTGATGTGTATTCAAGTGTTGACAGAAGTGAGAAGAAATGGTTGGATTTTAGATAAAATATTTTGGTTGGATTTTAGGATAAAGCCTACAGGATTATCTGATGGAATGGGTGTGGGGATGACAGACCAAGAGTATAGTCAGGGAGGAAGTCCGAATTTTTAGCCTGAGCAATGAAAAAAGTGGAGTCACTACTTCAAGAGCTAGGACAGAGTGCCGAAGGAGCAGGCTCACGCAGGAAGATCAAGAGCTCAGCTCTGCACATCGGAGGTACCTGACACACACCCTACTGAAGCTGCTCAGTAGACAGTGGGATATAATTTGAGTCTGGAGCTGGGTAGGAACAGGAAGAAAAAGTCTGCTTGGTGTGTGTATGAGAGAGGAGAGGAAGTGAAGACAAATACGAGAACAGACAATTCTTCGTAGACATTATGTTGTAAAGGGAGATTATGGGCTTGCAGGTAGAGAGAGATGTGGAATGGAGAGGTTTTTCTTCTTTTTAAGTTGGGACAGATAACGGCAGTTTAATGCAAAAAAAAAACCCCAAAGTAAGGAAAAATCCATGGAGAATCTATAAAGAAGACACTGGTCTGTTCACAAAGCATCCCCAATACCTACATAGGGGCCCTCAAGAAATACTTGCTTAGTGACTGACTCAAATCAACAAAACTATCAAACATCCCAGTTGACAGAGGTCCTATGACTTAACCGAAATTAAAACACCAAAGTGGTTTCTTAGGAGGTTAAGAAATTTGTCCCAGGTCACACAGTTAGTCAGCAACACAACTGAGAATAAAACCCAATGATCTTTAATGCTCTCCAAAGACTCTTCTACCCTACATTCTAAGGCCTTGAACATTTCAGAATGGCTGACTGAATGAACAAACTCTTGAAAACTAGGGAAAAGTATTAGAAAATACGATAGTTACTAAAGTTACACATGATAGCTTAATCTAGAAGGAAAAAAACAAAACAACAACTCTAGCATCCTTTACCTTTAGGAAGAAAAGGCTGAGAAAAGCAAAGTGACAAATCTTAGACTACAGAGGGATGGAAAGAAGACTGCAATTTAAGATATATTTATCCCTAGAAATGAATCTACTGATAGTTGGGATAAAACCATGGGGAAAAACACCATGGGTAGTAAAGAGTACCTATCAGTTGATGATAATAGTTGACACTGGGAGATGGGTAGGTACAGGGGAGGGCACTATACCGGTCTTTCTATCTTTGCATGTGTTTAATATATTTTCATAAGAAAAAGTTAAAAAATTAATGTATTATACAAAATACCATGGACAAAGTGTTCCACCAAATACCTCCTAGAATGATCTGAATTTCAGCTGTGCTGTATGTGTTGCTCCAGCATCCTTCTCTTAACAGTTGGCTATAGTACAACGTTACAGTCTCCAAGGAGGCTGTCTGCCCTCTTGGCAGCAGGGTGAGTGCCATGATGCAGCTGCTGTTGGCATGCTGAGAGCTGGAAGGGGCGAAATTATAAGGCAAAACAACAGAAAGTCACAAAGAAAATGTGAGTCAAAATCCAAGGACCCCACACCCGATAAACCTGATGGCTAAGTCGCTAGCTTGGCAGCCAAAGGAAGCAGAGGTGGGGCTGAGGGCTGAAACAGGTGCATGAATTCCCCTGCAAAAAGCAGCCCTCTCTCTTAGACACAAAGTCTTGCAACTTTTCATTTGCATAATAAAATGAGTCTTTAAAGGGAAGAATCAGTATGTTAACCACAATGGAGCAAGAAAAAATGAATCAATTAACCTTTTGGTTAGTAGCCAAATTTTTAAAAATTACTTCAAATATAATGTTCACAAAGCATATTCATTATTCTCGTGCTTAATCCTGTTCTCAGCAATGCTATGATGATAACGTTTCTGAGTGTAAGTTCTTTCATATAATCTAGTTTTTAATATGTCTTTTCCAAAACAGTGTTTATAGCCTATAAGGTTTACATGTAAATATAGCATGTCAGATTCCTTTTTTTAATCTTAACAAGAAAGTAAATGTCCTTATTTATCTCATTATAACAAATAAAGTTTATAATTAATTAGCTGTTTTCATATGTACATATAAAAAATTTTTGTTCACCAGTTAGCCTATTTAAAAATGGACTAGCTAAGTTTATCTTCTGCTCCTCACCTGCTAGTATCTTTCTTTCAAATAATTCAAAGAGGTTTATGGGCACTATGCTGCCCTTTCTTGCAGAGGGGCTGTAAAGATTCATGAGGTTCAATCTGTAAAATCTTCTAAGAGCTTAGGAAAAAACATGCAAACATACTCCAAGAATACAAGGCACATAACACTTTTCAGCAAAGGCTTAGAAAAATGAAGTCACTCTCCCAGAGCAACAGAAAGTTAGTGGCATCCCTGTGAACCTCACTCTTGGGTGTCTGAAAGCAAGAAAATGCAGGTTTAAGAGCAGACAACTACATTTTTTCTGGCACAAAAGCCCAATAAAGACCATGAAATCTCCTAGGAGGTGCCAACTTCACAAACCCAGTAACAATAGGAAACCTCATCTACTTAGCCATCTCAGACTAAATTATGAATATTTTATTAATATGAAAATCACCTATATGTGACATCTTAAAAAAAAACCTCCTGCTTTTTTCTGCAACCTGTGCCTCAGTTAAGTAGAGATAAAATAGTGTCCTATAAAAGCAAAATATTGATGCATTAAGATTTAGAAACCAGCCTCAACCAAAACAGCAACAAAATCTATTAAAAGAACATGAAACCAGATATAAAACACCCATCTAACACATTCCATTTACATGCAAAGAAGGTAGCTATATCAAGCATATTTCAAGAACATGAGTTATACTAAGAAGAGGTAATATCAAGCTCTGGTGTCTATGCTTTTAAATTCTGTCTATAAATAAAAGACATGTTCCTTTGAACAATAGCCTGAACAAGTAACACTGTCACTTTATCTCCCCAGATAACTATCCATTCTATTCTGGCTTCAGCTGGTATCTGCTTGCATTACATCAGCCCCTTGATAGGAGGTGCAGTAGGGGGCAAATCTGAGTCAGAAGCATCAGGGGACAGAGGTTAGGAGAAGGTGATACAAGCAATGAAACAATGAAGCAGGACTCAAGCAATTTTTTGTTGTTACTGTGGTAGTTTTCCTAAGAAGCTGATTGATAATAAATTTCTGGTTGGCTGTTAAAAAACCAGAGGATGGGTCTCTTGGACCTACATCAGTCCTAGGCAACAATCTCCCTTATTTGGAGAAATTATATTTCAAAGGCAGAGACGATGTCCTATTTTTCTGCAAATTCCCAGTACCTAGAACAGTACCTGAACATAGTAAGTGCTCATTAAATACTTTCGAATGGGACTGAGTCTCTGGTCTCTCAGACACTTGCTCCCTAAGACACTATGCATCCCAGACTTGATTTTATAATTGAGGGATTAGGCCAAAGAACAAACAAAGACCCAGAACACTTTACCACTGACGCAGATATATTATTCTGTATTCAACAGAATTCACTGCAAATCCATGTTTGCCATGTGACCTCTTCATGGCAGCTAGTATTCCCTGGGTATTGAATTATCCCTAGGAGTGAAGGCTCCTCATTGGAGGATACATATTTGAGTAGCAAATTAAGAGGCTAGGTGAGAAAGTTGATATTTTCTTTACACTCTTTTCTTTTCCAGTCTCTGACATCATTTCAGTTTCCATTTGGTTCATGATTTTTTTTTCCGTATTTGTTTCCTTTCCTTTTCTTTTCCCTCAGTATTTCCACCTGTTTGGGCTTTTCTCTTCCTGCTTCTTCTCTCTTTCTGTTCTCCTGACTTCCCTTTGCAGAACACCAGCTGAATATATTCAAATGAAGATGGGAAGTAAGCAGGCTGTCACTTGCTTCTGTAATCTGTTCCATGTATTCTTGGAAAAGTGACTTGTCTGAAGTCGGAAAATCTTCCTTACTAGCCAAGTAGAGTGGGGTGCAATGGAAAGAGGAAAGAGAAGCATTTTAGGAAAGGAACTAGGCAAGAAACAGTATGTTCAATGTGGTATCCTGTTTAATTCTGGTTTTGAAAACACAAAAAGCTATTCCAGTAATTTCTAAAAGATACATTTTTTATGATGGTCTATAGAAATCCATGGTCTCTAATCTCCAGCTATACAGGCATCTCATGTTTTCCAGGCAGGTCTCTTACTCGCATTTTTTTTTTTTTTAGTACACATTTCACCCTTTCTCTTCTCTCCTTAAGGAGCCTTGGTGATAAAACGGTTAAGTGCTCAGCTGCTAGGTGAGGGCAGTTTGAACCCATCCAGGAGGTCTACAAGACAAAGGATGTGCTGATCTGCTTACATAAAACACTACAGTTGTACTGTCACACGTGGTCGCCATGAGTCACAATCGCAGCTATAGCACCTAACGACAGTTTCTCCCCTTTAGTCTGACATCACCATGTTTCTCCTCACTGTCAACAGGTGGGCTTGCCTCCTACTTTAACAGTCATTTGCCGGCTCCACCCAAAAAATGTGTCTGCATTTGTACCCATCTGTGCTTCCCTCCTGCTACCACAGGCAATTGGTTCTCCTTAGAAGCTAAGCTCATTTCTCCACTGGTGCTCTGAGGCTATCTTCCTCCACTCTTCAAGGACATGGCTTCATTAATTATGAGGTATCTCTCCACTTGCATCTTCACTTTTGCTGGCTCTTTCCCATCAGCAGTTATTTTGCATTGAATTATGTCCCCCAAAAGATATGCTAAAGTTTTAACTCTTGTACCTGTGAATATGACCTTGTTGGGGGAAACAGTTTTTCCTTGCAGATGCTATCTGTTAAGTTGGGAGCTCTAGCAGCATAGTGTCTAAGGCACTTGACTGCTAACCAGAAGGCTGGGGGTTCTAACCCACCAACCACTCCTCAGAAGGAAGGTTGGGCAATCTACTTCCATAGTGATACCACCTCGGCAACCCATGGAGGGGTCTCTATGAGTCAGGTCCGACTTGATAGTACATAACAACACCAACAACATCTGTTAAGTTTATGAGGTCACACTGGAGTAGGGTAGGTCCTAATCCCAATCCTTTTTGAGTGGTGTCTTAAAAAATGGGGCAACAGACAGAAACAGGGTCACATGGGAGAAAAATATCATGAGAATCTGTCTACGAGCCAAGGAACATTAAGAAACGCTGTGGGCTACCAGAGAAAGAAAAAGACAAGGAAGGATCTTCAGCTGACTCCCTGAAGTCAAACTCCTAGTCTCCAGAACCATAAGACAATGAATTTCTGTTCTTAAACCACCCACTTTGTGGTATTTTGTTATGGCAGCCGTAGGAAACTAAGACAGCAATTAACCATTGAAAAAAAAAAAAATTCTCCACAAACTTGTATCACCCACTGGCATATCACTCACTTAACTCCCACACTATCTTTCTACTTTTTTTATCGCCCGTTGTTGACACATGCTGTCTGACATTCACTCCTCACCCACTGCAATCTGCCTCCTGTCTCTACCCCTCTACTGGCCTGCTTTCACAAAGGTTATTAATAATGATCACTCTTTTGCTACATCCAGAAGATGTTTGGAAGTGCTAATCTTATATGACCTCTTTGTACTACTTAAGACTGTTGACTCCCTCTTTTGAGTTTATATTTCCTGGCTTCTGTGCACTTCTTAATTCTGTTTCCCACCTAAATGATTATGGTTATTCTTTGGCTTAGTTCTGAAATGATGGTGCTCTCCAGGTTTACTCTTCTTAATCTCAACGCACTTCTTTGGATGATCTTATCCATATCCATGGTTCCAACTGTCCTACTCCTCCATTCCCTGAAAAGTAGGTATGTAGATATATGGGCACATTCTGATCCATATGCACCTGATCATACATCTTGTTTTAAATATTCTACAAGCATCTTAAACTCAACATGTTTAAAACCAGGCTTTCATCTCCTTCTGTACCTTCAACCTTATCCCAAACTTAACAATCTTCCAATATTTCTGTATAGGAGCTCTGATAGCGTAGTGCCTAAGGCACTTGACTGCTAATCAGAAGGCTGGTGGTTCAAACCCACCAGCCACTCCTCGGAAGGAAGATGGGGCAATCTACTTCCATAGGGATACTGCCTCGGAAACCCAAGGAGGGGTCGCTATGAGTCGGGTCCGACTCGACGGCACATAACAACAACAACAACATGGTTGTTCAATACAGAGTCCTGCATTATCCTTGAATTCTCCTCCTTCTCACCTTTTCCATCCAGTAAACAATCAAGTCTGACTTAATACCTCCCAAAATTCATCCATTCTTTTCAGGTCCACTGCCATACTCTCAATTCAGGACATTATAGTCTTCTGCCTTGAACAACTTCTTGCATGTACCCTTGCTCTCCCTACAATCCATTATCCCTAAAACTGTCCTGGTGGTATCCAAAAGACACTCTTTTCCTTGTTTAGCCTTTCTCAGTGCCTTTAGGAAAAGACCAAACTCCTTATCATGGCACAACAGGCATGATCTGGCCTAGACTACCTCTCTAATTTCTTTTACCACTATTCCCCAAACTCTTTATTCCAACCATACCAACTCTTTGCTATTCTTTAAACATGTTAGGCTCACTTTTTAGCTCTGAGCCTTGGCTCTTTTGATTACTTTTGTCTAAATTAAAATAATTTCTTCTCCTCTTCTATGCTATACATCTTGCCAATTTTAATCTGCCTTCAAGATGTACTTCAGACTTCTTTTAGAAAGACTACCCCCCCAACTCTCCAAGCCAGCCTGGGCCAAGTGCTCATTAATGTGTTCCCATAACACCCTGCACATACCTCTCTCACTGCACAAATCACAATGGACTTCAGTTCTCTGTCACTCCCAGAAAACTCCATAGCAGCTCAGGGCTGGAGCTAGGGCTTTCATCTCCTTTTTTCTGGCAACCAGGTCAATGCCTGACTCATAGTATATGATCAATACATGTATATTTATTCAGAATAAGCTAGAAATTATTATGTTGAGCCTTGATTCCTGCATTTTTTTCCTCTAATAAGATTTTTACATTATTAACAAGAAAATGTCTTTCACATTATCACAAACATGGTGAACTAGGGATAGTATAAAATGTAGACAGAACTTAACCTGGTTTGAAACTCCAATTATATTTCTTTCCTGAAGAAAAAGATGTGTTATTCTTTGATGTGCCAAGGAAATCTGGTGGTACAGTGAATAATTGTATAATAATAATTGTATAATAATTGGCATTTGGCTGCTAACCAGAGGGTCAGTGGTTCAAACCCACAGCTGCTCTGTGGTAGGAGGATGGGGCAATCTACTTCCGTAAAGATGACAGCCTTGGAAACTCTATGGGGGTTGCTATGAGTCAGAATCAACTTTATGGCAGTGGGTTTTCTTTGACTTGCCAAATGAACAACTTTACAACTGTATCTACCCCCAAAAAACCAAACCCACTACCATGGAGTCAGATCCGACTCACCACCAGCTTTCTTGTTAGCAGTCACATGCCTTAGGCACTATGCCACCAGAGCTCCTAAAGGTAAAGTTTAATGTGGTCCTGCTACAATGTAGAGGAAACTATTTGGGAAATATTTTTACTATAGAGTCACCTTCTCACTGAGGGAGAGGAAGAAGATAGCCTCATCTAATCCAAATTCCCTTTAACCAATCTGCCTTACATAGCATTTCTTTCTCAAAAATGAGTATTTCTCCCCCAACTGTGTGGTGTAGTCTAGGAGCTCTGGTAGCATAGTGCCTAAGGCACTTGACTGCTAACCAGAAGGCTGGCGGTTCAAAACCACCAGCCACTTCTCGGAAGAAAGGCCGGGCAATCTACTTCCATAGTGATACCACCTCGGAAACCCAAGGAGGGGTTGCTATGAGTTGGGGCCGACACGACGGCACATAACAACATGTGGTGTAGTCTAGAAGGCTAAAGTGTAGCCCATGCTTGGGAGTGGGGCAGCTGGGGGACAAGAGTAAGTCAGCATTGTAAGGGAAGGAAAACCTCAGAGATGAGAGCTATTTAAGAGGACAGGTGAGGGGATGGGTAAGTAAACTCCACTTATTTAATTTCTGTTCACTTTTGTTAGAGGCAAAAGTCTCTTTCCTACTTCTCTGGTTTCCGTAAAGAGGGATCTTCCTCCAAGCAACTCTGCCTTCTGCTTCACCCTTTATTCTTCCCCAAGGAGGTGGACTGAGTTACATGGTTGATGGGTGACAGCCAAAAGTCCATGATTCTAGATGAGGGAAGCTAAAATATCCAAAGTCCTGAGTCGTGGGGAAAATCTCTTTCCCTTTTCTCTCTACCTGGACTAGGGGAGACAAGTAACTAGGGTAACAGTGTATGCTGTGCTGACTTAAATTTTCCCCTAGATCTAGACATGGGGAATTGGGAGTGTGGAAATTCATTTTAGCTATTATCCTAAGCTTCCTCCTCCAATCTAAGCTGTACAGTTAGTCAAAAGGGGCTTTGTTATTTCTCCCTCTGCCAACTCTTTGGTTTCATTTCTTCATTGGATCCAGGTGCAGGTGAGGAAGAGGGGTGCCATTCATTAGGTCCTCGAGACTCTTCCAGTTTCCCAAAACAACTCCATTTATACCAAAAGAGAGGGAGGTATCAACCACACACACACACACACACACACACACACACAAGAATTGCAAATATTAAATGATACGGAAATTAAATCTATAACAAATTGAAAGTTTTTAAAGCTTACATGCCCTATAATACTCTATGACATAATTTATTGGAATGATTTTATCAAAATTTTGTAACAACTCAGATCTAGAGGATTAGAAAAATTTTAATTAGAACCTTAGAAAAATGACAGCTAACATTTGTATATTGGCTTACACAGTTTTCAAAGCACCTTCACGTACGTTACTTCAGCTGAGTCTCACAACCCACTAAAGTTGTTGGGGAAGCTGTTGTTACTACCCTCATCTTCCTAGGCTCAGATTATAGTGACTAAGGAAGGTCACATGACTAGTAACTAGGAGACACTTAAATTTTAGGAATCCTGATTTACAACCCAATGATCTTCTTTCCTTACTCTGCCTCAGTGAAGTCACATACAAGTATATAAAGAGCACATATGCCCTGTGTTCCGATTATAACAACATCAATGCAATCTATATAAATAACCTACAACAGTATCAATCCAATCCAATCTGGCTTCGGTGATAGTTTTTTTTTTTTTTTTTTTTTTTTTTTAAGAAACAATGAATCAACCATATTCATTTTAGGCACTATGTTACAATTTCATGATGATTACCTGTAAATTATTATTTTTTGTGTCTCAGTGACTAAACTGGTTAAATAAACTGCCAGTGTAAAGGTTATCATCAAGGGAAATGATTTTACAGCTTATTTGTCTTTTTTTTTTTAAAGCACTTAAGTTTAGTAATTTTTCTAAAAGCAAATGTCATCTGGGGTAAGAATACAGACTGTGCCCCTAAAGAAACACAGTTTAAAGTAACGGTTCCACTAAGCATTACTAGGTTAAATCCACCAAGCTGGCTACAACATGTAGAAGCTTAGAAAACTATAGCATCTAATCACAGCCAAGGTTACAAAATGGCATAGGCTTTTGTGCATGAATTCTTGAAGCTTATTATGTATACCACAGGTCCGAAGAATTTGATATCCCTTATTAGTCACACTGGATTCTACTTAACTTCCTATTATATAGCCTTATTTATTTTGAATATTTAGCTTCTCTAGAGTGCAATTAACAAAATCATATTTTTTTCCAAATGATTTCAAAGAAAAACAATGAAACTTGATCTTGCATATCTCCTCAGCAAGCTGAATATTAATTTCACTCAAATGATTTTCATTTTATAAAACAATAAAGTACTTCAACCGTCTGCACTTATAACAAAAGAGAAAATAATTTCTATTTTTGAAGCTAGTAAGAAGTATATAAATATTTGTATCTCATTCATTTGGTTTTATATATTTAGGTGCATAGATAGATATCACTTATATTGACTGAGTGGGAATAAATAGCATAGAATACTAATAGAAAATACAAAAGAAATCTAAATCTATTAAGTAACAGCTACATCTTAGTTACTTTGCTCTGTTCTCTGATGGAATAAAAATCTGACATACTTATAACTGGAGTGTAATGTTTTTTAAAGAACATTTAGATGTTACTACAAATAATGAATGTAATTATTGTATGCTAAGTCTATCGTTTGAGGGCAGAAAGCTAATCTGTTTTGCTGTACTTAATTTATGCTAAAGAGCTAACATCTTGTCATTTCTCCCACCACTATTACACAAAAATATAAACATTTAAGTTTTAGTTTATACTTAGAATAGTTATGTCCATAGCTAGAATTGAAAGACAATTATAAACAATTCACCCTGCCTCTAAAACACCTCTAATTTCAGAAACCAAATGAAAACAAAACTTCTTCAAGAAACAGGAAAATATTAAGTAAGAAAATCCTATTCTCTTTGTAATATGATTTTGAGGTAAATACTGTTTTGGTGAATATGCAGTCAGGCCTTGCACTTCCAGTTTTCGTATACAGATGAAAATGAAAGGAAATGGGTCACATCAAATTGAGTACAGAAATTACAAAGGTGAGCTAATTAAATTCCACTCACAGGGCATATGAGTGATAGTATTACTCACACTTGCCATACCTAACCCAGAACTCCACTAGAAAAACAATGTTTGGCAAACTGAAGAGGTGAATAGAAAGCTGTGTCACTTGACCTTGGCTCTCATTTGCCAAAAGGTTATATTTCAAAATAGAAGATGGGGTAGGAAAAGTCAATACAGCTGTGTTTTCTCCAGCCCAGTATGAGAGCACAAGGGGCCACTGGGTGGGGCAGGAGGCGGAGTCCCATCTTGGTGCTCACTCAGGGCCCAAAAGAGCATGCTAGTTTTTCCCTTCATGGCTAACTCAGGACACCACTTTTCAAGTTAGAGTAAAATCAACTGGATGGAAAAGCTGGGAAACAATTCTCCCAGTATCGTCAGGATTCACCTAGTACAGGAACACAGAGTATTTAAGAATGTGGACGAAAGATAGCAAAAACCTGAAGGGAGGAACACAGAAACGATGGTTTCTGCTTTTTTTCTTTTTGTTTTTTTAACAACAGATTTTTGTTGTTGTGGTGGTGATGAAATATATATCACAAAAAATCGTTTCAACCAGTCTTAAGCATACAATTCAGAGACATTAATCACATTTGCTGGGCTGTGCAACTGTTACCACTATTCATTTAAAAAAAAAAAAAAAAAGTCACCCTAAAGTTTCTGCTTATTCTGAATTATAAAGTATAAATTTGTTTTGGTGCATAGTATTTGTTTGTACAATTTTATAATATATGTTTTCCTTGGCTTCAAAAATTATAATTAAAATAAGCCTTGCCAAATTAATATTTTATGAATTAAAGTCTGAAATATAATTCATACCATTTCAACTTTGTTTGAAACAACTCCAGAATCCTCAAGACCTTCCAACTACACTAGAACTTGATGCCAGAGTTCTTGTGTATTATATTATAAGGGTAACAAAATGTCATTACCTGCTTTTGGGAAAAGACTACCCAATAGAGAAAGAGTGAATAATGCTAAAAAGTGATTCAACATGAAAACCACAATGACGTCCTCAAAATCATGAGAGAAAATCTAATGTTTATAAAGCTTAATGAATTTTAAAAATTACTAGGTCTCAACACAGTAATAAACATTATGTAAGCAATCTTGGAATTTCTCAAAGGAAATGCAGTGTATCATGGAAAAACGCTTTCAGATCAATAACAGAAAGTGGATCAATGTATAAACTTGATTCTTAGGATCACCCTTTTCCACGATTCTCATTTTTAGAAAAGGTAATTAATTATCAGAATATATGTTGTTACTTATACACTAAGTTGAAAAACTAATCTGTAAGAGCACTAGTCTACAGTCCCAATAACCTCTACTTCTACTCTTAATACAAAAAGAGACTCCAAAGGTTAGGAAAAAGAGTCCTGTGATGGGAGAATGCCAAACTTCACACTGCTCACTCATGATATGAAAAGAAGTATAAACCATACAAACACTTAGGAGTCAAATAAGAAATATACAGACAGGTGCCAATCTTAAAACAAGTTGTGGCCTAGTAATTCCCTTTATAATTATTAAAAACTCAGAATATATTTTCTTAGACTAATGAGTCCACTGAACAGCTCTGCTGGTTCTGTTGTTAAGCTTGGGCTGCTAACCAAAAGGTCAGCAGTTTGAACGCACCAGCTGCTCCGCGGGAGAAAGATGGAGCAGCCTGCTTCTATAAAGTTTTATAGCCTTGGAAACCCTACGGGGTACTTCTACTCTGTCCTATGGGGTCCTTTTTTTTTTTTTTTTTTAATGAATCATTATCTAGGAGCTCTGGTAGGTAGCATAGTGCCTAAGGCACTTGACTGCTAACCGGAAGGCTGGTGGTTCAAACCCACCAGCCACTCCTCGGAAGGAAGGTTGGGCAATCTACTTCCATAGTGATACTGCTTCGGAAACCAAAGGAGGGGTCACTATGAGTCGTCGATGGCAAATAACAAAAACAGTATTGAAAAACAGAGTAACAATAAATTGCTCAAGTATATTGAAATTATCTTGAATGTTAGTGTTTGAAAAAAGCTAATTTAGTTGGAAGAGTTGGACTTCTGTAAAGATTCTGAAAGGATTCCTTTGGGAAACTTTCAAGAGTGCTGGCCTAGACTCTCAATGAGGTCATTTTCTTTGAAAGTATCTCTAGAGAGTCTGGACAGTTGTGGTCTTCAGTTTGCAGAGGTTAATGGCAAAACATGAGAGAAGGGGATGAAGAAAGATGTGTATGTGTGAGAGAAAGCAAATCAACAGAGGTGGAAATGTATAAATTGACGTGTTATCAGAGATGAAAGTGTGTGCACTAACCATCTGCTAACTGACAGAAATGGAAGACGGGATGCAAGGGAGAAGAGACTCATAGTGTTCTTCTCCGGCCTCCAGTGCTTCCACTGCTGGTCAGCTTGGTTTTCATGCTGACTGAACCAGGAAACAGAGAGGTCTCAAGATGGGTGGGAGGAAGAAGTACCATCACTCAATTCTCTTGGACCAGCTTCTTATATGGTAGTACTTGGTAATCTGCGTGCTAGTTTTCAAAGGTTTGCTATTTCACCAGTTTCTAGATAGTCAATTTTTAGAACCTAGCACAGACTTTATCTTCCATTGTCAAAATAGACTAAAAATGAACATCTTAAATTTCCACTGTTCTTAAATAGAAACTACACTGAAGAATCCAACAGAACTTCTGTTGTTCATTTCATTTATTTCCTTTCCTTTAAAAAAGAAAATAATGCAGCCATTGGATTTGCTGTTGAGTAGATAACAGGCTTACAGGTGAGGAGAGACAACGCAGGGATGTCAGAGTAGCAGGCCGGAACAGCAGGGAAGGGGATAAGAGCCTTGAGCCCCAGGCTTACAGGCGAGGAGAGACAACTCAGGGACGCCAGAGTAGCAGGCCGGAAGAGCAGAAGAAAGGGGATTAAAAGCCAGGGACAGAGGAACAGTCAGCCAGGTGGGGGTGACACGAGAGGTCTCCAGCAGCAGGACAAACTTGTCTGTCGGTTTGTCCTACTGTGGTGACATACAGACATGAGTTTTGGAGGCTGAGCCTCTGGTGTTTAAAACCCAGAGAGATGCACCTGGTGCACAGGCAACAG
>NW_006921706.1:7823541-7840474 GCF_000298275.1 Orycteropus afer afer
AGGGACCATTCCCTGGAGAAGGATGTCATGCTTGGTAGGGTGGAGGGTCGACGAAAGAGGGGGAGGCCTTCAATGAAATGGATTGATACGGTGGCTGCAATGATGAGCTCGAGTGTAGCAGGGATTGTGGGGTTGGCGCGGGATAGGGCAGTGTTTTGTTCTGCTGTGCATGGGGTTGCTATGAGTCGGAAACGACTCGACGGCACTTAACAACAACAGGTAATGATAGGAATTTTCTGAAGAAACTAAATAATGTGCAGTCTACCCAGCAGAGTGGGGATAAAAGGTGGTTAGATCATGAGACTTGATATACACTAATAAGTAGATATTAGCTATTACTGATTCTAGTTTGGTTAGTTTCATTTGGAAACACAATCTTTACGGTTCCTAATAGTGCATCTATTTCTACTACCATCGCTACCAGTTCACACTTCATGAGTACTTATTTGCAGTCTCTATTCTTAAGATCACCTGTAACACTACCTTATTGAATCCTTCCTTTATGAAGTAGGTAATATTTTGTTTCCATTTAACAGATTGAGAATACTGAGGCACACGCATAGAGAAGTTAACCGCAATTCTATACTGCTTCCCAAATCCAGTACAGTCTAAGGAAACTTTACTTCATGCCTTTTAATATGCCCTGCAAATTTTCCAAGAGCCAACCAATATTTTGTCCTTCAGGAAGGTTGCAGAATACTTTTCTAATGATCATACTTTCTCTTTTTCTTAGAACAAAACAAAATAACAAGAGCACATGGAATGTGGAGAATACAAGTTCTTTAGGGAAGAAAAAACAACACATTGGGAATTGTATTATGTGCCATTTTTACATCCAGCTGGATATGCTAATTCTATGCAGATCTTAGAAGTGCTGAAATTACAGACTGTTTAGACTATTTTAATCCCTAAAACCACTGCTGTAGTCCCTGAATAATATACTTTTAAAATAACTGTTTCGGCTTAACTGAATATATTCCAGCTGAACTTAAAGTAACAATAAATTGACTGTGCTTTGTTCATGAAGATGACAATATAGACTCTTCCTGAGATAAGACCTCTGTGGCCAACTGTCCAGTAACGGGCACTGACTGCATTCAGCTGCTTGCACTCTTGAGCTTCCCGCACTCAGTACGCAATGGCAAGAAGGTGCCAGATGGCTGAGACCTGGGCTGCAATCTGTTCTCAGGAAACAGAGATGATACCCTACCTTTGACAGGCTGAAACATACGACCTGGGCCCACTCAGAATCATTCTTGAGCCAACTATGCTAAGTAAGAAGTTATGTCACTGGCGAGAAAAAGAATGAGAACATTTCCAGAACTCAATATAGTTGCCAACTTCTGGGTGGTGCCTTAAATGTGGAAAAAAAGGGGAAGTGCATCATAACTATTTATGCTCAAAGCAGCACAAATAAAAGTGGTGCTGCTCTCATGCTTAAAGGGGATAGTAGATTTTTAAAGGACCCACAAGTGAATTTTAGTTTCCACTTAACTGCTTTGAAGTAAAACTTAAACAAAACACTGATTAAAGTATTGTAGCTAAAACAGAAATTTCATGGTAATTGCTTGAAAAATTATGTACAACAAAAGTTAAGAAAAGAGAAAAGTTATGAAAAAATGTCTGGGATCATCAACTAAAAAAGTAAAACAAACCACAAGTTTAAAAACAATTCTAAAATTCTGAGTGAACAATCATTGAGGGGAGAACACCAAAATCTATTTTCACTTGCAGAAAAATTTACCCAATCGACTCTTTTTCACAACCAGGAATTACTCTGCTTTTGAAAAGCTATTTGGACAATATTAGTAAAGCACATGCTTTTTTGTACCCTGAGCTTTGCTACCATCTATCTGCATGGTTTGAGTGAGTTTTGCAGGGCAAGAGAATGAACAGAAGTTAAATGTGCAGTTACTGTTTCTGCTACTAGGATAAACAAGGAAATGCTGGATACTCCAGGGAATGACTGTCTGTTAAACAACGGATGAAAAGAGAAAAGCAGGGCGAGAACCAAGGAAAAGCAACAGCAAAACAGAAAGGTGGATGCTGACTGGCAAATACAGGACCCAGAAAAGAATGGGAAAAATTCAGAAGACTTTCTGCTAGTGGGGGCAAAGCAGAGAGAATACTTAAGTATGTTCTCTTGGCAACAAGGAGGTCAGCCAAATCCATGATATTTCAAATCCCTATTCTGCTTATTTCATGCTACTTCTCAACCCATCTCAATTTTGCTCCCATCATCTCTAATGCTTATTTTTCTAAGCTGCAAATAACTATTATATTGCCAAATCCAGTGGACATTTCTGACATTAATTTACTTTGTCAACAGCCCTTGATATACCCCGTTTCCTTAATCACCTGTCTTGGCTTCCAAGACAACACACATTCCTGCATTTCCCTGTCTCCTTGATTTTTCCTTCTACATTCTTGTCAAACTCCTTTTTTCTAAACTTCTATTTTATGATTCCTCACCTCATCCTATGTCCTCTTTTACTTTTTCTCTACATATTTTTTCTAGGTAACCTAATTTACTCCCTTGGATTTAAATATAACTTTTATGTCAATGAATCCCAAATGGGTCTTCAGAGCCTGGACTGCTCCTCTTAAGCTCCACACTCACATACCAAGAGTTTCCGTAACAAGTCCAAAAATCCAAGATGGAAGTTTTGTTTCCTTCCCAATCTTCCCCATCTTAAAAATGGTATCTACCTAGTAGCTCAAACTAGAAACTCAGAAGTTATGTTTTTTGCTCACCAATCATATATATTTTATCAGCAGCATCTATGAAATATATGCCCAATCTAACGACTTCTCTATCTCAGTTGCCATCAATCCAATCCTGTCTACCACATACTTTCATTTGGACTTCTTGAGCAGCCTCCGAACTGGTATTCCCACTTCCAGTCTTGCTCCTGTCCAGTCTATTCTCCAGACAGTCATAAAAACTTATAATGAAAATTGTATCAGGTCTCTCTCCTGCTTAAGACCCTTTCATGGCCTCCCATTAACAAGTGGAATAAACACAAACTCTTTACCTAGGCTGTGCCACTTCTGACTTCTTGACTTTCCATTCTGTCTTCTTCTTCACCTCACCCCACCATTCCTATCACAGCTACACTGGATTCTTTCAGTACTTGACCATATTAAGTTATCTTACTATTCTTTGACCAGCTCCCCATCACCACCACCTTTTTTTTATTAAACTATGATTTATTTCAAATACAAAAGATTACAGAGAACATTACATCAAATGCTCAGGGGCCAACTAATCAAATGTAACAAGTGTTCACATTTTGCCATCAATCCTCTGGATCCCTTTCCTCTTCTCCTTTTCTCTTTTAAGAAATTCAGTGTTAAAGTGGAAACCCTACCCTCATCACATTTATTCTTTCCTTCCTCCGCACTCAGAAATAACCACTCCTCGGAATCTGGGGTGTTTATTTCCTAAAAATATTTTACCACAAATGCATGTATTCATATAAATGTGATACTGTTTTGTTTTCTAATATCCATTTGCAACTGACATTTTTCACTCATTACTATACTGGCAAGGTATATCCACAGTGAATTATGTGTTTTAACAACTGTAGAATATTCAACCATACGATTAGACAAAAGGTACTCACTTCTGTATTGATGGGCATTTAGTAGGTCATTTCCAATTTTCTATTACAATCTGTGCTGTAATAAATATCCTAATCTTATGTCTCCATGTGTGAGTGTCTCCAGGACAATGTCCTTCAGACTAGGGAACCATATTACTGGAGTATAAAGACACCATTTAAGGGATATGAAAGCAAAGATAACTTTATGGGAATGAATTCCCAAACCCTCAACTTCCTTAAATCTGTCTGTCAAAGAACATGACAAAGAACATCATGGCCCTTCTCCTTGCCTACCTCCTTCGCATAACTATCCTTCTTCCGCATAACCACAGGAAGGTATAACTCCTCTCCCATCCTGAATCTTACTCTGGTGTACAACCTCTTGGGTCCTAAAATATGGAGGTATACAGAAAGGCCTCCTTTGATCAAGGCAGTGATCTGGGTATCAGTTGTGTGTTTTGTCTTTTTTCAAAGAGGAAGAGGTAACAAGTTCACTTTTGCTTCCAACAGATCAAAGCTACATCTTCAAGTAGAAAAGAACACATACTGGTCATAAATTAGTGTTTTATACTTTCTTGATCATTTAATCAGATTCATAAAAGAAACATTTTCATGGTTTTGTCAAAATATTTTTCAATTTCATAAATCTATATTCATATTTTACTTTGCTGCATCTCCGATTTGCTGTCACTTGCCAACCACTTCTGTTTATTCACTGTTTTTGTTGTTAGCTGCTGTCAAGATGTCCCTGACTCATAGTAACCCCATGCACAATGGAACAAACATTGCCCAATCTTGCCCCTCCATCCCCGTGACCAGTTGTGATCCACGACGTTTTCACTGGCTGATTTTCAGAAGGAGATCACCAGGCCTTTCTTCCTAGTTCATCTGAGTCTGAAAGCTCCACTAAGACCTGTTTGGTATCATGGCAACATGCAAGCCTCCACTAAGGGATGGGTGGTGGCTGTACACAAGGTATGCTAGCCGGGAATAAAACCAGAGCGTGAGAAGCCAGTCTTCTATCACTGAACCACCACTGCCCGGTATTCATCTTACCTATCTGTAATATCTAGGTGAACTTAAATAGAGCATTGTAGATTCTACTACACACAATACACTTACAAATCATTAATACACCTTTTGTAAGTCCCACTTTATCCCTTACTTATTAATGGCCCAATACCTTCTCTTTGTTTTACTGTTGACTTCATTCTAGCAATATTTATCCTCAGATAAATGAACTAATTGAAGAAAAAAAGAAAAATCAAGCTCTTCCATCTCATCGAGATACACTTTTAACGGAGCCCTGGTGGCACAGTGGTTATGTGTTTGGCTGCTAACCAAAAGCTCAGCAGTGGGAATTCACCAGCCACTCCGCAGGAAAAAGATGAGGCAGTTCACTTCAGTAAAGATTTATAGCCTTGGAAATGCTGTGGGGGGGGGTTCTACTCTGTCCTATAGGTCCTACTCTGTCTGTACGAGTCAGAATTGACTCCAGGGCTATGAGATAGAGTAATTATAATGATAATTCAGAAAAAAACTTTATAATACATGGCTTTATGGTTATGGTAATACTTGAAAAAATATTTTATACCAACATTTTTTGTTGCCAAGAAATATGATATGGTGATCAATAACAGACTTTCAAGATAAAGGATAAAATTCTTTGGGGGAAGTGGATGGAAACCTGAGTTCAAGTAAAAAAGGAATGATTTAAATTTCTGATTGATAAAGAGCTTGCTCATGTATTTTTTAAATGGATGATGGCATGCAGCAAATTGCTATGGGATTTAAATTTCACTCGATATGTTTGAAAGAATGATGTCATAGTTCTATTTTTAAAAGTCAATACTTACAATATGCAGGAAATTTCATCTTCTGCAACTATTAATTTTTTGATGGAAAATTTTCATGACATATTAAAAATGTATGATGGAATAGATAGTTTTTAAGACTTCTTTTAAGAATAACTAACTGCTCAAATGTACATATCCACAATTTTATATTTTCACATTTACTTGATATTGTCAAATTGCTCTAGAACAGTTATATAGATTTCCTTTCCCTACAACATCACTGAAAGTTGGTGTTCTCAGGCTTTTTATTCTTTGCCAGTCTGAATGTGAAATGCTATATTCTCATTTGCCTTTGCTCCCTAGTTCTACTGCCTCACTCTTAGCATATCATACTACTTCTAAAGTCTCAGCTTAAATACTACTCCCTCAGGAAAGCCTTTTCCGTCCATCCCATTTTAAATTAGAGCCTCACCCACCCCAATCTCAATCTCACGCCATAGGTTATATCCTTCATCATATATACTGTTTAAAGAAAAAAAAAAACAAACCTCACTGCCATTGAGTTGATTTTGACTCATAACGACCCGCTTTGGGTTTCCAAGGCAGTAAATCTTTACGGAAGTAGATTGCCTAGTCTTCCTTCCACGGAGTAGCTGGTGGGTTTGAACTGCCAGCCTTTTGGTTAGCAGTCAAATGCCTTAAGCACTGTGCCACCAGAGCTCCTTATATATATCATAAACAAACAAACAAAAAAAAAACAAGCTCACTGCAATTTAGTTAGACCTGACTCAAAGTGACCCCTCCTTGGGTTTCCAAGGCAGTATCACTACAGAAGTAGATTGCCCAACCTTCCTTCTGAGGAGTGGCTGGTGGGGTCAGATATTATTTTATCTGTTTGCCTATTTTCATTTTTCAAAATTTTAGCCTGTCTTTACTACAATTTAAGCACCATAACACAGAATCCCTGCCCAATGCGCTGTATGTGCAATACACAGTGGAGTACCTGACACACTGTAGACACTCATCAAACACTTGTTGAATGAATGATTGTTACAGGACTGAGGAATGGAGTAATATCCTCATCTATTCTTCCTTCAGAAGACTTTCCATAATCTACTGTAGACCACAGCATCTGAGTCATGGTCTTCCTCTTGGCCACAAAACCAAAACCAAACCCACTGCCACTGAGTCAATTCCCCCATAGTAACCCCCACTGGATTTCCAAGGCTGCAAATCTTTATGGAAGTAGACTGCCTCATCTTCCTTCCATGGAGAAGCTGGTGGTTTTGAAACACCGGCCTTCTGGTTAGCAGGTAAATACGTTAACCACTACGCCTTTAGAGCTCCTTTTGTCTCGGCTCCACTCAACTTTATTCTGGGTGAATGTCTATATGTACTCCCCACAAATGCTTTTGCAATGAAATGTCAGACTGTGGGAAAGACAATATAAATATACCAGTTAAGGGCTTCAACTGTATGCCCTAGGAAAAGTTATCTAAGGTTCTGCAACTTGGTTACTTATTTCTCACATGTCTCAGTTTCCTCATCTATAAAATGGGAATATGTGAATGTGGTAGTGAAGGCTGTGTGTCAACTTGGCTGGGCCTGGATGAGTTGCTGGGCAGCTGGATGTAGGACTCCCCATGATGAGACTGGTAATCAACTCCATGGTGGAATCTACTGTGAGCAGCTGAGTAGCTGCTTCATGGATGTGGTCTGCTTCCTGTATATAAGAAGAAGCCTTGGAGAACAGTCTGTAGCTTATAGCACACTTGAACCCTGCATGCAGCCGTGTCATTGTTCAGCAACCTGCTATGCTCTGCCAACCTTGGGACTTTCAATGGACTTGAATTAATGGCCTGCTGTGTGGTTTGGTAACATCAGGACTGTGTCTTTTTACTTGTCAATCTTGGCCTTGTCGGCCTCAGCAGCCAGCAGCTGTCTGAGTGAAGAAAAGCCTCCGGGATCAGGAGGCAGAGCTGAAGCCCAAGGTTGAGGGCTTTCACCCAGCCCCTGCAGCCTGACACTTCTGAACTCAGACTTAAAGCTTCCAAACTGTAAGAGAATAAACTTCTGTTTGTTAAAGCCATCCCATTTGTGGTATATTCTTGTCAGAGGAGTCCTAGGTAACCAGAACAGTGAATTTATTCCATGTTTTAAAGATTAAATGAGATAATGCTGGTAAGGCTTCTTAATTCTGCCTCTGAAATGCAGTAAGTGCTCAATAAATGTTACTTATTAGTCTTTGTCCACTATAATGAATGTTGAAAATATCAGCCCAGTCTACCACATTCAATATTATCCCACATTTCAGCATAAGGGAAATATTTTACCTTAAGAACTCCAAGTAATACAAATCTAATCATAATTAAATAAAACATATATAAGTATCACTGAAAAAATTTGATATATATAGGTTTTCAAAGAACAATATAAATTATTTTATTATTATCCTTGCAAATAAGGAGCTCTGGTGGCAGTCTGGTTAAAGGCCTTGGGCTGCTAACCAAAAATTCGGTTGTTCAAACCCATCAGCCACTCCTACGGAGGAGAAAGATGAAGCAGGCAGCCTCTGTAAAGATTTACAGCTTTGGAAACTATGTGGCAGTTCTGTTCTGTCCTATAGTATCACTATGAGTCAGAATCAACTCAGTGGCAGTGGATTTTGGGCTTGAGGTATCCTTGCAAATAGAGAAAGCAGTTTTAAATAACACTGGCAAAAAAATATGACAGAATTGGCAAAGTACATAGAGCTTTTTTTTTTTTTCTTATTTTAGAAAAACCTTTTCTCCAGAAGTAGTGGTAACTGACCTAATAATTCTAAGAGTAATCTTCACTTTCTACTTCTCTTTTCCTTTAAGTTTGATGACTGACTAATAAAAAAGCCCATCACACTTTTTATTGTGATTTCTTGGCTTCCAAACTCAGGAAGTAAGGATCAGGGTAGCATTCCAGCCAGTGTTTCCTGAATCTCTTTGTCTTCCTTCAACAATGCTCAGAAAGGCAATTTTTTTCTAACAAGTATTTCAGTAACAGTAAGCTTTATTTAGTACATCTTCCATTGTCATTTTTGAGAGCACAGAAGTATCATTCAAAAGCCAAGAAATCTAAAATCCTTGATAGAAGTAAGACATTTGATACTAAGAATAATTTTAACCAAACTGTGAACACTTTAGACACCAGACCAACTATTGATGTAGGAACTGGAAACTTCCTGCAGTGAAACCACACATTTGTAGAACTTCAACCCAATTACCAAATTCCACTTTAATGCAGTAAAAATTGCTAAAATGCATTCCCTTTTCAAAAACTTTATTTGAATGTCATTTTATCTTGAGATGGCATACTGAAGCATAGATTGACTATATGTATAAGTTGACACATTAATAGCATAACACACTGAGTTAAAATCAGTTAGTTATTGGGGGGGGGGAATAAATGACACAGAGACTAGTTAAGTTTAAAGAAACTTCAATTTAGTCAATTACTTAATTAAATGCCATCAGTTCTAAAGAGCTTCTAGTATCTGAAATACCTAAGAATTCCTTTCTTTACCTAATAATGAATAAAAATTCCTCATTGACCTAATTCATATTAGTCTAAATACATCACAAGATGATCGTTGTATAATCCCACTTACATGAAATATCTAGAATAGGCAAATGGATAGAGACCAGTTTATTAGTGGCAAGCAGGAGAAGGAAAGCAGGAGTTACTGCTAAAGGGGTCACTGAGTTTCCGTTAAGGGTGATGAAAAAATTTGGAAATGAATTGTGGTAGTGGTTGTAAAACATGATGAAAGTAATTAATGTCACTATATTGTACACGTAAAAAAATGTTTAAATGGCAAATGTTTTGTTATATATTTTTTACCATAATAAAGTGATTCTCAACTGAAAATATTTTAAGAATTTTGTAATTACATACAGAGAGACCAAATGGCTTTAAGAAAGTAGATCAAATGGGTATAAATAATGGCCTTAATTTTCGGCAGTTAAAAAAATTGCATCTTTTTATAAAACACAGAAAGCAATATAATACAGGGGAAGAAAAGGCTTAGAATTCATTTATTCAAAAAACATTTGAACCCCTTTAATGCTTGGTGCCAGACAGAGTGGAGAATAAACAGTCATGGTGCTTCTTTGGTGAGAATTATGGTCTAGTGAAAACTGGGTGAGAAAAAAAAAAAATGAAACCAACTATGGGTCATGCAGTAAGGTAGGAGCAGCATCCAATGAGATGAAATGGGGTTGGTGCTGGGAGTAAGGGGAGCAAGACAACTCATTCTGACTCCAAAAAGTAGTTCACAGAAGGCCTCATTGGGGATGTGAAGCTTCAACTGACATCTGGAAGAAAGGAGGAGACAGTGTCATAAATAATGGGGCCTATTTTCCTGAGACTAACTGTGTGACAAAGCTAAGTCCCTCACTTGGCTCCCTGAGCATGTGGCCTCACACTAATGAAATGGTGATAACAATATTGTCATTCTTATCTCACAGAGATATTGTGATACTAAGTGAGGGCAAAGATGTAAAAAGATTCTGTATAAACTATGAGGCATCAGCTAGAGTAATAATATTTTTGTTTGGTCAGAACTAAGGGGTTTCCTGGGATGTAAGACTTTCAGTGCTAAAACCAGGGCAGTTCCTACAAACCAGAATGGTGAGTCACTCTAAGGTACATCACATTAAAGCAAATATGCTTGAACACATTTTTTAAATAAAATGAAACTTTTGACATAAACTTATGTGACTCAATTCTCACATGGAAATGTTACCATATTTAAAACATGGGAACAATTATTACTAAAAATTACTTGTTTTAATACCCAAAAAACAAACCCACTGCCATCGAGTCGATTCTGACTCATAGCGACCCCCTTTGGGTTTCCGAGGTGGTAAATCCTTATGGAAGTAGATTGCCCAGTCTTCCTTCTGTGGAGTGGCTAGAGGGTTTGAACCACCAACCTTCCAGTTAGCAGTCAAATGCATTAGGCACTATGCCATCAGAGCTCTTAATGTATATCATCACCACTCATCTGTCAATTTGTTGGATGGTGGTGGTAGCTTGTGTGTTGCTGTGATTCTGGAAGCTATCCCACCAGTATTTCAAACATCAGTAGGGTCACCCATAGTGGGCAGGTTTCAGCAGAGCTTCCAGACTAAGACAAATTAGGACGATGGATAAGGTGGTCTATTTTTTTTTATTGTATGTTTTTATTTTTATTTTTTTTATGTTTATCAAGTATTCTTTTATTATTTTTTTATTTTAAGAGCTTGTTTTACATTCAACACAACATGTACATTTAGTTTCATTCCTCATTCGCCATGTCCAACCCTAACCTAGTCTCCTCCCCTCCCCACCCTACAACCTTCTTCCCCCTGTGCCCCTCATATTTTTGCACTCCTGTTTGTCCTGCATTTCCTCAATTTGAATGTTGGTTCTCTGGTGTCCCATGGTCTACTGCTCTAAGGGATGTATTATATGGTGGTCTATTTATGAAAAAATTAACCACTGAAAACCATATGAAAAGCAGTACACACTGTCTGATATAGTGCCAAAAGATGAGCCACTCAGCTTGGAAGCTACTGAAAGTACAACTGGGGAAGAGCTGTATCTTCAAAGTAGAATTGATCTTAATGATGGAGTAAAGCTTTTGGAACCTTCATTTGTTGATGTGCCACAACACAAAATGAGAAGTAACGGCTGTAAACATCCATGACTAATTGAAGCACAGAATACATGAAGTATGAATCTAGGAAAATTGGAAAAAATGAAATGAAATGCACAAAGATCAATATTCTAGGCACTGGTGAGCTACAATGGTCTGATATTGGCCATTTTTCCAAGGAGGGGTCGCTATGAGTTGGGTCTAACTCCATGTCAGTGAGTTTGGTTTGCGGGTTTTTTTTTTATGCAGGGAATAAAAAATTGAAGAAGATAACATTGCATTCATAGTTAAAAAAAAAAAAAAAATCAAGATCTATCCTGAGGTACTGTGCTGTCATTGATAATATCCATATACAAACTAGGAAGACCAGTTAATACGACTATTACTCAAATTTATGCACCAACCACTAGAGCTAAAGATGAAAATTAGCATTTTATCAACTGCAATCTCAAACTTATCAAAGATGCAATTAAGTTACACTGGTAAACTGATGCTGGAAATCTATAATAACATTTAGACCAACAATTTAGTCATTGCAAATACCTTTTCTCAACACATAAATGGCGACTATAGATGTCGCTTTCATCGGATGAAATATAAAAAAACCAAACTGATTACATCTGTGAAAAGTGACAATGGAGAAGCTCAATACCATCAGTCAGAACAAGGCTAGGAACTGACTGTGGAACAGACCATCAATTGCTCACATGCAAGTTCAAACTGAAGCTGAAGAAAACTGAAACAAGTTCACAAGAGCTAATACATGATCTTGACCATATCCCACCTGAATTTAGAGACCATATGAAGAATAAAATTGATGCACTGAACACTAGTGAGTGAAGACTAGATGAGTTGTGGGATACTATCACAGATACTATACACAAAGAAAGCAAAATGTCATTAAAAAGGTAAGGAAGAAAGAAAAAATAAAATGGATGTCAGAAGAGACTCTGAAACTTGTTATTGAATGTAGAGCAGCTAAAGTAAATGGAAGAAATGATGACATAAAAGAGCTGAACAGACAATTTCCAGGGCAGCTGGAGAAAACTACTAAAAAAAACCCAAACTCACTGCCCTAGAATCGGATTTGACTCATAGTGACCCCTCCTTGGGTTTCCAAGGCAGTATCACTATGGAAGTAGATTGCCCAATCTTCCTTCCAAGGTGTGGCTGGTGGGTTTGAACCACCAGCCTTCTGGTTAGCAGTCAAATGCCTTAGGCACTATGCCACCAGAGTTCCTAATGGAGAAAACTGAAGTATTATAATGAAATGAGCAAAGAACTGAGATTAGAAAACCAAAGGGGAAGAACGCACTCAGCATTTCTTAAGCTAAAAGAATTGGGGAAAAAAAAAAAAAAAAAAATTCAAGCCTTGAGTTGCAATAGTGAATATGGGCAAAATATTGAACAATGCAGGAAGTATCAAAAGAAGATGGAAGGAATACATAGCGTAACCATACCAAGAAAAATTGGTCAACATTCAACCATTTCAGGAAGTAGCATAGGCTCAAGAACCAATGGTATTGAAGGAAGAAGTACAAGCTGCACTAAAGGAATTGGTGGAAAACAAGGCTCCAAGAATTGATGAAATATCAACCGAGATGTTTCAACAAACAGATGTAACAGTGGAAGCACTCGTTTGTCTATGCCAAGAAATCTGGAAGACAGGTCCATGGCCAACTGACTGGAAGAGTCCCATATGTGTGCCCATTCCAAAGAAAGATGAACAACAGAATGTAGGAATTATTAAATAGTATCATGACTATCACATGCAAGTAAAATTTTGCTAAAAATAATTCTGAAACAGTTGCAGCAGTATACAGATAGGGAACAGCCAGAAATTCAAGCTGAATTCAGAAGATGACATAGAATGAGGGATATCACTGCTGATGTCAGATGGATCTTGGCTGAAAGGAAAGAATAACAGAAAAATGTTTACTTTGGTTTTATTGACTGTGTAAAGGCATTTGACTGTGTGGATCAGAAAAAATTATAGATAACATTGGAAAGAATGGGAATTCCAGAACATTTCATTGTGCTCATGAGGAACCTGTACATAGATCAAGAGGCAGTCACTCAAACAGAACAAGGGGATAGTGCAAGTTTTGAAATGAGGAAAAGTGTGTGCATGGTTGCATTCTTTCACCATACTTATTCAATATGTATGCTGAAGAAACAAACCAAGAAGCTGGGCTATATAAAGACGCAGCATCAGGAGTGGGAGAAGACTCACTAACAACGTGCAATGTGCAGATGACACGATCTTGCTTGCTGAAAGTGAAGAACACTTTAAACACTTACTGAAGAAGGTCAATGTCCAGCCTTCGGTATGGACTGTACCTCAACATACAGAAAACAAAAATTCTCACAATTGAACCAATAAGCAACATCATAATAACAGTAAACAGTAAAGACTGAAGTCCTCAAAGATTTCATTTTAGTTGGAACCACAATCAACCCATGGAAGCAGCAGTCAAGATCAAACAATGTATTGAATTGGGCAAATCTGCTGTAAAAGACCTCTTTGAATTATTTAAGAGCAAAGATTTTACTTTGAGAACTAAGGTGTGCCTGACCCAAGACATGGTAGTTTCAATTGCCTCATATGCATGTGAAATATGGAAGATGAATAAGGAAGACCAAATAACTGATGCCTTTGAATTACGGTGTTTGCAAAGAATACGGAATATACCTTGGACTGCCTGTCAGGAACAAACTACTCTGTCTTGGAAGAAATAAAGCCAGAATGCTCCTTAGAAGGGAAGATGGCAAGACTTCATCTCTCGTACTTTGGTCATGTTGTCAATAGGGGTCAGCCCCACAGGAGCAGAATACCATGCTTGGTAAAGCAGAGGGTCAGCGAAAAAGGGAAGACCCTCAATGAGATGGGTTGACAGAGTGGCTGCAACAAGGAGCTGAAGCATAGCAACAATTGTGAGGATGGTAGAGGGCCAGGCAATATTTTGCTCTGTTGCACGTAAGGTTGCTATGAGTAGGAACTGACTTGATGGCACCTAACAACAACAACAAATGCATATCAAGTTTTAAAATCCAACTCACTGTCATAAAAAATAGTGTTTGGTATAACCATACAAGTAAAACCAAAGATTATAAAAATTTCGCTAAGATTTCAAAGAGCCAATTTAAAAAAGTGTACACACACACACACATATACACAAACTTTCAGATGAGCTTTTTATCATAGTCTCATTTGCTTCCATTTTGTTTCATAAATATATTATGAATATATTTTTAATAGAGTATGGAAAGTCTGAAATTCCACCTGTGATAGGCATTCTTTTGCATTAAATCCTAGTGCTCTGTCTTAATTCTCTAGTGCAGCTGTAACAGCAATACCAAGTGGATGGCTTTCACACACAGAAATTTACTTCCTCACCGTTTAGAAAGCTAGAAGTAGAAATCAGAGCACCAGTTGAAGGAGAAGGCATTCTCTCTGTGTCAAGTCTAAAGGAAGGTCCTTGTGTCTTCAGCTTCTCCTTTCTGGTTCCTTGGAGAATTCCACGTGTCTTGGTATGCACCTCACCCCATCTCTCTTCTTCTCACTTCATTTAATCTCTTTTATATCTCAAAAGAGATTGACTCAAGACTCACTCTATACTAATTCAGCCTCACTAACATAACAAAGATAACCCACTCCCAAATGGGATTACAGCCACAGGCACAGAGATTAAGATTTACGGCACATATTTTGGGGAGAACGTAATTCAATTCATAACACCTGTGATTTCAATGTTTTAAAATAGAAATCACAGAAAGATAACAAATTGACAATTTAAATTCTTAACGCAAACTGAAAAATCTTTGAAGTATATAGACTGGAAAAAGTAAATTAAATGGCTCCTACGAAAGAAGATAAAATGGCAAGTTCCAGGTAGGAATTAGGTAAGGGGAGGGTACAGAAGTTTCCAACAGCTAAGGGAGACAAACTTGTCTGTCAGTTTGTCATCCTGTGGAGTTGTATGTTGCTGTGAGGCTTGAGGCTCTGCTACTGGTGTTTCAAATACCAGCACAGTTGCACATGGTGCACAGGTTTCAACACAGCTTACAGACTAAGACAGACTAGGAAGAAGGAGAAGGCCATCCACTTCTCAAAAACTGGCCAGGGAAAACCTTATGAATAGCAGAGAAACTCTGACACATTACTGGGCAACTTTACGAATAGCTCGGAAACACTGTCTGACACAGTGCAGACCCCTGGGTCAAAAGGCACTCAAAATACAACTGGGAAAGAGCTGCCTCATCAGAGTAGAACCAACCTTAACGATATGGATAAAGTAAGTCTTTCAGGACCTCCATGTGCTGACATGGCATGACTCCAATTGAGGAGAAACAGCTGCAAACATCCATTAATAATCGGAACATGGAATGCATGAAGTATGAATCTAGAAAAATTGGAAGTTGTCAAAAATGAAATGGAATGGGTAAAGACTGATATCCTAGGCATTAGTGAGATGAAATGGACGGGTTTTGGCCATTTTGAATCAAACAACCATATGATCTACTATGCCAGGAATGACAAATTGAAGAGGAGTGGCGTGGCATTTATCATCACAAAGGATGTTTCAAGATCCGCCCTGAAGTACAATGCTGTCAGTGAAAGGATAATATCCATACACCTACAAAGAAGACACATTAATACAACTATTATTCAAATTTACACACCAACCACCAAAGCGAAAGATGAGGAAATTCAAGATTATCAGATTTTGCAGTCTGAAATTGACCAAACAGGCAATCAAGATGTGTTGCTTATCACTGGTGATTGGAATGCAAAAGTTGGAAACAAAGAAGAATCACCGGTAGCTGGAAAATTTGGCCTTGGTGACAAAAATAACGCTGGAGACCGCGTGACAGAATTTTGCAAGACCAACATCTTATTCATTGCAAGCACCTTTTTGCAACAACACAAACAGCGGCTATACACGTGGATTTTGCCAGATGGAGTACAAAGGAATCAGACAGACTACATCTGTGGCAAGAGGAGATGGAAAAGCTCAATATCTTCAGCCAAAACAAGGCCAGGATTGTGGAAGAGACCATCAACTGCTCATATGCAAGTTCAACCTGAAGTTGAAGACAATTAAAACAAGTCCATAAGAGCCAAAATATGACCTTGAATATATCCCTTCTGAATTAAGAGACCATCTAAAGAATAGATTCGATGCATTGAACACCGATGACCGAAAACCAGAATTGTGGGATGACATCAAGAGCATCATCCGTGAAGAAAGCAAGAGGTCATTAAAAATACGAGAAAGAAAGAAAAGACCAAAACGGATGTCAGAAGAGACTCTGAAACTTGCCCTTGAGTGGAGAATAGCTAAAGCAAATGGAAAAAATGACAAGATAAAAGAGCTGAACAGAAGATTTCAAAGAGCAGCTCGAGAAGACAAAGCCAATTACTATAATGAAATGTGCAAAGACCTGGAGTTAGAAAACCAAAAGGGAAGAACATGCTTGGTATTTCTCAAGCTGAAAGAAGTGGGGAAAAAATTTAAGCCTCAAGTTGTAATACTGAAAGATTGTATGGGCAAAATATTGAATGATGCAGGAAGGATCAAAGGAACATGGAAGGAATACACAGAGTCACTGTACCAAAAAGAACTAGTCGATCTTTATCCATTTCAGGGGGTGGCATATGTTCAAGAACCAATGGTACTGAAGGAAGAAATCGAAGCTGCACTGAAAGAACGGGTGAAGAACAAGGCTCCAGGAATTGATGGTATACCCAATGAGATGTTTCAACAAATGGATGCCCCACTGGAGGCACTCACTCAGTTATGCCAAGAGATTTGGAAGACAGCTACCTGGCCAACTGACTGGAAGAGATCCATATTTGT
>NW_006921706.1:7840884-7858233 GCF_000298275.1 Orycteropus afer afer
GGAGTGTGTCAGGGTTGTATCCTTTCACCATACTTATTCAATCTGTATGCTGAGCAAATAATCCGAGAAGCTGGACTATATGAAGAAGAATGTGGCATCAAGTTTGGAGGAAGAATCATTAACAACCTGCGATATGCTGATGACACAACTTTGCTTGCTGAAAGTGAGGATGACTTGAAATACTTACTGATGAAGATTAAAGACTACAGTCTGCAGTATGGATTACATCTCAATACAAAGGAAACAAAAATCCTCATAGCTGGTCTATAAGCAACATTATGATAAATGGAGAAAAGATTGAAATTGTCAAAGAATTCACATTGTTTGGTTCTACAATTGACCCCAATGGAAGCAGCAGTGAGGACCTCAGACTATGTGTAGCACTGGGCAAGACCTCTTTCAAGTGCTGAAGAGCAAAGATGTCTCCTTGAGGACTAAGGTGCACCTGACAGAAACCATGGTATTTTCAATTGCCTCATATGCATGTGAGAGCTGGACAATGAATAAGGAAAACCAAAGAAGAATTGATGCTTTTAAGCTGTGGTGTTGGCAAAGAATGCTGAAAGTACCGTGGACTGCTAAAAGAACTAACAGGTCTGTCCTGGAGGAAGTGTAGCCAGAATGCTCGTTGGAGGTGAGAATGGCCAGACTTCGTCTCACCTACTTTGGTCATGTTGTCAGAAGGGACAACTCCCTGGAGAAGGATGTCATGCGTGGTAAAGTGGAGGGTCGACAAAAGAGGAGAAGGCCCTCAACGAGATGTATTGACATGATGGCAGCGATGATGGACTCAAGTATACCAAGAATCATGGAGCTGGCTCAGGATGGGGTGGTGTTTTGTTCTGCTGTGCATAGGGTCGCTATGAGTCAGAGATGACTCGATGGCACCTAACAACAACAACTAAAGAAGAGTTCTCGGGTGGTACAGATGATTTGTGTTGGACTACTAGCCTAAAAAGGAGCTTTGGTGATGCTGTGATTAAAGGCACCAAGCTGCTAACAAAAAGGTTGACAGTTCAAACCCACCAGCTTCTCCATGGGAGAAAGATGAGGCAGTCTGCCTCCATAAATATTTATAGTCTTGGAAACCCTATGGAGATTGCTATGAGTCGGAATCGACTTGATGGCAGTGGTTTGGGTTTACTAGCCTAAAAGGTTGGCAGTACAAACTCACTCAGTGGGGCCATGGAATAAAGGCCTGGTGATCTATTTCAGTAAAGTCTATAGCTAAGAAAACCCTATGGATAAGTTCTATATTGTAACACATGAGGTTGCCATGATTTGGAATCAATGGCAATGGGTTTAGGTTTTGTTGTTGTTGTTGTTGTTAATAGTTGGTACAGGTGTGTTTGAATTTATTACATTTGTTGATCACTAGCATCTTACTTAGGGGGTAGGATCAGAGACCTTTGAAAAGTAGAGACCAGAGTCAAGTCTAAACACCTTCAAGGTCTATATGTCAGTCCTAGAACTGCTGTAACAAAATACTACAAACTGGATGGCTTATAAGAAAGGAAATTTAGACTTTTGGTAAGATGGAGGAATAGGCAGATAAGCAACACAGACCCTTTTCAATGAAGAAAAGGGAAACCAATTGAGAGAGGTACAGAAGATAATCCTGGAGCCCTAAGCTTTGAAAGGAACTATACAGAAGTGGATTAGGCACCAATTAGTGGAAAAATCTAAACGAAAACAGTGAGTACGGAGACAGTTGGAGCTATGGACTGTCAGCTGCTCTGATGGGACCAACAGCCTGAATATTTCCAAGTAGTGTTGGGACCTGAGAATTGACCTAAAGATCAGCGTTTGTCATCAGGGCTGCAGGACAACTGCGCTGGTGGCCTATGACTAGGAAGGGAAACAGCCAGGAGGGAGACAACCTGAGCTGTAGACTTTCCACTGTCCTGAGGGTGCAGCCATTTTTTTTTTTTTTTTTAATTAGGATTTGGGTGAAGATCTACAGAGCAAATTCACCCTTCACACAGCAGTTCACACACACTTTGTCTCATGTCATTGACCAAAATTTACAATGCAGCAGCTCCCCCCCCACTCCCTCCCCACAGCTACCCCCTCCCAGTGTCCATCCCCCCACACCCTTCCGGGGTGCAGCCATTTTTAGATATTTAAAGTGATTGAGGGCACAGCCATTTTGAATGTTTATAACCAGCGGCCATTTTGGATATGTAAAGTGACTGAGGGTGCAGCCATTTTGAATGTTTATCAGCGGCAGCCATTTTGGATTTTAAAGTGACAGCATTCTAATTCGGATTGCAGGGGCCTAAGAATAGGCTCTGTTTGCCAATGACAGCAAAGGACATATGAGAGGCTGACAACAGGAAAGGAGACAAGTGGTGAGTATATAAGTGTTGTCAATTAGTGCAAATATACAATCACCAATTAAATATAAACACAAAAATGTCACAATGCCTCAGAGCCAACAGAGCATCACAGTCCACAGAAAGAAGATAAAACAGGAGAAACAAGGGACCAGGATACAAACCCAAAACACATCCCTGAGGAAGATGCAGCACTGGAACTCCCTGATAAGGAATTCAAAAAAATTATATTTAGGTATCTTCAACGAATTGAGAAGCAGATCAGGGAAAACACTGACAAAATTGAGGAAAACACAGAGAAAACCCTGGAACAATTTCAAAAGACAATTAAAGAATAAAATGACAAAAGAAATGAAAATTAGAAATGATACAAAATCTACACACAGAAAGCCAGAATATTAATACTAAATTTTCAGAAATAGATAAGACATTGAACAGGCAAAGGAGTAGAACTGAATCAATGGAAGACAGAATTAGTGAGATTGAAGGCAAATACCCAAATACTTCTTTGGAAAGGGATCAATCAGAAAAAAAGATCAAAACAAAATGAAGAAAGCCTAAGATTCATGTGGCATACAATCAAAAGGAATAACCTACGTGTAATCGGAATTCCAGAATAGGAAGAGACAAATAAAACCACAGAGAAAATTGTAGATTTGTTGGAAGAGTATTTTCCTGGTACAATGAAAGATGAAAAGATATCCATTCAGGAAGTCCAATGAACTCCAAACAGGATAGATGCCAAAAGAAAATCACCAAGACATATCATCATCAAACTCACCAAAACCAAATACAAAGAAAAAATCTGAAAGCAGCAAGGGAAAAACAAAAAGTTACCTGTAAGGGGGCAACCAATAAGACTGACCTTGGAATTCTTGGCAGAAACCAGGCTGGCGAGAAGACAATGGGATGGTATATATAAAAACCTGAAAGAGAAAAATTTCCTACCAAGCATTATGTACCCAGCAAATTTGTCCCTCAAATATGATGGTGAAATTAGGATATTTCCAAATAAGTAGAAATTAAGGGAATTTGTTAAAACCAGACCAACCTTACAAGAGATGCTTAAGGAAGTTCTTTGGACAGAGAAATAATAACAGCAAACAACAACTGACCATTAACACACATGGTGACATAACCCAGAAACCAACCCAACTACGCAAGTATCCAAAGTAAATAAGCCTACAAGATGGTAAACAGGGAACCAGAGACATCAATTAACAAATGAGGACAACTAAAATAAAAAAGAGGGAAAAAACTGTGTAGTTACAGAACTTCTAGATGGTAGGGAAGTCAAGACAACTACAAGATAGAACGGACTGTTCTAAACTTGGAAGAAAACTATAAATCACAGGGTAACCTCAAAGAAAAATGAGAAACCTTTACATCAAAATAAAAAAAAAGAGGACCAGCACAAATATTTAGCAAATACTAAAACAACAGCAAAGAAGGAAGCAATAACATGATTCATAAACAAAATGAGCTCAGCACAGAAAATTATATGGAACAAAGAAATCAACACTACGGAAAAGCACATAACAAAAATGACAGCAACCAATTCATATTTGCCAATAATTACATATCTGGCAAGGGACTTATCTCTAAGATTTATAGAAAACTCCAATGCCTCAACACCAAAGGAATTAACAATCCAATTGAATAATGGGCAGAAGACATGAATAGACACTTCACCAAGGAGGATATTCAGGTGGTCAGCAAACACATGAAGAGATGTTCACGATCATTGGCCAACAGAGACATGCAAATCAAAACAACAATGAGATACCATCTCACCCCAGCACTGATGGCAAGGTTCAATGAGACAGAAAATAACAAATGCTGGCAGGGATGTAGAAAGATCGGGACTCTCATACACTGCTGGTGGGACTGTGAAGTGATACAACCACTGTGGAAAGCAGTATGGTGATTCCTTAGAAAACTGGAATTGGACATACCATTTGACCCAGTAATCCCATTACTAGGTATATATCCTAGAGAGGTGAGAGCCAGGACAAGAACAGATATATGCATACCTATGTTCATTGCAGCAGTATTTCCAATAGCAAAAAGATGGAAAAAATCTATTTGCCCATTAGCTGAAGAGTGGATGACCAAACTATGGTACATACACACAATGGAATGCTATGCAGCACTAAAGAATAATGTAGAGTCTGCAAAACACTACATAATATAGATGAACTTGGAGGACATTGTGCTGAGTGAAATAAGTCAATCACAGAAGGACAAATATAGTATTAGTTCCTTGTTGTGGAGGGTCAAGGAAAGGTTTATATATGGAGGGAAACTTTCTTTGTTGGTTGCCAGGGGTGGGAGGAGAGGGGAAGGAACACTGCAAAAAAAAAAAAAAAAAAAATGCATTGACCCATGTCACTTTAGTTTTCTGTATTTCATTGTACATAATTATATTCCAATAAAATGCATTAAAATAAAAGTAGAGACCAAAGAAAAAAATTACCTATTTCCTAACTTACCCTTGTATTATTATAGTATAACTTTGAACTAAAAGATTTAAGGGAAGAAGAAAAAAGAAAAAGAAAAAACAGGTAACAACATGCTAGATCAAGTTACACCTAAAGGTCTGTCATTTTGACCTGAAGGTCAATTGATGAGTTTTGACACACTGATGGGGAAAGAACATACATCACCAGTTACTGTTGTATAAAGACCTAGGCTCTTCTAAATGGAGGCATTACCAAAAGAAAACAAAAATTATCAGTTAGAGTGATGATTTAACCTGCACAGCAACCTTAGTAATGCATACTCAAAGAAGGTCTTACAGAGGATGTGAGGTTTCAACTGAGACCTGGAGGAGAGGAGGAGAAAGGATCACCTTGTCATATACCAATAACTAGTATCTCATTTTAAACTTATAAAACCGTGTGTGTGTGTGGAGGGGGCAGCAGTTGCTGCTAGTTTTTGAAGTTAGATTTGGAGGTATTACAGAATAGACAGTACTTGAACAACTAATAGGCTCAGGCCCAGTATTAGTTACTTTTTAGTTATTAACTTAATCAATGAATCCTCACAACAAATGAAAGGCAGTTATTTGTATTCCTGGTTTAGAAATGAGGACAGTGAGGCCAAAAGAACATACTCAGGCATAAATTCAGTAAACTGTGCAAGTGGATTGTAACCTATGCAAGTCTGGTTCCAAAGCTGGAACTGTTCTTAAGGATGGATGGGATT
Organism: Orycteropus afer afer; assembly: GCF_000298275.1. NCBI lineage: Eukaryota > Metazoa > Chordata > Mammalia > Tubulidentata > Orycteropodidae > Orycteropus > Orycteropus afer. The sequence continues at coordinate 7,846,428 of NW_006921706.1, forward strand.
ATATCTGAGAATCACAAAGTAGTAAGCACTCTCCATTACAGAGAAATATACAGTGCCAACAACAGAAACCATTACATGTAGTAATTGCTAATTTACAAAGCAGTCCCATGTCCATAACATCATTTGGTTTTAATTCAGTTAAGTCATTCAGTGTCACCAAATTAGTCAATGAATAGCTGGGAATTTCAAGTGTGAAATGAGGATAAGACACAGCTAAAGGTTTTTCAAAGACAACTTGTTTAAAAAAAAAAAAAACATGAATTTCTGTTTAGTTTGTTTTTGCTTACCTATAGTATTCCCAACAGAGGTACTGTACAGAAATTCCATTCCTTAAAGTGTCATTATCCAGCCTTGCCATCATTATTTCTGTTTCATAAAAGGCCATTGAGAAAAGTGTATGCCTTCCTGTATCAGATGGCAGTTTTTTCAAATTAGCTCTTTATTCATTTATAATGCAGCCTGACAAGAACTATTATGGAAGACAGAATTTAGAATAAAATATAGGTGGTTATGTCACTATATGGGAAACTAAAATCTTGGAAAAAAGGAAAGAGATGTACGGAAAGAGATGTACTTCATTACACTTCACACTAGAGTACAACTCCAGACGAGAATATTTCTCAAGTCTGTATTTGACACTGTCTTGTCTAAACCACTTACCTTCCAGCTTTTCAGTAGTCCAGTGAACATGCTTTTGTAGGTAAGAATACCAGAATTAGATTATTTATGTTATATTAACAGTTTGTAACTAGTTGAATCACCTTAGAAATCACTAAAATACTTAAAATTATACATTAGCTTTAAATGCTACTTTAAGGTTTCCCCTGATAAAAACCTTTTGGAGAGGTAGGAAAGCAATAAGAGTATAAAAGATGCACACAAAGTAATTTGGGAATGAAAAATAAAACATGAGAATGTTATATGTTTAATGTCTGTCTCCTTTTCCCATCCCCAAGCCTGCTCCTAAAGAGGAAGTTGAAAAAACAACTAAAAGGCTTTTAGACTTCTATTAGCTGGGAAATGAACCATCAGCTGTCTTAGCTTTTAGGTTTGTGTAAGAGAAAATCAGGTGTATTAGATAATTATCTGCCTCTTAGGGCCAAGGAGTTGCATCTAACTCCTGACCAGCTAACTTCTGAGGCCTGCAGACTGCCACATCAGGCTTTGATGGGATGGGGTTCCTCCCTGCTTTAGAACTACCCTGGAAGGTCAATTATGAATACTGTCAACTTCCAGTTTTTTGCCAACTCTATTAGGAACCATCCTTGATGATCATCTAAAATCAGTGGCTCTTAACCTTTTGTGAAGACACTTTGAGAATCTGATAAAAGATCTGGTCTCTTTTCCCAGAATAATGCTGGTACTATTGCCACTGTCAATAACAATAACAACAAAAAAATAATGGCAGCTACCATTTATTGAGTGCACACACTATATTCAATGCATTGTGCTAAATGCCTTTCAAGGAGCCATTGATTATCTGAAGAAATTCTCCTCCTGCCCATATTCTCCCAGCTCGCTGTACTTTTCTCCACCACTTCTATTAGCATTCTTGGCAATACCAATAGTCATGCATACATGTGGTTCTTAACCCTGACTGCATTATAATCACATAACCCAAAAAACCAAACTCACTGCCATCGAGTCAATTCCGACTCATAGGACCCCTTTTTGAATTTCCAAGGTGGTAAATCTTTACAGAAATAGATTGCCCAATCTTCCTTCCAAGGAGTGGCTGGTGGGTTTGAATTGCCAACCTTCTGGTTAGCAGTCAAATGCTTTAGGGGCTACGCCACCAGAGCTCCTTATAAGAAGATTTTAAAAAGTAGCAATTCCCTAGCCCCCATACACAAAGATTCTGATTTAATTGGTGTGGGGTGGGGCCTGGACATATATAGTCTTTGATAGCTCCCCAGATAACTCTGATGTACAGCCAGGGTTAAAGCCACTAGTACATAAAATGCATCCAACATTCCACCCTCTCCATTCCATGCCCTTCACTTAACAAAATCCTTTTCTTTCAATCCACAACATCTATGTATTTTATAGTCATCTTAGACCTTGACAATAATTATAACTACAATAACTTTCAGAACTTGATTTCATGATTACAAACCCAGACTTCTTCTTGTTGTTATGTGCCATTGAGTCGGATCCAACTATAACGACCCCTCCGTGGGTTTCCGAGGCAGTATCACTACAGAAGTAGATTGCCCAACCTTCCTTCTGAGGAGTGGCTGGTGGGTTTGAACTGCCAGCCTTCTGATTACCAGTCAAGTGTCTGAGGCACTACGCTACCAGAGCTCTTACAAACCTAGACTATTAGCTTAGTGCCTAAGGCACTTGACTGCTAACCAGAAGGCTGGTGGTTCAAACCCACCAGCCACTCCTTGGAAGGAAGATGAGGCAATCTACTTCCGTAGTGATACTGCCTCGGAAACCCAAGGAGGGATTGCTATGAGTTGGGTCCGACTCGATGGCACATAACAACAACAACAACAACAACAATCTACCTCATACACTCCAGGAGCTGCACTCTAGCAACCGTGTAATCCACTTTTGTGTTGTTATCCAAGACATTTCATGCCTTCATCTCTTTCTTTATATCCACCTTGGCTTCTATGTTTCATTACTGTAATTACTTCACTGCATACATCTTCACTTCTATTGCCTTCTCTGTTCCTACCTTGTTTTCACCCAACAAAATTTCAACCTCAGTTAAAACAAATTTTCTGTGAACTCCAAACCTGCATGCACTTGAGCAGCTGAATGTGGGTTGGAGGAAAAGACAGATCCTGCTGATTAGTTTCATTTTACATTTATGGCCACAATTCTAGAGATCTTCCTTACCTTCTCACCACCAAATCTACCTACCAACCCACTTGAAACAGTACCATACATGTGTCACTTTCCACCCCACTCCCATTAAATTTTATGAACTATCTCTGCTTCTAAGGCAAAACCATTCATTTGTACACTGCATCTCTTCACAAGAACATTGTTCTTAGAAGTACCTCTTTAAAAAAAAAAAAATTATAATTTTCTGCCTCACTACTAGATCATTCCTGTTATATTTCCCTAGAAAATAAACATTTTATCACACTGCAATGATTCTAAACTTTTTGTTGTTGTTATTAGGTGCCATCAAGTCAGCTCCGACTCATTACATACAACAGAACGAAACACTGCCTGGTCCTACACCTGCCTCAGAATCCTTGCTACGCCTGGATTCACTGCAGCCACCATGTCACGCATCTTGTTGAGGGCCTTCCTCTTTTTCGTTGACCCTCCACTTTTCCAAACACGATATCTTTCTCCAGGGAATGGCCCCTTCTGACAACATGACCAAAGCAGGTGAGCCAAAGTCTGGCCATTCTCACTTCCAAGGAGCATTCTGGTTGCACTTCTTCCAGGACAGATTTGTTAATTCTTTTGGCAGTCCACGGGACTTTCAGCATTCTTCACCAATACTGCAACTCAAAAGTATCAACTCTTCTTCAGTCTTCCTTATTCACTGTCCAGCTCTCACATGCATATGAGGTGACTGAAAATACCATGGGCTTGTGTCAGGCGTACCTTAGTCTTCAAGGAGACATCTTTGCTCTTCAACACTTTAAAAAGTCTTTTCCAGCAGAGTTGCCACGTGCAATACATCATCTGATTTCTTGACTGCTGCTTCCACTGGTGTTGATTGTGAAATCTTTAACAACTTCAATTTTTTCTCCATTTATTGTGATGCTGCTTATTGGTCCAGTTGTGAGGATTTTCATTTTATGTTGAGGTACAATCCATACTGCAGACTGTATTCTTCAATCTTCATCAGTTAGTGCTTCAAGTCATCTTCATTTTTAGCAAGCAAGACTGTGCCATCTGCATATCACAGGTTGTTAATGGGTCTTCTTCCAATCCTGATACTGTGCTCTTCTTATATAGTCCAGCTTCTTGGATTATATGTTCAGCATAAAGATTGAATAAGTATGGTGGAAGGATACAACCCTGACACACTCTCTTCCTGATTTTAAATAGTGCAATATCCTCTTGTTTTGTTCAAACAGACCCCTGGTGTATGTATAGGTTCCTCATGAGCATAATTAAGTACTCTGGAATTCCCATTCTTCTCAATGTTATCCATAATTTGTTATGATTCACAGAGTCGAATGCTTTGGCATAGTCAATAAAACACAAGTAAGCATCTTTCTGGTATTCTTTGCTTTCAGCCAAGATCCATCTGACATCAACAATGGCATTCCTTGTCCCACATCCTCTTCTGAATCCAGCTTGCATTTCTGTAAGTTCTTTGTCAGTATACTGCTGCAACCATTTTTGAATTATCTTCAGCAAGATTTTACTTGCATGTGATATTAATGATTTTGTTTAATAAATTCCACATTCTGTTGGATCACTTTTCTTTGGAATGGGTATAAATATTGAGCTCTTCTAGTCATTTGGCTAAGTAGCTGTCTTCCAGTTTCCTTGGTGTAGATGAGTAAGTGCCTTCAGCACAGCATCTGTTCGTTACAACATCTCAATGGGTATTGCATCAATTCCTGGAGCTTTGTTTTTCACCAATAGCTTCAGTGTAAGGTCAACTTCTTCCTTCACTACCATTGGTTCTTGATCATATGCCACCTCCTGAAACAGATGAACACTGACCAACTCTTTTTCATACAGTGACTATGTATTTCTTCCATCTTCTTTTGATGTTTGCTGCATCATTCAATATTTTGCCCACAGAATCTTTCAATATTGCAACGCAAGGGTCGAATGTTTTCTTCAGTTCTTTCAACTTGAGAAATGCCATGCAGTTCTTCCCTTTGGTTATCTAACTCCTGGTCTTTGCACATTTCATTGTAATAACTGACTTTGTATTCTCAAGCTGCTCTGTGAAATCTTCTGTTCAACTCTTTGATCTCGTCATTTCTTCCATTTGCTATAGCTACTCTCCCTTCTAAACTGATGTGATCCTAAAACCTAGACTAAAATTATACAGAGTAAAAAACTGACAGAAAAATAAGGATGAAAGGAAAGACCTATTATCAAAGTTAGAGATCTGAATACAATTCCCTTAGTAATTGACTTATCAAATATTCTAGAATTCAGTAAAGTTGTTCTGTAAATGGCCAGAAAATATTTTTTTAGGCTTTATGGGCCATACAGTCTCTGTCATATATTCTTCTTTGCACCATTTTTAATTCACTGGGCTGTACAACAGTATGTGCTGATCCTTTACAGCAGCCCAAGCCCATTGCTATTAAGTTGACTCCAACATATAGCAGCCCTGTAGGACAGAAAAGTACTGCCCATAGTGTTTCTATGCTGTAATCTTTACAAAAGTAGACTGCCATATCTTCCTCCAGCAGAGTGGTTCAAACCACCAACCATTCAGTTTAAAATGAGCACTTAAACACTGCACCACTGGGACCCTTGATCCCTGAAGTAGACAATAAAAATAAGGAAGCACATAGATGATTTAAGCAACAGAGCTAACAAGTTCAATATCGATCACAGACATAAAGAATAGATCTTTTTCTCAAGGAAGCATGGAACATTTATGAAAACAGGCCTTAAATAAATACCAGTAAACTTTGAAAGATTTTTATTTTACAAATCTTGATCCTTTCACATTCATTCATGGTTAACATTATAAGGATTTAATATAGAAGTAAGTCAGTATAAGTGTTGCGGATATGAAACCAGATTAAAAACAATTATTTAATATAATTAATTAAGATTATAATAAACTGTAAATAAAGAATGTGAATTATTAAATTTTACATATCACAAAGAGGAAAGCAAAAGATAATCCTTGGAATTGATATTTAGAAATTGAGACTACAGATTATTTTTAGAAAGCATAAAACTAACCATTATCAAAGTAAAAATAAAATGAACAAACAAACAAAAACCCAAACCCCTTGCCTTCAAGTTGATTCTGACTCATAGTGACCCAACAGGACAGAGCAGAACTGTGCTATAGGGTTTCCAAGTCTGTAATTTTTACAGTAGCAGAAAGCCACATCTTTTTCCCACAGAGCAGATGGTGGGTTCAAACCACCGACCTTTTGGTTAGCAGCCAAGCACTTAACTACTCTGCAACTAGGGCTCCTTAAAAAAATAAATTATAAATAAATAAATAGAGTAATATCTCCCAAATCACAGGAAAGAAAAACAAAACAAGAATCTAAAATATTACACAGAAGCAAAACTAAAAGGAAACAAACAAATAAAAAGAACCCAGAAAACCTAAAATAAGGTAAATGGTGTGTGATCATACTTATCAGCTATTACAATAAATATAAAGTTTTAATTGTCTTTATTGAATTATAAATAATCAACTGTTGCATGAAAAAAATAAACTCTAACTACATGATACTTATAAGAGGTGCCTCATCTAAAATAACACCATCATGCTAGTACAGAATTGTTGTATTTTCTCCATAGAACTTGGTACTATTTAATTTTTTTATTTCTTTACTGCCAGTTTCCTGCACTAGAATATAATCTCTATTAGAGAGCACCATGACTATCTCATTCAGTCCTACATTCTTAAACCAAAAAACAAACTCACTGCCATCGAGTCAGTTCCAACTCACAGCGACCCCTCCTTGGGTTTCCAAGGCAGTAACTCTAGGGAAGTAGGTTGCTCAGTCTTCCTTCTGAGGAGTGGTTGGTGGGTTTGAACCGCCAGCCTTATGGTTAGCAGTCAAATGCCTTAGGCACTACGCCACCAGAGCTCCTCCCTACATTCTTAGGAGCTCAATAAATATAATAAATGTTTTGCACCAATGAGTGAATGAATGCATGAATGAACAGAAAACAGAGTTTAAAAAAAAAAGGCAGACAAAAAGAAAGCAGAGTTAACAATAAACAGAAATAGATCATACAAAATAAAGTGATAAAAATGCTTTAAAAGGTGAAGATTTTTTGTTGAGAAAATGTATAATTCATAACAGAGTCAATACATACAAAACAAAAACACAAAAATACAGAAAGAAAATGATAGACTCACAGTGATGATGAGTTACTAATACACCTCTAATAGTCTTGATAGATGAAGTAGATAAAACATAAACATTTGAATAATTTACCCCCAGTGAATTTATGTGTGTATATGAGTATAAACACCTTTGTACAAAATAGCAAATATCTTTTTTTAAAATTTCAAGTGTTCATAAAACATTTATAAAAATTGATCATATACTAGGACTGTAATAAAAAAACCTCAAATGCATTTCAAAAAGTAGAAACTGTTTATGCCATATTTTCTGATCATTAAACAAGCAAATAAAGCAAAAGTTTAATTAGAAATTTAGTATAAAATATATTGTTGTTGTTGTTAGTTGCCATCTAGCAATTCTGCCCTGTGTACAGAGCAGAACTGCTCCACAGTGTTTTCAAGGATGTGACCTTTCAGAAACACGGGTTCCAAGGCATCTCTGGGTGGGTTCAAACCATCAACCTTCTAGCTTGTAATCAAGTGCTTAATCATTTGTACCACCTCAGGACTCCCACTATAAAACATATGCATTAAAAAAACAGAGTAGACTATCATGCACCCAAAACTATTTATTTGATCTCTGGACAGTGGAACTGCAGGAGAAGTTTTTTTTTTTTTTTTCCTTTCTTATACAATATTTCCCAAGTGAATATATATTGTTTAATCAGAAAACAATCAAGTTACTGAAAAGTATTTACTAGATTTATTTGGGAAAAGATTTGTTTTTTGAACATCTGCTAGAAAAAGGATTAATCCATGAAACTGAAATAGATACACATTGGGTGGAAAATTTTTAACAAGTCTAAGTGCCTAAAAACCAGTGTTAAGACTGATCTCACGTGTATTTGTAAATGTCAGATTTATCTAACATCTTCTAGGTATTACAAACTCAAAAAGAGATAGTAAGCTGCAAAAAGGCCTCATAAGCCTAAACAGACAGAAAAATGGAAGAATGTTTTCTGAAGGCTCTAATGACAACACAGTTTTACAGCCACAGAGATCAATAAACGTTAGATAATGATGACAACTTTTCTGCATGAAAACCATGATAAATTTGGTTTCAGAATTCTGTGTGCAACTGTATATGCTATGACTTGAGAAATGAAAGGGAAAGAATGAGGGTAACATTTATTGAGCAAATAAATATATGGTATTCTGGTATAATCACATTTAATAACCAGTGCCTGGAAGTCTGCTTCCATTTACTCAACAAAAATGTCTTGAGCATGTACTCTATGCCCCGGTACCGTTAGAAGCACTGGGAAAGTGAGATAATCTTTGCAATCTTTCCGGAAGCAGATCACCAGGGCTTTTGCCAAGTCGCCACTGGGTAGGTTAGTTTGACCTGCTAAGCCTTCGGTTAGCAGCCAAACACCTAACCATTGCACTACCAGGGCTCCTTTCATAGAAAGTAACTAGGTATTATTTCAAAGTTCTTTCCACAAGGCCTCATTACCACAGAGAAAGGGCAACTGATACTACACGCATGGGGCATCTTCATACGGATTACCATCTCTTCATTGTAGACAGATGAAGGTTAAGAAGCGTTTTCTTTTTTTTTTTCCCCAATAATTTTTAATATCTCTCTGAATGTTGAGATTTATTATCCAGTGACATGGTACTGCCTGAAAATGGAAAAAGGCTGAGAAGGGAATAGAAAATACATGATGACAGAATCATATCAGGTTAGGTTAGGATGTCAGGAATACTTGGATAGATCTCCACATTCTTGTCACTGGTGACATGATAAATTGTTCATAGAACCTCCTTGGAAACCACTGTTTGACAGAATGAGATTGAGGACTTGCCCAAGATTAGATACGAGAATTCAGTTTTGCTCTGGCTTCTTCATTTCAAACGTTTCAAATAGAAAATTGAGAAGTAACCACCAATGTTCTAGCTGCTATTCAGGGACTAGAGATATTTGTAAGCATATATATACCGAGAGCCATGTTTTTGTAAATTTAGCATATAGCTTTTCAATTAGTTTTCCATGCATAAATGTTTATAGGCTCCAAGAAGTACATTGGTTAGCTTTCTGTTTATATTCTCTAGTTTGTCATATTAATAGGATGCCCCACCTAATACAAATTGATTTTGTTGCTGAAATAAAATGTAATTCTCTGTCTGTCACCCTTACTGGAAATGCCACGTTCAATAAGCAGAATTAAACTTCAGCTATCCTGCTATCTTTGTGTATTTGTGTAAATGTGCTATAGTACTATAATTCACAAAGGTTCATTCTCTTGTATCTTCCCACCAGCTGACAGCCCTACTTTAAAGACTCCAACTAGCACACTGAACAGCACTACTGCAGTCTGCAGACACGGGCACCTTTCTTGACTTCCACACTTTATTCTAAGCTCCTGTTGTTGTTATGTGCCATGGAGTCGGACCCAACCGAGAGCGACCCATCCTTGGGTTTCCGAGGCAGTATCATTACAGGAGTAGATTACCCCATCTTCCTTCCAAGGAGTGGCTGGTGGGTTTGAACCGCCAGCCTTCTTCTGGTTAGCAGTCAAGTGCCTTAGGCACTATGCTACCAGAGCTCCCTAATGGTAACAAATGTGTTTACTCATCTCTGAATCCCCCAGAGTGGTAGCATGGCACCACACACAAAGTAGAGCTCAATGATTACCAGTTTAGAGAGCTGTTAAAAAAGAGCAGACATCTTAAAAGTAGCTATTTTTAAACTTACCATTAAAAGCCACGAACTTTCCCCTTTCATTTAATAAAAGGCTATCAGTGGAGATATTAAACTTCATCCTCCTGGTCTCTTCAATATTTTTTCTACTCTTTGTACAAACAGATGATACAGTATAGTGACTAAAATCCCCTCTAAAAATAGACCAAGCCATATCTGGGCAGAGAAGATCAGCGCAGATATGCTCCTTATTCACCACTTAGTGAGTAAAGGGAATATGAGATGATAGGTGTGAATTAGAGACAGAAGGGAAATAGAGTTTTCAAGAGAGTTAAAAAAAAAAAAGACCTACAAAAGAAAATCCTAGTTCACAAATGCAGTCTGTGGAAAATCTTTCAGCTGAATGTCGAGATTAAGAAAAATCAAAACAACCTTTGAAACTAGAACCACGTGAAAGGCCTTTTAGGCTGGATGGCAAAATACAAAACTATGGCTTCAAGAAAGTAAAATCTTTCTCAAGTAACCGCAAAAGCCATTCTTCAATATTCAGGAGCCTGCGAGGCCCTGAACTACGCTTAGCACAAATTGCTTATTACTCAGTAGGGACAGTCCAGATTCAAAGGGCCAATGTTTTCAAAAGAACTTTTACCAAGGCTGTAATTAGTTGTCCTGGCAAAAACTGCATACACGTCTAATTGCACACACAATTGGCTAATTGTATCTTCAAAATAAAGGGTAAAGGGTTAATTGTATCCACATCTGGCCACAAAGAAAGAGGCTGTTCTTTGAAAATATGACACTACACTTAGAAGAAAATTTGCATTAAACAACCATCCCTATTACTACTAATAATTATAATAATACCACATGCTTACAAATTAATACCTTTCACGGTGATCCTGAAAACACTTTACAAACATTAATTAATCTCACAATACTTGTATGAGGTATGAAAGGCTATTATCCCAACCATGTCAATGAGGAAACAGAGCAAAGTTAGGTAATTGTCAAAAAGCTACAAAGAGGATTGAAGCACCCAGACCCTGGCCCTGAACATTGCCCCAGTCACTAGGGAGGTTCAAGGGGAGGCCTGGCTCACACAATCAGAGAAAAGGAACCTAAAAACAATGCATCCAAAGCGGTGCTAACAAGTAGATGCTTTTTGTTCCTTGTTTTGATTTTATTATCAAATGTTTCAGATCATCAGAAAGCACAGAGAATCATATGATGCTTCTCCAATGGATAGTAATCTCAAGAGCATGTAAGAGGAGTAACTTTGTGCAGGAGATAGATACTCAGAAAGCCCTCTGGAGCTTCCATCTGGCTGCAGCAGCTATGAGACGAGGACGTGTCTCACATAAAGACACAAGGTGAATGACTCAAAAACAGTAAAATAAATGTTTAACTACATTTTCACTAGTGTGGATTTAAATCAAATTACTAGTCAGGAGCATCCAATGTGGATCACTAGCCAAGCACATCTAATTTAATAAAAATCATTTTCCTTACAAATGCATACCTATATTATTAATATTTCATGTAACCTTCTTTAAGACATGAAGACTCATTTTTAACAACAAACTGTACATGTAAAACTATTTTTGTGTAATGTAAAAAACTATCTTTGTATAATGTAAAAATCTGGTTTTGTAACCACATCAAAAAAGTGTTTAGGTTATTTAATTTTTAGTCAAAACTAACTAGATTCTCTATGCAGATACTTATAAATACATTGATTTTAAATCTTGCTCCAGTTCACTTTAATTCCATTGACCTATATTGTAAAGCCTTTGTTTCATGGAACTTATGGTCTATGTACTTATTTATATTCATTCAAGTCCGACTATATCTTTTCCTACAAAAGTTTTGAGGTAATATCAGATAGAAGAAGAAAGAAAAACTGAAATAAAAAGTCAGGGACAAGAAAAACAGAATCAAAACATGCTGAAGATAAGGATCAGGATGACCGCAGTATTTATGCTTCAAAGTTGGCTCTACGTTACTGAGTACTGGAGCAAAAGAGACAGACACACATGTTAAAAAAGAAAGAGGAAGGAATAAAATAAAAAGACACTGTTGTTGTTGTTGTTATGTGCCGTCGAGTCAGCCCTGACTCATAGCGACCCCTCCTTGGGTTTCCGAGGCAGTATCACTACGGAAGTAGG
>NW_006921706.1:7859063-7860596 GCF_000298275.1 Orycteropus afer afer
CCAATCCTGATACCACGTTTTTCTTCATATAGTCCAGCTTCTCGGATTATTTGCTCAGCATATAGATTGAATAAGTGTGGAGACAGAATACAACCCTGACGCACTCCCTTCTTGATTTTAAACCAAATAGAGAACTGGCTTCTGTTTCAGGGAACCTAGGAAGGCTCCAGAGAAAATGGGTACCTTCTGGGCAGGCTTGAAGGGCAAGGATGATTCTAAAACAGCGACTACAGAAAGGGCATTCTAGACTCAACACTCAGCACAAGCAAAAGCAGGGGAGCTTTGCAAGTGTGCAAGCATGGGGCACGCTTGGGAAGTGGCAAGCAGATTTTAGCACAGAATACAAGGTGAAATCTGGTCCTAGAGGGCTTGGTGAGAACAAGCCCCCTCACAAATATCACACTAAGGCTTGGGATGGTTCTGGGGTAACTGTCGATATTTGAGTGGAGGAAAAAGTAATGCAACTTATTTTTGTTTTTTAAAATATACAAAATTCTGGCACCTGCATGAAGAATACATCAGGAAAGCAAAAGGAGAAAGATCATCCAGGAGTCTGTAGGTAATCAGATGACAGATAAGGGCCGCTCTCTGGTCGGGGCAGTGGAGAGGTAAAGGAGAGGGCACGGAAGGGAGACCTCTGTAAAGGCAGAACTGACAGGACTTAGTGAATAATTAAACGTGAGGAAAAGGAGGAGTCGCACATGACTCAAAGGTGCCTAGTCTCTAAATACCATGTGACCAAGGAGATCCAGGAGCTTGATACTGCATGTTTGTTCTAATACTTTACGAGGACTGTCAATAAAGTCAATAAATACATCTTTACAGCATAAGTATTTTTTAATCACTGAAAAGTATACAATTTTTTAAAAATGTTTATGCATTTAAAGGAGCTCTGGTGGTGTAGTGGTTAAGGCATTTAGCTGCTAACTAAAAAGATCAGTGATTTGAACCATCCAGGTGCTCCACGGAAGAAAGATGAGGCTGTCTGCTTCTATAAAGATTTACAGCTTTGGGAATCCATTGGGAGTTTCTGGGAGTTGGAATCAACTTAAGGGCAGTGAGGTTGGTTTGGGTATTTTTTTTTTTAAATGCATTCAAAATTTCAGAATATGAAATGTATATTTCTTTAAAATAAAAATTAAATATGCTATTTCAACCAGACAAAAGATAATGAGCTCTAAAGCATTGTGGTTGTATTTCTAGCTCTGGTTTCAGTACTTTCCTTTTTCTGTTCATTTATATTGATAAAAAAGTAAAACGAGCTTTATGTACTTATTTTCAGAAACTCAAATCATTTGCAAGATCATGCACTCACTAAGTATCTCAGTTTCCTTCCCTTATTGCCAGGGATAACGTAAAACTATGGTCAAAGAAGATGCTTAAAAATTATATGCTAGGATGGTTGGGACCAGGTTTGCTGGTCCAATAGAGCCTGGTGGAACCACTGAGACTATGGCCCCTAGCTACCCTTCAGGTCTGGAATTGAGACCACACCTGTGGTTTCCAGCCAAGCAAAGTACAGGTATGTGAGTT
>NW_006921706.1:7860796-7883062 GCF_000298275.1 Orycteropus afer afer
TGTGGTCAATGACATGAGACAAAGTATATGTGAACTGCTGTATCGAGAGTGAATTTGCTCTGTAAATCTTCACCCAAATCTAAATAAAATAAAATAAAATTATATGCTGAATGAATGGATTCAAAATTGAAATCAAGCAGATATCACCTGTTCCAAAAGAGAAATTTAATACTGTGAGCATTAGAATATTTGTTGAAGCTAGGCATGTAAGTGATTGCTGCTGTCATTAAATGACAATCTAAAATTTTCATCAGGAAAGATTTACTAAATAATTTATCCCTATCACCAAATTCATTATTATGAAAGATTGCTAGATAGATGCCCTACTCAAGCCCAATCCTCTTTAGTGCTAGTGCCAAGAACTGCTGTAGCAAGAACACTGACAACAAAATGTTTGGGAGATAATGATACACACTTACAAAGCTTCCTTAGAAAGTGGCAATGACTATGGCCAATATTATATAATTGGAAACTGTCCCCCTCATAATAATGTTTCATCTTCGGGTTTTAAATTTTATAGTTTAAAGGCAAGCCACTGCTTGCCAAATTTTAAACATAATAGTATTATTAATAATAATACTATTAATGCCAGTAATCTCCTAATCACATATAAAATAGATTTCAAATTTTTACATTTGACATTCAAAACCCTTTATGATCTGGGACACTGACGGTATCACGAAGCCATCTTACCAGCCCTCAATTGCTTAAATTGGGACATTTTTAGAAGAAAAGTAACGTCCTGATTTGTTTAACCTATCAGGTTCACAGCATCCATTACTGGAAGTCAAAACCAATTTCGGATTCGTCCACGTACACACTTCACACAAGCAGCACCTAGCCAATACTGTGGAGGAGTGATTACAAATTCCCAGCTTTTTCAAAAACTCCTTTTTTCCTTGGTCCAAAACCAAACCCACTGCCACTGAGTCTATTCTGACTCATTGTGAGCCTATAGGGCAGAACAGAATTGCCCTATAGTGTTTCCAAGCCTGTACTCTTTACAGAAGCAGACTGCCACATCTTTCTACCGCAGAGCAGCTGATGGGTTCAACCACAAACCTTTCAGTTAGCGGCCGAGCTCTTAACCACTGCAAGACCAAGGTTCCTTTTTCCTTGGTACGGCCACAAAATATAAGGAACTCTGGTGGTGCAGTGGTCCAAGTACTTGGCTGCTAACTGGAAGGTCGGTGGTCTGAACATATGAGAAGCTCCGTTCCATGGGAGAAACATGGCAATCTGGTTCCATAATGATTCACAGCCTATGGCACTGAAAACCCTATGGGGCAGTTCTGCTTTGTCCTATAGGGTTGCTATGAGTCAGAATTCTACTCAATGACAATAGGTAAAGGCGATAAAAGGGGATGCGCCGTGCAGTCAGAGTGCATATGGGGAAATGAAGGCATATGGTATGCTTGAGGCACTATAAATACTGGTTTTGTTGGAACATTAAGTGCTGGGGAAGAAGAATAAGAAGTGGGAGTTAAGTAGAACCCAGATCAGGAAGGGCACCCAAAGGCCACGTAAATCAGTTTGGATTTTATCCAATAAGTAGTCACTGAAGGCAAGTCAGTGATATGGTAGGATTAACGTTTTAGAAAAACCAGTGCTGGCTGGAAAGGAGCATGGTTGGAGGCCAGAATATCACCTAGGTTGCTGTGTGCTGTGGAGAGGATTTGGACTCTTAGAAACCCTCTAGGGCAGAGGTGACCTGCCCCCACAGGGTTCCCCTAGGCTGTACTCTTTACAGGAGCAGATCTCTTCTTCTCTGGAGCCACTGGGGAGTTCGAACTGTCAACCTTTCAGTTAGCAGCCAACCACTTAACCACTGCTCCAACAAGCCTCTTAATCACCTAAGAGACCTTAGTTATAATCTGATGACAAAGAATGAATATCCATGAACATTAAGTGGCTCTTCTCTGGCACTACTGTGTGTGTTCTTGAGCATAAGGGAAAGGGAGGGAGGCCTGGTGAGAAAGAAAGGAAGTTAAAATCCTGTGCCTGGAAGGCAGTATTCACGTTGGGTAAATTACTTTTCAATCCACCTGTCCTCAACTTTGCTTAAGAAACACACAGTACATTATGTTCTGCTGAAGTCACTCTTTTAAAGGTTTGCATCTGTAATTATAACACTAGGGATTTCAAAACAAGTGAACCAAAAATAGAGGTGGGGAGAAGGAAAAACAGAAACTTTTTGTTGTAGGTATCCTTTTAGCCTTAAGAATCAGTAGTATCACCTTATATGGGAGCATTTTCTTCTTTCTAAAAAATAAAAACTGGCAAGATGAGAGTCTCGCTCTTCCTGTCTCTTATAAAATATGTGAGCAAATAAGAAAACATATTTAAAGCACTTTGGGCTTCAAAAATTATACATATTCATGTATTATAATTTCTGATATTAAGTACTGGGCTGTACCAGCTATACAAATAGCATAGTGTAAAAGAGCCAACCATAGACTCAGGAATTCTTTGAGTTAATAAGAAAACTGAATTATGGTTATGGTCTCCAGATAAGATACAGATCATTTGTTAGCATAAGTATGTTGCATAGGACATACTTGTTTATCTGAAATTCAAATTTAATTGAGTGTCCACTTATTTGTTAAATCTGGCAATACTGATGTTGTGGTGGCACCTTAAAGGCGGAAAGGCTAAATTAAATGACCTTTTTAGGGGTCACTATGAGTTGGGTCCGACTCGATGGCACATAACAACAGCAACATGGCATCTTGGCTTCTTTTATGCAGTAAATATTGTTATGAGTTACATATGAGGGAATTACGATGCACAGTAGAATATGAGCAGAAATGGGGGCAGAAATGACTCGTAAGTTATAAAAACCTTCTCAACAATATTGAGATCTCATCTTAACAACTGTTCCCTGTTTAAAACAGTGAGGAGAAAGGAGGTACATCTAATTTTAAAAATGCAACTTAAAAAGAATAAATAACGTTCACAGACATGTAAGTTGGAATTGACTTGATGGCAGTGGGTTTTTTTTTTAAAACCATCTCACCAGAATTTCTTACAAACAAATAGTTCACAAGAATATAGAGGAATAAAAGCTTTTCTAAAAAGAGGTCACTTAAAAAGATTTTTTTTAACAAAGCATACTTTCATGACAAATGATCGAAAAAACAACCCCAATTTTTTTTTTTCATGTTCATGAAGGTCTTACTAATATGTCCTCAATTGGTTGCCAGAAAAAGATGATGGTGGGGGCAGTGTCCTCATCTTTGGAATCCAGGGCAAGGTAGAAAGCTCCACTGTCCAAATCTTGAAGCAGATACACTAAAGCACAGTGGCTTTTTTTTTTTTCTTCTAAATACACTTTATGTTTACTTTTATTACTTCCAGACCCCTTTTCTCATTAAAGCACACACACACACACACACACATAATATGGGATTTACTTTTAGGATAGATACCAAATCAGCTGGCTGCTGGTGAGATACAGACCTCCACCTTGCATGCATATCAGCTGAATGAAAAAGAGCCTTTATTCATCAAATTTAAAAGCCACTCTCTCATTTCACTCTAATTGTATGGTCCTTTACATAAGATACAAAAGAATGCCTAAGATTAAAGGCATTAAAAAGAATTCTACGAGTCTCATTTTTTGGAACAAGGTTAACTTACTACTTTTTTAAAGTACCGTATGTTTTCACAAATAATGCACTCATATAAGTAACATGCCCATAAGTATAACAAATAGAAAGGATGAAATTAAGTAAACAGTTACAGCATAATGAGCACATTATTTGTGGAAAAATATGGCAGATGACTGATTCAAGTATTACATTTATCTTGACAGAATGAGATTTATAGATTTCATTATTACCAATGAATGTCTGTCCAACTGCCTCTCTGCCCAACATGGGTGACTTCATTCTACTAATCTCAGTGCTCCATAACTCTTTAGGTTGGTGTCAAATGGTTCATATAGAAAAGAACTTTTAAAAAAAATACATAAGTATTCTGAGTTTTTAATCTTAAAAAAGGAAATAGTTAAACCCAACTGGAGAAAAGGAGCTGATTATTAATATAAGCTTGCATCCTGGTTTCCTACAACATGGAGATTCTGCTTTGGCTGGTTTCTTACAAAAAGCATAATATTAAAAACAAAACTCCTTTTTGGTTGCTGATTCACTGCCATCAAGTAAATTTGACTCATAGGAACCTTCCCTGGGTTTCCAAGGCTGTAAATCTTTATAGAACCAGACCACCTCACCTTTCTTCTGCAGAGTGGCTGGTGGGTTTGAACTATCGACCTTTTGGTTAGCAGCCAAATGCCTTAACCACTACAACATCAGAGCTCCTTTTTTGATATTAGTAGTAGTAATACTATTTAATAATATAATAAGTGACAGGATTTTATGCAAGGGTTGTAAAGAAGACTTATGAGCCATGGTATTTATGATATATCATTGCTTATAAGGACCTCTAGTGGCACCGTGGGTAAAGCATTGGGCTAGTACCCAAAAGGTTGGTGGTTTGAACCCACCACCTGCTCCAGGAAAGAAAGATGAGGCAGTCTGCTTCCCTAAAGATTTACAGGTGTGGAAACCTGATGGGGCAGTTCTACTTTGTCCTACAGGGTCACTATGAGTTGAAATCGACTCGATGGAAGGTTTATAGTATACAGTAATATATGAATTGGGTCTTTGAAAACCTGTATTAATTAGATTTATGTTACCATAAACATCAACCAATTATTAACTACCAAATAAAAGCCATCAGGGTGAGCAGTAGAAAGTAGAGGAACAGTAGGAACAGTTCATACCTTTGCATTGCAGGACAACAAAGCGGCTCTCCTTCCTTCCCTAACCATCCAATGATTCCTACCGGTCAACTACAGCACGGTCAGCAACTTCAAAGAACAGCTGCTTCAACCTGCAGCCTTGAAGGGGGCAAAAGAATAACTGGGCCTTGTTGTTGTTGTTGTTATGTGCCGTCGAGTCAGCCCTGACTCATAGGGACCCCTCCTTGGGTTTCCGAGACAGTATCACTACGGAAGTAGGATTGCCCAACCTTCCTTCCGAGGAGTGGCTGGTGGGTTTGAACCGCCAGCCGTCTGGTTAGCAGGCAAGTGTCTTAGCCACTATGCTACCAGAGCTCCCAACTGGGCCTTAGGCTTCCAAAAGGATCGACTAAAAACGGAATCCAGTATGCTATTAACAACTAATACTTAATATAAATATTATCGATTTTTAACCTATTAGACCATCATTGTTCAAAAAACTCATAACGTGAGCCACGTATGTAACGTTCAATTTTCTGGTAGTCGTATTAATAAAGTTAAAGAAAAAGGTGAATTTATTATTATCAAATTGTATGCAACATTTTAATAGTCTTAATGGGTTTAATATTTTATTTAACCCAATACTCCAAGTAATCATCATGTCAATATGTAATCAATATAAAGTAGTACGGAGCTATTTTATATTCTTTATTTCACAATAACGCTTTGAAACCCAATATGTATTTTATACTTACAGCACATATGAATTCAGACTAGTCACATTTCACATGTTCAGTAGCCAAGTGTAGCTAGTGGTAACCGTATTAAGTAGTGCAGTTAAAATTTAAAAAAAAGAAATTTTTTTTTTTTTTTTGTTAAAAGCCTTGCTCTTAATTACTACCTAATGTTTTCCTGGGCGTCAAATTTCAAGGCACTAGTGAGGTTACTTGTTCTTTTTTGTTAATGACCACAGTAGGCTGCAAAACACATACACAGAAAAACTTACCCTAATAAAAACAAGGGTTGAGGCCAAAGAAGGCCATACCTAATTTTCATTATTAGCAAGTATTTATGATGGCCCATAACAACAACAACAACAACATATATTAAACTAGTTGTTTTCCCTGGCCACTTTTCTGATCCTGCCACTGGGTTTTAGTTTTTCTGAAGATGCAATTACCAGCCACATCACCCAATATTCAATGAAACCTTCACATCTTTACCATTTGCTAATTATTTGAATAAAATGCTTTAAAGTAGTAAATTATGTAGTTCCTCAACTCACACTGGTTTATGACTAATTGTTAAGAATGGTGGATTTTCCTCATGAAAAGAGTACCCAAAAATCAAGAAAAGAATAAAAACAAATGAGCACCAAAATACACTACATTCCAGGCTAACAAGCTCTTTGGTCCTTATGAAACTACAAAAGACAGCTTAAGGGCTTGCATGCTACACTGAAACCCAACTGGCTGTTTTCTAAGGACGAAAGCAGGGATGATCATTAGTGGAGAAATAAGTGACCCAGAGGTTCCACCAATATTTAATCCTCAAATCTGAATATTCAAAATTTAAAAAACACAGCATTTTAAAAACTGAAAACTAGTTCTTTTTTTTTTCTTTTATTGTTAGAAAATTTTAACTTCAAGTTTGAGTTTTGAATTGACTGAGAATTCTAGTTAATATATGAGGAACCCGAAAGTTAGTGAAATTACAAATTCTATCAACACCTAAAAATATCTTGACAAACAGAATATTCGTCTTAATCATTTATAATGACATTAATTAGTTATATGTCAAAAGAACAAAAATCCCCATTTTATTCTTTATACTTCTCTTACTATTCTCAGATCTCCCACCCTCTTGTATCACTCACTACCTTTTTGCACTAGGAACGCTGTAACACTTAACTTGATTGAGGAAAGCAGTGTTGTGGTTAATTGATTTATTTAGTCAATTGATTTAATTTAGTTAGCCTTGCGGTGCCCTAAAATCTGCCTGAGAGATGATTACCGCTGAAAGACATTGTTACACTGTCCAACGCCAGAATTCTCTTTCAGTATGGTCGTCTTGCTTGATCTTGACATGATGAATTTTTAGAGTACAACACAGTATTTTTTTTACCACAAGTCTTAAACACAGTAATGACCCCAAAATTTTCAGACACAGAGAACAATTTTTAACAGAGCTTTGTCCAAAATAGCTGTTCAAAAAGTATTTGTTGAAATACATTGTATGGTCTGATATTTCAGAAACATATTTGGATAAGTACTTAGAGAATTACACTCTATCAACCAAGCTAAGCTGGTTTTACTTTAGGCAGTGACAAAAATGCAAATACAAAGTTACTCAAGAATCTTTTGGTGACTATAAATTTACATCAAACTTGAATTCATTTTTCTTTCAGAGCAAAGCTACAATTATTTAAGTTGAAAGCACAGAACCGTGGTTTAGGTCTCATTGTCAACAGGCGGAGATTTATAAAAAGGAAAACAAGTAACATTAATGGAAATTTATCTAAAGAAAATGGCCCACCTCTTTCTGATCTGACTCAGTAGCCCTTTTGCACAGTCGTCGTCTTAGGTGTTGTTGAGTCGATGTCAACTCATAGTAACTCATGGTACCTAGTGACAGAGTAGAATTGGCCCATAGAGTTTACTAGCCTGTAATTGTTACATGAGCAGATCGCCAGATCTGCAACCTTGCAGTCAGCAGATGAGCAGTTAACCGTAGTAACAGAGTCTTACAAGGTGATTTCTGCAGGGTCTTTGTAGGTATTGGTGGGTATATTGATGCTGGAATTCTCTTCCTTCAAACTATCCTCCAACCAAAACCATCTTAAGAAAGCAGGGTTATGCAAGAGTTTACTGGCTCTTTTCAGTTAAGAAGTTCTAATAAAGTTTCATGGACTCTTTCCCTACTATAAGGAGCTCTGGTGGCATAGTGTCTAAGGCATTTGATTACTAACCAGAAGGCTGGCGGTTCAAACCCACCAGCCACTCCACAGAAGGAAGCCTGGGCAATCTACTTCCGTAAAGATTTACCACCTCAGAAACCCAACAGGAGTTGTTATGAGTCAGAACCGACTCAATGGCAGTGAGTTTGGTTACGGTTTTGCAGTTTTCCATTATGTAAATGGTACTTCAGTCCACTATCACTGTGCACTTATGGATAGTACAGTATATGCTATTCTTTTCCTCCTCTCCAAGTAGCATAAAAAGGTAGAGAAATTGTAAGTCACTATTACTTAACAACAACAATATATATATATGGGAGCTCTGGTAGTGTAGTGCCTAAGGCACTTGACTGCTAACCAGAAGGCTGGCGGTTCAAACCCACCAGCCACTCCTTGGAAGGAAGATGAGGTAATCTACTGCCCCGGAAACCCAAGGAGGGGTCGCTATGAATCAGGTCTGACTCGACGGCACATAACAACAACAACATATATATATATAAATGTATAGCTTTTAACTTTTACATTAGGAGGTTCTAGTACAAAGAGCTTTCTATTACGTAACTGGTATTAGAAAAAATTTACAAATTCACACCCATAATGATTTCTTAACTAATTTAAAAGGTTATGTATGGCAGTCATGTTTCTAAAAATACAACATCCCCAAAGTGAACATTACATAGTCCTTGTATGGGGGGAAATTAACCTCAATTACTAACAGGATAAGAAGAAAACAGAAGTTCATATTAAAAATAAATAAATAAACTGGTAAGTGGTATGGGATAGGGCCTGCTAGGTTTTACATTTCTGTAAAGAAATGTAAAATCTATGTAAATTTAGTTGAGCTTAATTAAAATGTCATTTTTTTCCCCTATGTATTCATGCTGCTGCACTCTTATAAGCACATTCACATACACGCATAAACATCCTCAGTAAAGCACAGTGGAATATTCAGATAGTGCCAGTTAGTCCAAGTACATACCTGTATGCTACTTTTCCATTACCTAAATATTGAGACGACATTTATCCTTCAAGAAAGAATCTCTAGTTGTGTGGAGAAAGCATAAATATGGCTGTGCTTTAAGTCCTTATATAGTCTCAAGAAGTTATGACTATAACATGAACCAAAGGAGAAAAATAAGGACCATTTGCTACTAACTTAAAAAAAAATAAACCAACAGGGGATTAGAAAAAGGATGGCTGTGGGAAATAGGGAACAGTTGTTCTCCCAACATGGACCACTCACCCTGCTGATTTTGTGGTTTTAAAACCTATGAAAGTGAAAAATGGAAACAATGACAAGGTCACGACTAAACTAAAAGACATATTCAATATGATTTTAAAAATAATAATAGTTTCTAAATTGGAGAAAGAAAACTAGATTTTGTAAGCAAAAGGCTAATATTTTCACATTTTGGCTCCTCCTTCTAACATATATAATAAACACATATGTTAAATCTAATGTGGTTTCATGCAATGCACAGATAAGGTTCCAGTTCTTTGATTCTAGTTGCAATATAAATTTTGAAAACTAAGATTGCTAAAGTTAAATAAATATCATTGTGGTCATTTTAAGTCACCTAGCTTCATCAGGCAGAGCTACAGAAGCAGCAGGTTAGCTGGGTTTTTGGCAGGGAATAATTGGTGCCGGGCAACAGACTGTGTACATGAGCAGAAACATTGCGTAAAACTCACATTACTGGCTTACCCACACCATATGTGCATTTTGGATGGAAATACAGGCAGCTCTCATATACCTCACATGGTTTGGCCTTCCTGGCTAGGATGAATGAACGTTATGTTTCACTAGTTAACCCCAGTGGAAGCCAGGAGAAAGTACCAGAATTATGACCTTTCAATTATAATTTTTCCAGCAAAACTGAAAATAGGACACAAGTGTAGTAGTAACAAAAATATTCAAATCTGAAGTTACAGAAAAGATCTTTACAAACTTTAATAAACGCGCCTTAGGTTCATTCATCTTGGCAATATTTAAGGCTATCAAAATCCTGATCGAATGGAAAAAATGCAGAACAGAATTTCAAATTCTCATGGACTGCAGACTTTGGTGCCATGGAGAGTGAATGAACCCTTGAAACTACTGACTGAGATAATCTTTAAATCATAAGTCAAAAATACCCTCTGAAGTCTTCTTAAAACCAAACAATAGTTTAGCTTAACTAGTGAAAAAGGTCTGTGGTAAGCATTATATTCTTTTAAGAATCATCAATATGGAATCCAGTTGACAACAGTAACTCAAATGGTTAGATAGGAACCTTAGGAGCCAATGAGTTAATGTTGACTAGGGAGGAACAATTTAGAAAAGGAGGGTGAGAATGGTTGCACAACCCAAAAAACATGTAAAATATTCAATTGTACATGTAGACACTGTTGGATTGAGGTATGTTTTGCTATGTATATTTTCAACAACAAAAACAAAATAGGTAAAATTTAGGGGGAAAAAACTATGTCAATGACTGTTAAATATAAAAGTCAGAATTTATAGATTTAAAGGAATAATAATAAGGAGTTTTAACAGTTTTTTACTGTGGTCAAATTCACCATTTCCCAAGACAGACTTTGTTAGCAAGAGTAAGCGTCTTCAAGGTAGTGTGTAAAGTATGACAATTTACCTACAAGAACTACTGGACTACTCCCCCCTAACAAGCATGAAAACCTGATGGTCTCATATCTCTTCATCATGCAGCAAGACCCCCACCTCCCCATTAAAGGACTAGTATAAAGGTTGGCATTTGGTGGCAAAATCTCAATTCACTTTCTAAAGAGGTGAAAAGCCATGACTCTGGCATCAGAAAAGACCTCAGACATCATATCTAATCCACGTATTTCATAGACTAAAAACTGAAGTTGAAGAGAAGCTTAATAACTTGTCCTAGATCACATACTTAGTGAGCAGAAGAGTCAAGAAAACATGTACTATTTTACTATATTATGTGGCCCAGCAAGTTTGGTGGTGGTTGTTGTTTGCCGTCAAGTCGGCCCCGACTCACAGAGACCCCTCCTTGGGTTTCCGAGGCAGTATCACTACAGAACCTTCCTTCTGAAGAGTGGCTGGTGGGTTTGAACCGCCAGCCTTCTGGTGAGCAGTCAAGTGCCTTAGGCACTATGCTACCAAAGCTCCTAGAGTAATGCTTTTTATAAAATCTTTATCCCAAAAGGTATCCTTCATGAGAAAATAAACACATTGAATAATTTAAATTACTGTTTAAATGGCATAAATAGTGCAATACTCTGTGCTTTACTTCCCAGTGAACTTGCAAATTTAAAAGGGTTTTATATTAGGAGAAACAAAGAAAGAACAAGGCTCTTAGCTCTTCTCTGATAAAATTAGTCCTCAGAAACTAATTGGTTATAAAGTTACAAATTAATATCTTCAAATTAAGAGTGTTAGCATTACAGATAAAAAGGAAGAAGTGAGGTTTTTAGAGAAATATATTTTCAAACCAGTCGCCCACAAAAATTTTGGAGAAAAAATATGGCTTTTAACTGATACAATGATATTGGCAGTCAGATTTGATCTACAATAAAGATCTGGGCCATGCAGTTTCCAATGAGATAAGAAGAATGACCTCCAAATCATACATAAGGATCTCTCCTCACACACAATTGAATGATTCAAATAATTGCACCTTACCCTTCTCTCTTTATTGGAAATACCCTTGGGTTTCAGGGGATAGATGTTTTAACAAATCATGATCATATGGGGTCCTCTATGATCAACTAATTACAGATCTTAAACCTAATTGAGCCAACACATCTCCTAAAGATCATCAGTAGATTATTCTGTGTTTTTACTGCACAGGATAGTTTTACTAAGTAAAAACTTTCCTTGAGTGAATTTATTGTTTCAACAACAACAACAACATTTACTATCATTTAAAATGTATGATCCACTTGTTATAACCAAATTGGAAAATCAGAAAACTGGGAAGAATGATTTAACTCATATATCACACCAAACACAACCAACCACTCTTAATGTTTTTGTGAATTTTATCATCATATTCCTGAATAGTTTTTATTTAATAGTGATTATACTGAATATACAACTTAGTATTTTATATTTTTAACTGAAACTATAAAACCAAGTGTCTTTATATTTTATTCAAACGCAATCATAAATGTCATTTATAGAAACTGAAAATTATTCCACTGAGTAGATGTGCCATCTCTTTGCATATAAAACTTCTTGTGCAAAAATTACTTCCTTAGAATAGAATCCTAAAGGGGAATTACTGTCAAAGTATATTAACATCTTTATGGCTCATGATGCTTATTGCCAAAATGCTTTCCAAAATTAGTTGTGTTAATTTAAACTGTCTTCAGTATCAATAATCATTATACCTGTATTTGAACTATGAATATTTTTTGAGAACAAACTATTTTGTGATCATCATTGTACCCTCAATACTTTTAATTTAGATACTTCATACCATGTTATATTTAAACCAATATCCTGGCATCTAAGAGATGTTCAATGAATGTTTGCTATTCTTAAAACTTCCTAAGAACCCATCCCCCAAATTTCCTCTTTCCTAGGTCAAATAATCCAATTCTTTTCCACACAGAACCTAATTTTAATAGACTAGTCTTAGTACCCTCTTTAAGGAGTGGTAACTAAAATATACATCATATGGAATTCACAAAACTCAGGGAATTTTCATTTGTTGTAACAATTATTGGGAAAAAGGCAACAAGTAAATGAGTCCCTGTGCAGTCTGAAGGCTCATACAGCTATAATAGTTCTAAGAAGCACCACAGTATTTCAGTATTTTTCCTGTCACCTTGTTAGAAGATATAAGGGAAATTTAAAAACACATTAGAAGAAAAGTGAACATGTTTCATTAATGTGTGCACTCCATACCTTTTACAAAAGTTTAATTTTTATTCCCCAAAGTGCTGAATTCCACATGTACCTCATATACACAATACAGCTTTCATACTCAGTTCAAAACAAC
This sequence comes from Orycteropus afer afer, assembly GCF_000298275.1. NCBI lineage: Eukaryota > Metazoa > Chordata > Mammalia > Tubulidentata > Orycteropodidae > Orycteropus > Orycteropus afer. The sequence continues at coordinate 7,873,470 of NW_006921706.1, forward strand.
TCAAGATTTCACTTACAACTATGTTCAAAAGTGATCTATATGTACTAGATTGAAAGGCATACTTGAAATGACCTGGATAAACAAGAAAAGTCCCCAAATCCTTACTTTAGCTTCAGGAATCCTCACACGAACTGAACAATTTCAGTAAAAAAAAATTTTTTTTTTTAATGTTGTTGCTACTATCTTAATTCCTGTTTTTACAACTGCTGTCTATTACATTTTCAGTTAGAAATTAGCCATGAGATTGATTTAAGTCTTCATTAAGAATTTATATTAACTATGAAATAAGCTACTTTGGTTAACAGAAGTTGGGAGGATATTAGTGCCACAGTTGATTATTATAAGTAATTTTTGTGTCTACTGTCAGTGTAACCACAGGAGTATCTCAATACCACCAAGTGATGATAATCTTTATAAATCCTACTTTGGAGCTATACCATCTGTTAGATATTATTTTATATGTGTCTCCAGATGCATATGTGAACTAATTGTCACTCAAGACAAACACACAATTTGAATTATGGTTTTGTGAGAAGCTTTTTGTTAGCTTGTTCTTATATTTTGTTATATTTAGGCCAGAGAACTACCATTGAGTAGATTCTAACTCATAGCAACTCTCATTGGGTTTCCAAAGCTGTAAACCTTTATGGAAGCAGACTGCCTCATCTTTCTTCTGCAGAGTGGCTGCTAAGTTCAAACCACCAACTTTTTGGTTAGCGAAAAATGCCTTAACCACTCACTACACCACCAGAGTTCCTTCATACATATACAAAGGAACGTTAAAATTAATAGTCACCAAAATTGGATACAGGAGCTCTGGTAGTGTACTGCCTAAGGCACTTGACCGCTAACCAGAAGGCTGGAGGTTCAAACTAGCCACTCCTCAGAAGGAAGGTTAAGCAATCTACTTCCGTGGTGATACTACCTCAGAAACCCACAGAGGGGTCACTATGAGTTGGGTCCGGCTTGACAGCACATAACAACAATAACAAAAAAATTGGATATAATTATTTGGAAACTCAAATGTACATGTTCATAGTTCTCAAATTATCTCTACAAAATCAAAAATAATACATCCACTCATAAATTAGTAGCTACTGTCGTTTCAGTTTTCATAGTATAAAACACTTTGTAAGACTGAAGATTAGAACATAATGATTAATTATGAGTTGTAATGTTTAGCCCTTTATGAGATGAGTCATGCAGGCAAAATCTTAAAATCAGGTACCTCACAAATCTGTGGGTTTATTCCCCTGAGCTGTTAGTCACAGGCTCAGTGACTAGCAGAAAGCAATAAATAGTTGAAGTATCATTTCAACTCACTATCAAAATTTATTCAAAAGAGCAACCAGAAGAAAAGGAGTAGATATATGTGTATAATCCTCCAATTGGGTAATTAGTTCCAAATTGCAACTTTTCCATTAAGTACTACAGTCTAATGACTTTAATTTTTATAAGCCCCAACATGGATTTTTAGGAATTCACACTCTACACAGTAAAAATATTGTTAAAAGTTATCAACAGCTCCTAAAATGTGAAGTAAAGCACAGCCTCAGAAAAACTTCATTTCACGACTATACAGTTACCCTATTTAAGCTGGTGATACCTTAGCATCACATATAAGGAACCGTAAGACAGAAAAATGTAGTAACTAAGTAATCGTTGACAGAAATCTTAAAATATTTAGGGTGGGAGACCGAGGAAGGGTCAAACAAACAATGCTTCAGGAAGTAGTGAGAAACTGAAATTTTCTGGAATGAACAGTATGTTATTTTCAGTTTCACAAAAAAAGAAGTCCCATTATTTAATTAAAACAAATAAATACGCTGTTTTTCATAAATAATCTTTTTTTGGAAATGTATTAAAATATATCATAACTGAACTCTGGACAAATTAACCTATTTGATGTCCAAACAAGATCTCTGTTTTTAAATTCTATTCCCTCTAGACATTAGAATTTCCATGATGTCAGTGAAAGAACTATACTTGGAGAAGGAACAAAAGTGTACTTTTGAAGTAAACTCAGGCTACAAAGTATAAGGGAATATATCACAGAATACTTAACAAAATGCTTTAATGGCCATTAAATTACATTGTTAAATTTATTGTATAAGCTTTTCTTATTTGTCATTGAAATTCATGTGTGTAGAGTAATTTCATACTATGATATGCTTCTGTATTTCTAAAATATTCTTAATGAAGGATTTCATTCTCCAGAAACCTACCTGAACCATTGCCAAAGCGGCAAGGAGGCCTCATTTGCTGACCTCCTCTAACCTCACCAAGAGGAAGGCAGAATCACCATCAGTAGTCCAAGGCCAGACATGCTGCCTCCCTACAGCCCTTTCACCAACCCTGACACCAACCGTTCCTCCCGCAGCACCCACCACTTCTCTGTTGGGTTCAATAATTCACTGCAGCAGCCACACAGAACTCACAGATTATAGGGTTTATTAGGGAAGCACCAGGCTACAATTCAAGTTCAGAAACACCCCCAATCTCTCTCAATCCACCATCTCTCACCAACAGTCTCTCTCAGTCTCTCTCCCAGCAATGCATGTCTCTTGGTGTCTCTCAGTATCTCTCTCAGCAGCATGTGTCCCTCACATCTCCCAGCTGAAAGTAAGAGATTTCTTCTGCTTCTAGGAGGGCTACTTTTGAGCCTGGCAGAGTTACCAAACTAACCAATCCCAACATCAGAATGCTATACACCTGAGAGACAGCGAACTTCCCAGAAAATTACTTCATGCTGCTCCCAACAGAAATACCCCAGGTAGAAAACTTTAACAATCAGGAGCTAATCAGTTGTTCACAGCAAATTCCACCATGGAGTTTACAAAGACTTATGGCTAAAAAAGCTATATACTATGTAACTTACTACACCACAACCATATAATAATCAGTTGCATAAATAATAAGAAAATATTACTCATGGTTGTAAGCTCACCTAAGGAGCCCTGATTAAGTGCTCAGCTGCTAACCAAAAGGTTGGCTGTTTGAGCGCACTCTGTAATGCCCCAGAAGAAAGACCTGGTGATCTGCTTTACAGCCAAGAAAATCTACTCCGTCACATGGGGTTGCTATAAGTTAGAACTGACTTGACGGCACCCAACAACAACAAGCTCATGTGACATATGAGGCCTCTCCTAACTCCCCCTAACGATATTTCTTCCTCTGTTAAAACTCCATAGCTATTGTTGAAGACATGGAGTTTATTTTATCCCACTGTACATTACAGTGATTTGTGGAGTTTTCTAATTTTCCATGAATACATTGACAATTCCTGTTTCCACAAGTCAAAGCCACTAAGTCTTATGTATCTTTCTCATTCTCACCCTCAGTGTGCCACACAATTCCTTGAAAATAGTAGGCAATGTAGATGTTGATTTCAATTCACCAAAAATACCTATTTTGGTATAATAAAATCCACCTTCTCCAAAAGGTCCTTGAGAAGTGAGCTCTATTTCGGCACATCAGAATGTTATCTTTAAGCTTTATGAAAATCATAGTAATTTACCAAATATTTTCTCATTGTAAATAATACTTAAACATTTCTTGCATATCCATCAAAAATTCAAATAATGAGAACCTTTACTGCTAGGTACAACAATTGCAACTTCTTAATCATATATATAGATATATAATATATATACCTGAAATCATTATGTTTTTCCTTGCTAATGTAATAAGAGTACCATAAATAATGTAAATTAACAGATTTTTTTTTATGGGTAATTACTAAGAAAAGCAAGAAAAACATAAATAACATAAAATAAGTGCTTATAATGTAAGATGGAAAATAGAATTTAATAAGAGATTCACTCTTAAAATACATTTACAGAGGACCACTTTTACCCATAAAACATTGGCAGGACATCTACGGCAACCCCCATGTGCATGAAAGCATATTGGCTGCTGAGAACATAAAGATAATAAGATAGAGCTCCTGTCTTCTAGGAGCTCACACTAAAGTTATAAAAGGCAGTGTAAGTGGTAAGAGGACACTGGGAGCATCACTGACGGGGGGATGAGGGAAAAGCTTCACAAAGGAGGTAACATTTGAACAAGACTTTAGGTTTAAGCTCTATTCTTCAGGTTTAAAGGCATTTTGAGGGTATAAAAGAAATAAAACCGCCTGTTCCTTTTCAGAAAAGGATTTGGGGAAGAAACTGTTCATCCAACAACAGTCCAGCCAATAAATGAGTATCTGGTTAGGATATAAGGAATCAGATTTGGAAGATATTTGTAATACAGAATCAATAGGACTTCAGGTTAGATTTGATGGGGTTTCAGAAAAACGAGTCAGAATGACATTAAGCTTTAAGCTTGGCAGACTGGATGATGACATTAAACCAAATCTAGATTACCAGGAAACAGGTACTTATTGAGTATCTACTATGCACCCGACCCTATTTTAGGCACAAAGCATTAAACAAGAAAAACAAAGACTGCTTTCATTCTAATCTGGGGAGAAACATTAAACCAATGAATTAACTGAAACCATGAACACATGATAAAGAAACTAAAACAGGGTGTGTGACAGTGACTGGGAGAGGAGCACTTTAGCTGATGAAGCCAGGAAAAGTGACACTAGAACAAAGACCTAAATGATAAAGAGGCTGCCAAGTGAAGATCTGGTAAGAATGGGGTAGCAAAGCCAAAGGCCAGAATTGGAAAGAGCTTAACATGTTCGGGCATAGAAAGGCAGCTGCTGTGTTGGGCTGCTGGCGGGAACAGAAGGAAATAAGACTGGAGGAGTATGCAGCTCCTTATAGCCCACTGTAAGGAGCTTAGAGTTTGTTCTAGTTATAGTGGGTAGCCAACAGAAGACTTTAAGACAGGGAGTGCTGTCATCTAATTTATACCTCTGTCTTCTATGTGGAAGATAACGGAGGTTGAGTCCACATTAAAAAAAAAAAGTGATGGCTTAGAGCAGGGTTCTAACAGTGCTCAACTGAGAAGCAGTCAAATCCTGGATCTAGAGGTAGAGGTGACAAGACTTGGGCAGCATGTGGAGTGTGATGGAAAGAGAGGAGCCAAGGGCACCTCAGGGAGTTTGATTCTAAACCACTGCGTTCTCACTGTCTTCCAGCTTGTTCTGACTCATGCTGACACCATAGGACAGAGCTGCCTGACAGGGTTCCCAAAGCTCAATCTTTACAGTAGCAGACTGCCACACCTTTCTCCTGCAGAGCTGCAGTGGATTCAAACCTTAGACCTTTCCATTAGCAGTAGAGCACTTTAACACCGTGACACCAAAAAACCCAAAAACCCAATGCCGTCAAATCGATTCCAACTCATAGCAACCCCCATGAGGTTTCCAAGGCTATAAATCTTTATGGAAGTAGATTGCCTCATCTTCCTCCCACAGAACAGCTGCTGGGTTTGAACTTTCTGGTTAGCTTTCTGGTTAGTAGTCAAATGCCTTACCCACCATGCCACCAGTGTTCCTTAAAAAATACTACGTAGAAGTGGTGATATTTACAGACACAGTGAAAAGCTGGGGGAGAGAAGCTACAGGGTGGTAGGGCCAAGAATCAAAAGTTCTGCTTTGCTCATGTGAAGGCTGAACTGTCTAAAAACGTGTAGGCAGTTGGATATTAAGCTCAGGGAGAAAGTTAGGGGAGATATACTTTGGGAGTCATCAGTCTCTATATGGAATTTAAAGCCATAAGATTGGATAAGGTCATCAAGGTAGAGATGGGAGGTGAAAAGCATGTAACTATATTTGTTGTTTTTGTATTTTTAAAAGAGGAAAATAATGCATCCCATTTTAGAGTGAAGTAAATGATTATTCTGCTTGGCTGTGGTGAATCATATATAGCCTCTACAAGTAGTTTATTATCTTCATGCATCATGATTTCACCCTGTGGTCTCATTATAGCCTCCCTGTTTCTTTTTTGCTACATCAGTGAGCTCTCTGAAAGCTAACACTGTCCTGCCATTGCCTAGCAGCTATTCACATAGAAGGTACTTTTGAAAAATTGTTACGAGTTTATAAATCCAACTTTAATGATTATCGAAGAGGTTAGAAAGTAGCACAACACTGAGCTAGTTTCAAGTCTCTGAGGATCATAGTCTCAAAAGCTTCTTTCTTCAGAATTAGTCTTGGAATTCTACCAATGAATCAACTTTGAAAAATAACTGAGTTCTGAAGACATATCCAATGAATTGTATAACCAAGTCATTGAACTCAAGTAATCATGGATGATTTCTGAACCACGTTGATGGTTCTTTCTCAAGCTCCCCAAACACAAATGTTTATTTCCTATCAAAGATGCTACTCATGGTCAGCACTCACTAAATGCTGGCAAATAAATTAAAGAGATCAAGTCGCTTCAATATACAGGCTGGACATTTTTCCTTCACCATCAGCTCCTTACACAATACCTTGAGTGCACTCAGTGCTTAATAAAAACTTGCTGCATGCATGAGCAAAGAATGAATGTACAATTTTATGGCAAAGATGCTTCCCCCCCCGCCTTCTTTTTCATGAATTTATGTCATACCTCAATTATTTAAATACATTTTTTCCTTGATTATAAAATATTTGCTCATGGTGAAAAATATGAATGTAAGAAATAAAAAGAAACAATCTCTCTTAAAATAAATATTTCTTTCAGCTTACAATTGTATTAATTCATTCAGTTAACAAATCTTTATGGCTGCCTACTCTGTGCTCGGCACTGGGGATACAGTGAGAAACCAAACAGCCAGGTCCCGGGCTTTACTTCCATCTGCACCAATACCTCACATGCTACAAGTAGAATACAAGTTGACGTGTGTCACCATGTAGAAAGAAGTTTCAAATTCGTGGATACCCCTTGCACCCTAATAGTTGATATTCTCCTTAAGTCTTTAAAATTATTATTTCTGAGGCTAAATAATGTCAGTATGTTTCTTTCTACACAGAATACATAAAGTGTTCTAAGTACATTTTTTAGTATTCATAAGGAACAAAGAGTTTTCTCATGTGGAAAGGAACAAAGAAATGCCCATCTTGGTACACAGCACTGTCAGAGAGTGCACTTTGATGCTGGATAAAGAAAGGCAACATAGTTCTAAATAGTTTTTCAAACTTTTCCCTATGGGTTCATTTATATTCTACAATTATTCTAATTATTTTGTTTAGAAGTGTTACCTATTTATTCAAATGTATTATAAAAAAGTACGTCAATTAAAAAAATAGTTCAAATGTTTACCTTAAGTGCTCTACTCTTTCTTTTTCAATAGGAACCTTCCATTCCCAAGAAGGAAGTGCTCAGCCCTTGCGAAGTCACTGACTATATGGCTATCCCTTGACCTTCAGCAGCCCATCTGTTTCTACAGAAGAAACTCAATGGTATCTAGAGGCTTGTCTCCATCACAAGAGTGGATGTTACTATTTATCCTCAGAGGAATATGCAGCAGCAGTGACATGCTCAGTTTTACCCCAAAAGGACTCCCACCATGTTTCACTTACCTCCAAAGGTTGGTTGCCCTCCACTTCTGAACTGTTACCTCCTGCTGCCATCCTCTGCTCATTTGCTGTGTCTCCTATGAAACAAAAGGAAAAAACAAACAAACAAAAATTAAAACTTCACCATACAACTGACACAGAGCTGTCTTCTATTTGTTTGAAATACTTTTTCTTATTAAATTATGTTTCACATTCAGGAAGCAACCAGTACTATATTCTATGTTACAAAATTAAGTTGATTTTTAAGAACAGTAATTTTATAGGGGTCTTAAAAATCATTCATAAAAATACATAGACACATACCCTAAACCAGAAACATATCTTGTATCACATGAACAGATTTATTTTTAAAAAATTAAGTGAATTCATATTTTATAAATCAAGTCCTGAAAATAAAGCATGTTATATTTAAAGAAAAACTCTTCATGTTATAAATAACTGCTCTCTTAGCTTTTTTTTTTTAATAAGGTTTAAATTTTATAAGTGTTTATTTGTAGATTTGCCTCAGAATAGACATGTATATTTGTATATAAATACTAAAAACTAAATGCTAGACAATCTTTACAACAGGAAAGAACAATGAACAAATTCATCAATCAGCCTTGTGTGCATACTTTGATTCCTAAGGCTATGGGCTGGGTGGGTTATATTAGTACATGATGTTGGTGACTAGGCTTGGCTCCATGGTGTGTAATAAAGGACATAGGACAGAAACAAACATAGTGGGATAAGAACAAGTATAATTTAATTTATTAATGGTCTATTTTAATTTATTAATTATCACTAATGGTCTGTAATTAACACGTGGTATGCAGAGAAACAATCAGCCTACTTGTTTGAAGTATGACGAGAGGTTAATTTATTAATTTGTAAGCTGCTCTTCCCATAAAATTTAACCAGTTGAAGAATGTCCACAACAGGGAAGACTGACAAATTCATGGATGATGGATTCAAAATGGAGTCTCGCCAGCGAGCAGCACACTTTTTTTCCCTCTGGCATCTAAGGACTTTGAAAACTAGGTACAACAGTTTGAATCAGGAACTGTGATGCTCTGAACAGCTCACTAAATCAGAGTGCACCAAACACAGAAGAGTAGAATTAGAGGAAAGGCACAGGGAGATTATTTAGGAAAGAACTATTGGCGGAGGACGGACGGGCACCCAAGAGAGACCACTGAAAACTTTCCTGGGGCAATCACTGTCTGCCGGGCGAGAGCAGCCACCTGAGATCCCCATCTAAGAAATGCCCATCTTTGTACACAGCACTGCCAAGAAAGCATACCAGCAGCATACCACTGACCACTACAATATTCCAAGCAGCAGAGACCTGCCTCCAGCAGCTGATTTTGTCGGTAATTTGGGTCGTCTGAGTCATCTGGGTGCAGGCGGGCATGGGCACCACTGCTGAGATTCAGGCGGAGATCTCACTGTTGCACAAGAAAGGCTAGCTCCCCCCCTTCCCAGCAGATCACAGAGTGGGCCTGGGTCAGACTGGGAGACACTGTGCTTTTCTTTGCCATAGATATCGGGACTGCAGGTGACTAGCAGGTACTCCTCCAACTCCAACACAGCTGAAATTGCGTGCATCTTTGGCGCCGCAGGTGGGCAGTATCACAAACTCCAGAGCCGGCCATTAGCGGGACTGCATCAGTACTGTGGGCAGACAGGGCACGGAAAGCAAAGAAACCACAGCTGAGTGTTGTCCCGTGAATTTTGCCTTGGAGCCGTGTTTTGGTGCTGTGGGGCCTCGAAGGCGGGGTCTTTGAATGCGCTTGAAATTGGCGGAAATTTGTGACCCTCTAACAGTAGGAATCTTTCCTGAAGTTGGGCTGCAGTCTTGCAGATAAACACGTCATCAAAAATAGCCTGCTCAAAGCCCTAGAAACTGACACTAGCAACACCAAGCTTTCCTTCTTCTGCTCCCACCTTCTCTGCCAATAACTTCATTCATTCAATACAAGAAACCATATTCAGCCAATTACCATAAAACCTCCCGCTTCGAACTCTAAACCCTCTTTACGAAAAACAGAAACACATATCCACACTACACACAGTGATTCCACTATCACAAAGAAAACAGCAGAGTGACCCAACACACCTGAATCAATAATAAAATAAAACACACCAGCTTCAC
>NW_006921706.1:7883510-7883984 GCF_000298275.1 Orycteropus afer afer
AGCAACAGTCCCCATAAGATACAAGTACACCCACATTTCCTGCAACTTCACTTACTGAGCAAGAGCCAACACCTCCTTCTCTACCAATGGGCCAATGATAAAAAACCACCAAGAAGAGCGTGAATCACCCTTGGTTGCTCTTCACAAACAAGTAACAGAGATCTTAATACAATACCACGATGCTTCGGACACAACTGACCATCATAGTCCATACAAAGAAGCAAGATAAAGTGGTAGAAACAAAGGAACAGGTTACAGACTCAGAACACATCCCTAAGGAAGAAGCTGCATTGGAGCTCTCTGATAAGGAATTCAAAAGAATTATATTTAGGTATCTTCAAAGAATTGAGAAACAGACCAAAGAAAACACAGAAAAAAACCTTAGAAAAATTTTGAAAGAAAATACAAGAACAAAATGACAAATGAAAAATTAGAAATTATTCTAAATCTACAGATAGAAATCCAGAAGATTAA
>NW_006921706.1:7900489-7919825 GCF_000298275.1 Orycteropus afer afer
AAAAAAAAAAAAAAAAAAAATCAGTGAAACAAAAGCATTAGGAACTTTTGGGTTTTGTCTATGATAAAGTTAACTGTTGTGAAATGGAAAATTAAATAAACCTAACTCTTATGACCTAGGATATCAAATAATTACATATTTTGACTGACTTTTTTTCAGAAAGTTGAGGTAACATCCCAATTTACAGGTGGAGAATCCAACATACAGAGGATTTAGTTTGCTTGGTGAAAGGCGTGACACCACACAGCATGAGCAGACAACCTTATGCAAATCTCTGGACAATCAGGTCAAAGCTGTGTTTAATAAGTCACGATGTTTATAAGAAAGTGTGTATAACCCCAACATGAAAGGATGTTTATTCTAAGAAACACTACCTTTTAAAATGCTAATTGCCCCATCCACAGCCACACAAACACTATGTATTTTGCTGAAATCTTCCAGCACAAAGTTTGTGTTTCCTTTGCTATTTTCTGATTTCAAGGTATGTATCTGTAAAAAATTTCTTCATTTCTCCTTACTGCTTGAATAACCAGAAAGGTTATCAGCCAGTGCTCTTGACATCACACATCTGCCTGGAAGCGATTTCAGAATCATCATTTACTGAAATGCCATGTTTGGTGATGACTCAGATAAGACAATAGCCTATTACAAGAGAAAATGCCATCTGTAAGATTATTTCTCTAAACAAAAGTACAAAATGAAAATTAAACAGAAAAAGTAAGCCACAATGAAATATAATTTTTGAAATTTATTTTTTTCCCAATGAAGAATTATTTTAATCATGGGAAAATATGGTTATTTTCTATATTTTCCATAAGTCACATAAACCTTAGATATTTTAACAGTAAATAAAGATGGATGTGACAGATGTGACAAATGTGAACTAAGGTACTGTAGCTTTCACACAGTAGGTAATTCTAATTTATTGGCAGAAAATATTCAAAAATATCATTTGCAAGTCAGCATTTTAAAAAGTAGAAAAAAAACAACCCGCATTTTTACATCAAATTTGATTTTCATATGCACAGTAAGATACTTTACCCCAGGTGAGTGACCTCTGAAGGGTAGAGGCACTCAGTGACTTGCCCAAGGTCTCTCAGGTAGAAGGCAATTACAGCAGGAGTAGAATATGGTTAGGGAAAAGGATGTGGAGAGAAGCAGCAGAACCTTGTGCTAGTCCAATCCCATGGGCCCCCAATTACTTCACTCCTTTATTATTCCAGAGCACCCACAGATCATCTGCTTTCCTCCCTATCCAACTCAGGACACCAAGTTCTTCAGATCAAAACAGGACTCTCTCCTCCCTTCCTGTCCTAAAGCAAATGTAGAGGTACACTTGATATTCTTCCATGAATTTGTAAGGCTGTTAAGGCTAGAAACAATTTAAAAAGAGGCAAAGTCCGTCTTATAGCACAACTATGCAATTTTCTTTAAAATGTGGTTTTCTATTTAGAGTAAGTAAATGGTAAAGTTCTGGAATTCCCGTTCTTTGCAATATTATCCATAATTTGTTATGATACACACAGTCAAATGCCTTTGCGTAGTCACGGGAACACAGGTAAATGTCTTTCTGGTATTCTCTGCTTTCAGCCAAGATCCATCTGACATCAGCAGTGATACCCCTCATTCCATGCCCTCTTCTGAATTCAGCTTGAATTTCTGGCAGTACCTGGTCTATATACTGCTGCTACAGTTTTTTTAATTTTCTTCAGCAGAATTTTACTCATGTGTGATACTAATGATATTACTCAATACTCTCCACTCTTTGTTGGATCAACTTTCTTTGGAATGAGCAAACACAGGAGTGACTGGTATAGCCAGGTAGTGCTTCATTCTCTCATGTACAGAGTAGCTGTAAGTCAGTACCAACTCAATGGCACCTAACAACAACAATAAATGGTAAAACCTGCCTATATATATATACCAATGATGGTCTTTTAGAACGTAGACTGAAGAAAAGTTCATCTATATTTTAGAGCAGGAGTCAACAAACTTTTTTTCTCTAGAAGGCCAGGCAGTAAATGTTTACAGGCTATATGGTCTCTGCCAAAACTTTTTAACCCCTCCGTTGCAGTTGAAAGCAGCCATATTGTTGTTGTTATGTGCTGTCGAGTCAGACGCGACTCATAGCGACCCCTCCTTGGGTTTCCAAGGCAGTATCACTACGGAAATAGATTGCCCCATCTTCCTTCCGAGGAGTGGCTGGTGGGTTTGAACCGCTAGCCTTCTGGTTAGCAGTCAAGTGCCTTTAGGCACTACACTACCAGAGATCCTGAAAGCAGCCATAGACAATGTGTAAATTAATCAGTATGGCTGTGTTCTAATAAAACTTTATTAAAAAAAAAAAAAAAAAGGTGGCAAGCTGTAGTTCTCCAACTCCCATTTTAAAGGTATATATGCACTCCAGCTTTTCTGGGAATATGAAAGATGAATGATACCTGAGCTATATAAAGAGATGTAAAAGGGATGATCTTCATTATATCATCATGATCTCATTCTAATGGATAAAGGTGGTTTGAGGGAGAAGAAAATGGTGGTAAAGTGAAAACACTATGCATAAGGAAAAGCAGAAAGGGGAGAAATCCCCAGTGATAGGAAAGGAATCTGATGCCTCTTTGAGTCACCCAGAGGAAATGTGAGGTGGGGTGGCAGGGAATAGGGTAAGACCATTTGTTCCCACACCTCATGCATCCTTCCATGTAGAGGACGCTCTATTAACAGGCCTCTTTCCAATCTCCTACTCTCTTCTCCATGGGTTGGTGGGTTTGGGAGCAGGACTTAAGGGCACATGGCTCTGTTCCTTCCTCTTCCCTTTTCTCTTAAGAGCCGGAGGACCACAGAGAGCACATATTCAGCTCTAATCTTCCACAGGGACTTCCTCCCACTTGAGAAAATCTCTTCCAGACCAGCTTATCCTGTGACTGAATGGAGCTCCATCTAAATCTGGGGTTCAGATTAGAAGTCCACTTGCTCCCTAATCTAAACCACATTCCTCAGCACCAGCTTTAAAGGCAATAAAGGTAGGGATTTGGTCTCCATCTGTTCTTTTTCCCTTTTGTTTTTTCCTCAATTGGCCAGCTCTCAGCTGGTGAAGAGAGGTGTTATTACTGGCATGCCCTAGAGCCCAAGAGGATTGAGAATGGGATGATGTGGGCTGGGTTGGGGCCTGCCTGCATCCAAAAAAAAAGCTATGAAGACAGAAAACAGTTTTTCTTTTCTTTAATTAGAGAAGATTTATCTAGAATCCCATTTCTGATAATTACCTACTGCCATTGAGTGGATTCTGACTCATAGCAACCATATAGGACAGAGTTGGGTCCCATAGGGTTTCCAAGGCTGCAAATCTTTACAGAAGCAAATTGCCTCATCTGTCTCCTGAGGAACAGCTGAGTACATTCCAACTGCTGAGCTTTTGGTTAGTAGCTGAATTCTTTAACCACCATGCCATTAGTGCTCCTCCTTGGTTCTCATAATATGATCTGTAAAATGCTAGTTCTAAGGGGTTCACAATGAAAAATATCTCATGGTCAAAAATATGAGAAAAACTAATGAGCACACAAATTCCACTCAAGTTGATTCCTGATCCCCATTATAAGAAATTGTGTAGTAATTTAATTTTTTTCACAATGTATTTGACTATGGAAACTTTTTTTTTTTTTTCTGATATCTACTAGACATCTTGCAGTGGTCCATGAACACACTATGGAAAATGCTGATAGAACATTTCTGAAGTTAAAACTGATTTTATAAGTACTTAACTTTTCCTGACTACCCAGACGGCCCTCAATATTATCATATTTGTTTTTAGCTTTTGAACATTCAGTTTACATAATGTTATTAATCCACACTCTTTTCCTACTGATGATTCTTTCACTCTCTCTGTTAATTCATTCAATTGCAACTGGAGCTGACTAGCAGTGTGCGACAGCATTCCACTACATAATTCCAGATCCAGAATAGTTGATAATCTACAGAGGAGAAAAGGATAGTCGAGTATCTTGAAGACACAGGAGAAAGCCCCAGTGCTCAAAAATATATCCCTCACAAATTCCACTAATTAGAGATTCATTAGGGTTAATGAGCTCATCTTTTAACATGCAAATACCCTCTGGGAGTGTTTGCCTATTAGTCATTCACCAAGTGAAGTAGTGGAAAGAACAGTGGAACACCATTAACTCTTTTTCATTCTTCAGTCACACATTCATTACACAAGGGAGCCTGGCACAGTGGAAAGAGCATAGTTTTAGAGTATGACAGAACTCGACCCAAATCCTTTACCAAACCTATAACCTAGAGGGAGTTACTTAACTTCTCTGAGCATAAATTTCTTCAACTGAAAAATGACGATAATGATACATTATAAAGCTGTTATAAAGATTAAATGAGAAAACTGCAAAGAAAGGGGAGGGTAGCTGGGGCAAGATAAATGCTTTGTCATAAGCTTTGAAGTCAACTGTTGGTTCTGCCTCTGTTACACAGCTGTTGCTAAATATATTCAGCATGGGAGAGGGTGATAGTCTTACGTGTTATCTCATTTAATACCTGTGGCAGTGCTGTCAAGTAGGCTTTATTATATTCATTTAATAGAGGGAGGCCTAGTGTTAGAACCAAGTCCTCTCTATGCAATGACAAACGATTGAGTAACTTCCTATTGCTTCCCATTACTTAACAAAGCTTGAGTGAAATTAGCCAGCTCAATTTAATAAACATTACATTTACGTCTCTTCTAATTCAGTTTCATTTTCCTTCTAATTTTTCTAATTCTGCCTAATACCTAGTATCCACCAAAAATGGAGAAAAAGGAGGAATGGAGAGATATTAAAAAATCCAAAAGCTGAGAGATGACCTGCCTAGGAGCCAGCACTGTAAGGTCAAGATTCTCTTGACAATTTTTCTAACCCCAAAGGAAAAAAATGAAGCAAGGATAGCAACAGCAAAGACATATAGGGAGGAACATAGCGAGAAAAACAAGTATGGGAAAAGGTTCAAGCTGGCCAGGAATTAAAGAAAAGCATATTTAAAAGGCACTGAGCACACATTAAATTGTTATTGTTGTTGTTAGGTGCCATCCAGTCAGCTCTGACCCATAGCAATATAAGCTTAGCATGCCTACATTATTACATGCAAATGTTGCTGAGGATGAAATAAAACTGGCACACTGGCATCATTCTGGTAACGTGAATGGTCAATAAACATCTCTTGATTTGACTGTATGTGGGAAAGGACAGTTAGAAAGACAATTCAACGCATCCACCCACAAAGGGTGATGATAAGAAGAGTTATAAATGGTTGCTAATATATGAAGAAAATTTTAAACTTACGGATCAACAGAACAGGCAGCCAACTTTACAAGATTTTAATGTGAATTTTAATTTTGATACATATTTTTGTACAATTTTTAGGCATCATGTTTGATTTATACCTTGTGATTGCTATTAATACACACAGCTAAAACCTTGCTTCTTGTTACTGTTAGGGGCCATCGAGTCAGCTCTGATTAACAGGGACACTACAAACAACAGAACGAAACACTGCTCAGTCCTGAGCCAGCCTCACGATCCTTGCTATACCTGAGCCCACCGTTGTAGCCACAGTGTCAATCCATCTTGTTGAGGGCCTTCCCCTTTTTCACTGACCCTTCACTTTACCGAATATGATATCCTTCTCCAGGGAATAGTCCTTTCTGATAACATGAGAAATAGGTCAAACAAAGTCTGACCATTCTCTCTTCCAAGGAGCATTCCACCTGCACTTCCTCCAGGACAGATTTGTTAGTTCTTCTGACAGTCCATGGTACTTTCAGTATCCTTCACCAACACCACAACTCAAAAGCATCAACTCCTTTTTGGTCTTCCTTGTTCATTGTCAAACCCTCACATGCATATGAGGCAACTGAAAATACCATGGCTTGGGTTAGGCGCACCTTATTCTTCAAAGAGACATCTTTGCTCTTCAGCACTTTAAACAGGTCTTTTGCAGCAGATTTGCCCAGTGCAATATGTCATCTGATGTCTTGACTGCTGCCTCTACTGGTGTTGATTGTGGAACCAAATAATATGAAATCTTTGACAACTTCAATCTTCTCTCCATTTACCGTGCTGCTGCTTATTGGCCCAGTTATGAGTATTTTTCATTTTCTTTATGTTGAGGTGTAATCCATACTGCAGACTGTACTCTTTAATCTTTATCAGTAAGTGCTTCAAGTCATCCTCACTTTCAGCAAGCAAAGTTTTGTCATCTGCATACCAAAGGTTGTTAGTGAGAATTCCTCCAATCATGATGCCACACTCTTCTTCATACAGTCCAGCTAGCCTTGCTTTATACCAGAAAAACTTAGGGTCATACCGAATACTTAAGGGCACTTACTCAGAGAAGGAGGAACATCAGCAAATCCAACTGAGGTCAAACCCATTAACTGGTCCTATAGGCCCGCTCTTAATTAACATGTCCTGGGTTGACGTAGATGTCTTTTGGTCTGAGGCTTTGTTACTTCATAGACGTGGTGATAATTTTTCTAGAAAATCTTGAAGCAACCCAGAAATATTTGACATTTAACACTATGTTAAAACAGTTAAGCCTAGACATTCTTGCTTTTAGGGTGGAAGACCAGAAACTCAAAAGGTCAATTTAATTTTTCTTTTTATGCATATTGTATCATTTTGTGTAAATCTATCTTCAAAAGTTTTTTTTTTAAATATCTTTCCTAAATGAGAGTCAATTTATATACTGAGAGAATAAGCTGGGCTGACCGTACATGACTCTAGATCCCAACAGTGCTAAAAGAAAGCTCTACAAAGTGCTGTTCTGAACAGTGCACTGACAGTAGGTTCTTTTAGTCTCGCCTGAGAACAAACACAAGTGAGCCAAAAAAGATTCTCATGGTGTATATAAAATGAAGCCTAAATATGTAAACAAAAAGTTGGAGTCATTCATCTCTACTAGGTCATCTGGTATCCTGAAACAAAGACTCAACTGTGATGCCAATTGGGGTGAAGATGATGGCACTGATCCATCACCAATAATGCAAACTTCAGGATGGAGGTATGTTGACACTGAATTACTCACACTCAAGAATGTTCCCTGCCCTTTCCAGCCAATAGAGTAAGCTTGTGAAATGACTGGTTAGTGTCTGGTTACTGTCAGGATTTCTGCTCAGAGTTTTCCATCACAGAAAAAGTAATGATGCCATGAGATCAAATGTGTGTTCCAACCTTTGGCATCAATTGGTCCAGTAAAAGATGGCACTGAGCTAAACTTTTCAGTCATTTAAAATTGAGCTCTTAGACTAATAAAGAGTTGTAGTATAACAGAAAATACAGACAAAATTCTAAATAGAAAAAGCAACAATAAATGATATGTATTACATACAATGAGCTTAATGTTAAGTTTCATTCATTCAACAAATGTTGAACACCTATTATGTGCCAGATACCACGCTTGCACCAGGAAACCAGAGGGATACTGTCCCTGACCTCAAAGACCTTACATTTTAGGGGTAATTTCAATTGAGCAAATGGGAAATCACAAAAACTGGTTGTAAAAATGAGTGAAATACTAAAAATTATGGTAGTACCAAATAGGTAAAGAAATGGAAATTTGTATGGAGAACACTGTGGGAAAAGGTGGCCAGCTATAACGTGACTATGTTTCCTTATTAGAAATCTCTTGAGTTCCCTCCATTTGGAAAGAAAACGAATATACATCGTTAGTATCATTACCTATAATGGAAGTAAAATTTTAAACATGTTCTTGTATCACTTACACAGAAGTTCAAAGACAATTTCCTAAAAATACACCAATACTCTTTAGGGAAAAGCTGATATGAAAAAAAAAAAAAAAAAATCACTTGCAAATCCCAGATCACAATTAGAAACAAAACTACATGTGGTAGATAGGACAAGACAGCATGATGTGTTAACTAGATGAAGACAAAGATGTCAATTTCAAAACTTAAGAGAAGCTGATTGAATTCACTGAAGATGTCACACTTGGTATTGCTTCAAAATATGAACGCATGAAAGTATTGTTTTGAGGGTCATAAACCCAAGGAGGGGTCGCTATGAGTCAAATTCACTTGACAGCAGTGAGCTTTTTTTTTTTTTTTTTCCTTTTATGTTAAACATTCATATGAGAAATGAGATTTGGTCCCCTTAAGAAGTCAGGGAAGCCCAAAACCAAGAGGCTTGAGAAAGGAAGTTCTAACCTATTCAATGGCTTATTGATTAGAAACAGACAGACAGCAACAGTGAATCACCAATTAGTAGCCCATGGAAAAAGGACCCTGACTAGGCACAATCAAAGCTTAGGGTTGCAAAGTAGGTCTGGCCACATTTTGATATTTATGGAACTATCAGTTATATGCAAAAAGAGTGAAAAAGAAAGTGAGCTGAGGATGGATTGACTCCAAAGGACAGGAGGAAGCTGACAGTAGCAGAGGACTAAGACTTTCACAAACATGCTCATGTTGCTGCTGGATGTCTTAGAGAATACTCCCAACTCATAGCGACCCCAAGTGACAGACCACAGCTGCTCCAGAGGGTTATGGAAAGAGACATAAATCCTGAGGTCTCCCATTACCAGTGTGGTAGAGCATCTCAAACTTGAGCATGCAGGAAATTACCTGGGGTACAGATTCCAGAGTCTCATAAGAGATTCTGACTGGAGAGGTCTGGTGAAGGGTCTCAGAATCTGAAATTTTAGCAAGCATCCCAGGAGAGATTCTAATGCAGGGGGTTCATGGACAACACACTGAAAAACAGTTAAGCAGGATGAGATGGCCTCATATGCCTGACATATTAATATCAGACTACCTTTTAGAGGGATTATTCCTTATCTCCCTGCCTGATTCTTCACTTATGTGCAGAGTACTTATCTGCGTACTATGTTGAAAGCTCCATAAGTGTTTTCGTCTATTTAAAACAATAAAATTGTGGAAGTTAAAGATAAGTCTATTACCTGTCAGTATTTGTTTTTAAATTTGTTTTACTTTTTCTCTAATAATTATTTAGATATACTTGTATAATTAGTTTTTAATCTTCATTCATCGGAAGGAAGACTGAGTAATCTACTCCCAAAGATACTGCCTTGGAAACTCAAGGAGGGGTCGCTCTGAGTCGGAACCAACTCAACAGCAGGGAGCAGAAGCAGCAATTTTTATTCACATTGTTATCTTAATAACTAGGTAAACTTACAAAGAAAAGGACAAATCAAGTGAGGGAAAAGACCCAACTTTGATCACTCTGTACTAATATAATGTTTCTGTTGATTTGTACCTGCAAGCATGTTTGCATTTACAACAGGATAACAACACGGTGTTAGTGCTACTGAATATCAGTATCGTTTCAGGAGATAACATATGATCAAGAACCAATGGTACTGAAGGAAGAAGTCCAAGCTGCACTGAAAGAAGTAAAAAACAAGTTTCCAGTAATTGACAGAATACCAATTGAGATGTTTCAACAAATAGATGCAACACTGGAAGTGCTCACTGGTCTGTTCCAAGAAATTTGGAAGATAGCTACTGTGCCAACTGACTGGGAAAGATCCATACCTGTGCCCATTCCAAAGAAAGGTGATCTGATAGAATGTGAAAATTACTGAACACTATAAGATCACACACAAGTAAAATTTTGCTGAAGGTAATTAAAAAACAGTTGCAGCAGTAAACCAACAGGGAACTACCAGAAAGCTTGGTTCAGAAAAGGACAGAGAATGAGGGATATCACTGCTCATGTCAGATGGATGTTGGCTGAAAGCAGAGAATACCAGAAAGATGTTTACCTGTGTTTTATTGACTATACAAAGGCATTTGACCCTGTAGATCATAACAAATTATGGATAACATTGGGAAGAATAGGAATTCCAGAACACTTAATTGTGCTCATGAGGAACCTATACATAGACCAAGAAGTAATCATTTGAACAGAAAGAGGGGATACTGCATGGTTTAAAATCAGGAAAGGTGTCTGTCAGGACTGTATCCTTTCACCATACTTACTCAATCTGTATGCCAAGCAAATAATCGAAGAAACTGAAATACATGCAGAAGAACACAGTATCAGGATTGGAAAAAGATTCAGTAATAATCTGTGATATGCAGATGACACACCCTTACTTGCTGAAAGTGAAGAGTACCTGAAGCACTTAGTGATGATAACCAAAGACTACAACCTTCAGTATGGATTAAACCTCAACGTAAAGAAAACAAAAATCCTTACAACTGGACCAATAGGCAACATCAGGATAAATGGAGCAAATAATGATGCTGTCAATAATTTCATTTTACTTGGATCCACAATCAACACCCATGGAAGCAACAGTCAAGAGATTAAATGGTATACTGCATTTGGCAAATCAGCTGCAAAAAAGACCTCTTTACAGTCTTAAACATCTTAAGCACATTTAAAGATGTCACTCTGAAGACAAAGGTGTGTCTGACCCAACTAATGGTATTTTCAATCACCTCATAGGCACGCAAAAGCTAGGAAATGAATAAGGAAGACTGAAGAAGAATTGATGCATTTGAATTATGGTGTTGGTGAAGACTATTGAGTATATCATGGACTGCCAACAGAATGAGCAAATCTGTCTTGGAAGAAGTACAGGCAAAATGCTCCACGAAGTGAGGATGACAAGACTTAGTCCCACATACTTTGGGCATGTTATCAGAAAGGACCAGTCCCTGGAGATGTCATGCTTGATAAAGAAGAAAAAAACCAAACTCACTGCCATCGAGTTGGTTCCGACCCATAGCGACCCCCACTGAGTTTCCAAGGCTATATATATTTACAGAAGTAGATCGCCCAGTCTTCCTTCTGCAGTAAAGAAGAAGATAAGCAAAAAAGAGAAAGACCTTCAATGACAGATGGACACAGTGCTCCAACAATGGCTCAAACATCCTCACATCAAACGACTGTGAGGTTACGCAAGACCAGGCAATGTTTCATTCCATTGTGCATGGGGGGTCACTATGAGTCCTAACCGACTTGACAGTACCTAACATCAACAACAATTAGCTCTTATACGAACTGATATTCTTGAATAAGTTAAATAAATCAAGAAACGTAAAATGTAAGATATTGAATAGATAAAGCACAGATACAGATTACGAAAAACTCCAGAATAAATATGCGTATCCCTCAATGATCTAAAGACCTAGCTTTTCTCTGACGAAAGCCCATTTTTCAATCCCATTATATCTTTATTTCATTAATATTGGGGTTGCTGATAATGAAATCCAGGTGTTTAGAGGTTACAATATCAACAAATAAATTCTAAGGTCCCACAGATGGCTTAGGATCCTTCCCCAGGGAAATCTCAGGTAATCTGAAGAGAAGAGGAGAGTAACAGGGTAAGAGATGATGATCAATTTAAGACTTTCCCAGCCTGTTGATGGAGATCTCATAACTTGGGAATCCTGACCTCAAGAGAACGATGACCTATTTCGATACCATGAAATCAGAATTATGGAAGGGAATAAAGAAGAAAGAAGTGCTCTAATGAAAGTTAGCAGATAATGTAGCTAAAAAGTGTGAGGATACATTTGATTACAGAGTGAAAAGTGATGATGGAAAGAGCTAGACCCACCCCTTGCCTGAAATGTTCCTCAACATAGACCTGAAGCTAACATATACTTAATCTTCAGCTCACAGCTTCAGCACCACTTCCTCAAGATTCTCCCAAACAGAACCATCTTTCTTTGTATGCTGCCATAGCTTCTTCTCCTTCAAAGTACTTCCCACATCTGCAATCATTGTGTAATATATCATTCTCACTATACTATCAGAAGTACATTGACAAGTTTATTTTATTTGTTACAATATTCCCAGCATCTGGTACAGTGCCTGGCATCAAGTAGGCACCAGATAGACCCTTATAAAATGGCTGTTTTCTGATGCACTATTGCAAACTGTGGCCTGGGCAAGAGTAGGATAGCAGATAATTCCAGAAAAGTAAATTTTGTAATAAAACTATGGGTTAAAAAAGGAAAGCCAAAGAAGACACACTATGATTGGTAAAATGAAGTAAGTTTATTAATAGCACTTTGAACTGGGTGAAAGGCAGAGACTGAACAAAAGGCTTAAAGACAAATCAATAATCACAGCTCTAATGTAACATTTGGATAGGATTTCTACAGAAAGGAAAGAAAAGGTAGACTAGCTGAAAGGTACTTGAGAAGGTAGAAACATTTGCCAGCAGTTTAAAGTGTGGAGGAAAATGTCAAGGAATCAACAGTGACTTTGAAACTTAGAAAAATGACAGGTCTCTAAATGCGTGGGAGGAATGGGGCAGAGATGTGACCAGGTTCTGTGTCCTTAAAAGGAGTCTGAGTTAATTATATACATTATAACAGGTGGCTGAGTCTCCAAGGGAATCCTGACAACATGTTTATGTACATGAATCTTACTGTATTCCATGCTTTATTGTTCACTACCAATACGTATTTGACTAATC
The DNA here is from genome assembly GCF_000298275.1 of Orycteropus afer afer. Taxonomy (NCBI): domain Eukaryota; kingdom Metazoa; phylum Chordata; class Mammalia; order Tubulidentata; family Orycteropodidae; genus Orycteropus; species Orycteropus afer. Next base: position 7,912,943 of record NW_006921706.1, read on the forward strand.
TTAAAATACCCAGTGAAAAACAAAAACAAAAAATACAAACATATCGTGCTTCATTACACATCAAAGTACACATCAAAAAATTTTGCAATATTATTTTAATTATTTTAAAAAGTTTATTATGCAAAAAGATCTGCAATGATTTCTGTTTATCAAAAAAAATCACTAATTTGAAAATTAGTTCAATGTAAAATCACTAGCCATTTTAAGGTTATAAAAATCACAAATGGTTCATATATTTTAAATCTCTATTTATTGCCAGTACACTCCACAGTATTTCTCAGTATCATAAATTACATATTTTGGAAATCAGGGTTCTATCAAATCACCATTAGATGTTTATATCATGGCTCAATGATTTCAAATAAATGCATCTGTCTTCTGAGGGCAGGTTCAGTGAAATAAGAATGAGCTGGATGAATGACTAACTGCAAAACATAAAAAATTGTAATCGCCAATAACATTTTTTTTGAAGGCTTAGAGGACTAGGACGGAAAAAGAGAAACATTAACCAACCAGTTTTTCTATGCACAGTTGCCTAGAACAGTTGTGTCAATCAAATCAACCTTTCTCAATCAAATTCTTCCTCTTCTCCCACTCATGCACTTTAACCATATCCAGCCTTAAAAACAAAGCAAACTTCCTACAGCTGTCAGGTTCTCTCTCTTCCTTCTGCAATAAAGTGTATCCACCCTGGCGAGAGCAAGGCACCAGGAAATCAGAACAGCCATGGGAAAACCACTCCATGTAAGGGAAGAGAAAAATGTACCTCATCCAATAAGGCTCCCTGAGAGTGAAATACTGAATATTTCCTTCTCTGTACAGTATGGATTGATCCAGAGACCACACATCTACCTACCCATCACACAGCAAAAGAAATTAGGAAGAAAGGACAAAGAGGCTCCTTGTTAAGCTTTTGATTCTAAGATTATAGCAAATAGTAGTGATTGTGGGGGGCAGTTTTTCAGATTGAGAGACAGCATATTGTAGTACTAGAATAAAGAGCTAGAGAACTCAAGTCGAACTGGGCTCTGAGTTCTCAAACAATAAATGCAGCCATATTCAAATACTACTGTTGTTGTACTAGAAAACAAAAACATTCCAAATGTTATAGTAAGTAAATTATTTTGGTTATTCACCATTTATGATTATCCAAATATCAGTTTCCTTATAAGACTGGTATTTCTAATCTTTCTATTTCCCAACTTCTGTGGGAAGAACATGAAAAAAGTCAGTCGGCCTGCCTGTCTATCTATCTACGTACTTACCTTCCTACCACCTATGTGTCTTCCTTCTTTTCCCTCCTTTTCCTCCTAAATAATCCATCCCGAAAGGTAGGCAGAGGCAGTATGTTGGAGACCTAGTAGGTGGAAGAAGAAATGGCAGGAAAGCAGTGGCAGCAATGGCTTGGCTCAGGCTACTGAAGTTGAGGTAAAGTGGAGCCTGGAGTATTTCATTGTACCCGGAAGCACTCAACGGATTATGGGAACAGACTGAAGGGAATCCCACTATCAAAAACTGGGCAATTTTAAGCATCAATCTAAATGATGCTAACAGATTATAATTCTTTAAAAAAAAATAAAGAATTCTGCACCCATAGTGATATAAATAAATCGATGGATAAATGCAAGAGAAGGAAGCTTTTCTTTGCAGTGGAATGTCAAATGATGAATGAGGAATGCATGAAGAAATTAGAGAATCACCATTTAGCAGTCATTGTAATAATTAATTTAGTTAAAAAAAATCAGTGCATGATAAAACTAGTGGATGAGAGCTTGCTGAGGAACCAACCAGGTATTACATAGTCTCAAAGTTGTTGTTGTTAATGGTAGGTGCCACTGAGTCTGTCCTGACTCAGAGCAACCCCATGCACAACAGAACAAAACACTGCCTGCTCCTCTACCATTCTCACAATCATTGTTATGTTTTACCCCATTGTTGCAGCTACTGTATCAATCCATCTCGTTGAGTTTTCCTCTATTTTGCTGACCCTCTACTTTACCAAGCATGATAGCCTTCTCCAGGGACTGCTCCTTCCTGATAACATGTCCGACATACATGAGAAATCTCACCATCTTTGTTCTAAGGAGCATTCTGGCTGTACGCCTTCCAAGACAGACCTGTTTGCTATTCTGGCAGTCCATGACATATTCAATATTCTTCACCAACACCGTAATTCAAATGCATCAATTCTTCTTCAGTCTTTCCTATTCATTGTCCAATTTTGCATGCATATGGGGCAAATGGAAATACCATCCATGGCTTGGGTGAGGCATACCTTAGTCCTCAAAGTGACATCTTTGCTTTTTAACACTTTAAAGAGATCTTTTGCAGCAGATTTGCCCCCAATGCAATATGTCATTTGATTTGTTGACTACTTCTTCCATGAGCATCTCAAAGTAATATCCCACAAAATAATAAGGAGAATGAGTGATTTTGCAGTGGGAAAATCTGCCAGACATCACCTTAAGTATCCATGACTAGCATCTCCAGAAACTGTGTCAAGTTGATAGGATGCAATGAAAACAGATCACTTTTGTGATATTTCCAACAAAAATGTATAACCTGAATCTAATTGCAAGGGCATGTCAGAGAAATCCAAATTGAGGATGTTTAACAAAATAACTAGTCTGTAATCTTCAAACGTATCTAGATCTTGAAGGTCAAGGAAAGGCTGAAGAAATATTCATGATTAAAGGAGATTAAGAGACATGACAACTAAACATAATTCATAATTCTAAACTGGATCCTTTTGTTATAAAGGACATTATTGAAATAAATATGGTCTGTGGCTTTGATAGTAAATCTGATTTTGATGGTTTAATAGCTGATGTAGAAGAATGCCCTTGCTTTCAGGAAATACATACTAAAGTATTTGGAAGTAATCAGGCATCGTATCACCTTACTCAAAAGGAAGGTTGGGCAATCTACTTCCATAGTGATACTGCCTTGGAAACCCAAGGAGGGGTTGCTATGAGTCGGGTCTGACTCTACGGCACATAACAACAACAACAAAAAAAAACTATACAGATTGAGGAAAAACACAAAATACTTTGTACTATTCTTGCAACTTTTCTGTAAGTTTGAATTACTTCTAAATTAAAAGAAAATAAGTAAGAATTGACAGGATGGTTAGAATACATAAGTGCACACATTATGGACATACAGGCATATCTCCCAGGCTCCTTTATTCACTAACCAAAATTGAACTCACACCTGATCCCCTTTACCTGCTCCTCCTGCGCTGCTCCCTACTGCAAGGAAAGGTACCACCAAACGTCTAGTTGCCTTGCTTCCTCCTCTTGCTCCCTTTACCTCTACATTCGACCAGTCACCTGGACAGTCATTCTGTGTCGTTAACTCCACTTTCAGCTTTCCATTGCCAATGACCCCTATTCAAGCTCAAGCCACCATCATTTCTTATCATTATTATTTCCTCAACAGGACACCCAAACAGCTTCCCTTCCTTTATCTTGTACTCTTTCCCTCAAACCATTATCCTGATTTTTCTAAAACTCAAATATCATCATGTTATCCATGCCCCCCCCCCACCACCCCCCACACACACACCAGCTATATTATGACAGTCTGCTCAGGATAAAAGTTAAACTCCTTTACAAGTCTGGGATGATCTGGCCTCTAATTAATTCTCTCATTCCTTTCCACACCGTGTCCTCCAACGCTATACTCCAGCCATAAAACTACTTTCAGATCCTCAAACATGTTGCCCCTCAGATATGCTGTTTTCATTGTCTTGAAGACCTTTTCCCTCTCCACCTCATCCCTTTCCCAGTGAGCACAAAATAAATTCCCAAGAAATATTTAACAAGCGAATGAATGCTTGAAAGTGTTTTATGGCATTACCCAAATTATTGTTCACAAAGTTTTCTTTCTTTCTACTATAATGTCTGCACCATGCCCTGTGTTCAATCCTTGTATCAAATCTTTTGACTACTTCATTCTTCTGTTTCTTTCTTTTATCTTCACTTAACTAAAACCTGAAGACTGAAATTGGATTCTGTAGACACAAGTAAATGGCTCTGTATAGGAAATCATTATGATCAGTTATCTAGGGATGTTTCATATGCAACAAAATCTCCAACGCAGTGCAAAAATTAGGGACACCTTCTAAGGAGGGGCAGAAACTGATGTTAAAATACACTGAGATGACATGATGATGTGCAACCAGGTTAGTCTCACTTATTTTCTCATACAGCACTTTTCCTCAGAAGATTTTAAACCTCTTTTTTTCTACTTTCCAAGGAAATTGTACCAACTTCATAAAAGGAGGTAATTAGCAAGTGTTTTATGAAGTAGAAAAAATTTTACTCATTTAAAAGGTAAAGAAGATAATGAAAGAGACATTTTAAAGTGTTCCCAGCATCACACACTCCTACGTGGTAGAGTCAGTATTCAAAATATAGTCTGTCTGAGTTTAAGATCCATGTTCTTTCTAATATAATTTCAAAAGGAAACAGTTCACTCAGAATTCTCTTCATGAGCAATATCCACCTTCAGAATGGCATACGTCATAGGCAAAATGGATCCATTTATTGTCTTAAATTTCTTCTTTATTCCGCCTCTTATTTGTGAACGTACTGAATTAGAGTAGACAGAGTATAGCATGTATTTCTGGTTTCAGTTCTCTTAACCAGAACTACAATGATTGTTTTATAAAACTGGGCAAAACAAATTGAATACCACATGTAACAGAGTGCCTGTTGAGGCAGTTTTTGTTGTCGTTTTAAATATGTCTGTGATATAGTTATTGCTGGCTCGGGTGTTTCATTTCTTTCTACCTTCTCTTAGGTACTTTGAAACCTGTTTTACATTTCTAAAGTGAAAGCCCATCACTTTACCCCTACAATTGCCAGCAGTTCATTTTTAAGCTAAAGATCTTGATAGTAAAGACATGGAGGCCAACTTTGAGCTTACCTTGGCTACTGTCCTCTGTAAAATGTAAATCCATTTTACAAGTGAGATCTAGAATACAGTATCCTTATGGTCCATTCTCATCTGCATCTCCCAACCCAAAGCTTTACAAACACCCACAGAAACAAACAAGTCCTAAGCATCTGACATATATTTGTTCTGGTTTTTTTTTTCAAATATAACTACTAATTCTACAAAACAGAAGTTTCTCAAAATTCTACTGTCACTTTAGAGATAGTGAATACTTTTCATTTTGTCAATGGAAAATGAATTTTAGTAACTACCAGCCTTGTTATAGACCACTTAGAGCAAGTTAGAACTCTCTTGTCATTGATCTGACCTAGTTTCATTCTACCAATTAGACAAGATGACTGCATCCAACCTGTCTTTTATAAGAATTAAATGAGAGTCTAGACAGCCTTCTTTCTAAAAATCAGCAAAACCACCATCTAAAAACAGAACAGATAATCTCTGAATCAGACTTTGCCAGTGAGAAGATGGGCCCACACAAGAGATTAAGCATGAGACATGCTGCTATTGTTGCTGCTATAGGCACAGAAGGTCAATAATGTGGATTAACTAGGATTAAAGTATTATTTTCTGATTACTTTTGTGTTTCAAGTTCCAAGTACTTAAAATAAAAAAGGAAAAAAATATATATATAAAATTTAAACTGTTTTACTGAGAAAAATTAATTCATTTTTATTGTTGTAGCATATATACATATATACTACCTAGACATATTTTATTATCTCTGAGAAGGAAAGGGATATATAAAACAATACATGTCACTTACATGGTTTTACATGTGTACATGTGTAAAAGTGTTCAGATGGCTAAGTGGAGATATAATCATTTGAAGAACAGATAAGATACTGTTAAAAAATGAGAGAATGGAAAAAAATAGAGTAACAAATGGTAAATTACATACTCTGCATTGTATGAGAAAACCAATTTGCCTAATGTATGATTACTTTTACATTTAAAATTTATTCATTAATTTTACGCTTAATTTCATGATGTGCTTCTTCAATCAAAATATAAAGCTAGAAAAATGGTTAGAATCTGACAAGGATAGAATGAATACATTAATGAATGAAAAAAAATGGAGTTTTGCAAACGATCAGAATTCTGTTTCTTTTTTTAAAATATAGTTTTCCAGGTTATTGTTTTTCTATTTCTGTATTCTAAAAATCAAGTTCACCTTTTCCGAGCTTAGAAATAAAATGGTCCCAAACCCAAAAGCATTATAGAAAAAACTGTTAGTATTAATAAGAGCTCAGTAAGGAGGAGGAATACAAAATTAATACATAAAACTCAATAGTTTTTTATGTAACCAGTCATAAAATATAATTGAATGAAATTACCCAATTCCCAATAGCCACAAAGTATGAAATATCCAGAAATAAAATTAAAGGAAATATACAGGACCTTTATGAATAAAACTATAAAACTTTACTGAGGAGCATTTAATAAAAATACACGAATAAATGGAGAATCATCCTGGATAGGAGTATAAACTTATAAATATGTCAATTCTTCCTTCATTAACATTTAGAAAGACCACTAATGCAATACCAATAAAATCCCCAATGTCTTGTTTTTCTGAATTTGGAAAAGTATTTTGAAGTTCTACTTGAAAAAAACAGACAAAGCAAAAACAACCTGAAAATTTTTGAAAAAGAACATGTGGGAAGCCTTACCCTGTATACTATTAAAATAGTTTAAATTAATCAAAACAATAGTGTACCACAACAAAAGCAGCACAGTCTATAAATAAAAAATTATATGTTGGATTTGGTTAAACTAAAATTAATTACTAAAAATTAAATCTCTAGGACCTCTGGTAGCATAGTGGCTAAGGCACTTGACTGCTAATCAGAAGGCTGGTAGTTCAAACCCACCAGCCACTCCTCGGAAGGAAGATGGGGCAATCTACTTCCGTAGTGATACT
>NW_006921706.1:7920955-7933930 GCF_000298275.1 Orycteropus afer afer
TGCTACCAGAGCTCCTATTACAAAATGAGCAAAATTTAAACAGAAACCTTATCAAAGAAGGTATACAAATGGCAAATAAGCATATTTTAAAATGCTCAACACCTTATGTCATTAGAGAATTGCAAAGTAAAACAACAAAGACATGTTACAATCGAAACCAAACTCACTGACCTTGAGTCGCATCCCACTCATAGCAACCCATCCTTGGGTTCCCAAGACAGTATCACTATGGAAGTAGATTGCCCAAATCTTCCTTCCGAGGAGTGGCTGGTGGGTTTGAAACTCCAGCCTTCTGGTTAGCAATCAAACGTCTTAGGCACTAGTCCAACACCTATGAAACCCAAAATCAAATCCTCTGCCACTGAGTCGATTTCAACTCATAGCAAACCCCATTGGGTTTCCAAGGTGGTAAATCTTTATGGAAGTAGATTGCCCCCTCAGCGTTCTGCAGAGTGGCTGGTGGTTTGAACTGCCAACCTTCTGGTTAGCAGTCAAATGCTTTAGGCAGCACTGCCCCACCACAGCTCCTTACACACCTCTTAGAATGACTAAAATCCAAAATGCTGGCAACACCAAATGCTGATAAGGATGGAGAGCAACAAGAACTCTCATTTATTGCTGATAGGAATGCAAAATGGCACAGGCACTTTGGAAGACAGTCTGACAGTTTTTTAAAAGCTAAATATAGGCTTACCGTTTGATCCAACAATCAAGATCCTAGGTATTTAACTCAAATGCGGTAAAAACATATGGTCACATAAAAACCTGCCCATGAAATGTTTACAACAGCTTTATGCATAATTGCCAGAAATTGGAAGCAACCTAGATGTCCTTCAATATTTAAAGAAATTGTGAAACATCTGTACAAAGGAGTATTATTCATAAAAATAAATGAGCTATCAAGCTATGAAAAAACATGGGGGAACCTTCAATGCATTTGATAAGTGAAAGAAGCCAGTCCAGAAATCTACATACTCATATGACATTCTGGAAAAAGCAAAACTAGAGAGACAGTGAAAAGATTAGTGGTGGGCAGGGGAAAGGGGAGGCATGAATAGCTGGGCACATGGAATTTTTAGGGCAGTGGAACTTTTCTGTATGATACTGTAATGGCAGACACATGACATTATATTTGTTAAAACCCAGAGGACTTTACAACACAAAGAATGAACCTTAGTGTAAATCATGGACTTTAGTTAAAATAATGTATCAATATTGGTTCATTAAATATACCACAGAAATACAAGATGTTAATGACAGGACAAACAGTGTACAGAGGGAAGGAATATATAAGAATTCTGTATTTTCTGCATAATTTCTGTATAGATTATGAATTAGAAAATTCTAAAAAAGAGCTCACATCACTCTTAAAAATTTCAACAATGAAAATGAAAGAAATACATATGATAGCGAACTTACACTGGATTTCTTGACAATGGAGAAGGACCAAGCAGAAAGAGATCAAAGAAGCAAGATAAAAATATGAAATAATTAATAAAGCAAGGCTGACAATGAGGTAAGATGAGAAGGTGTCAATGACATGACTTACCTTTTTCAAGGAGAAGACAGAAAGCGAGAGGGAAACTGGGTGAAGACAGAGAAGTTTTAAGATGGTAGCCATGGAAGCTCTGGGGCCTTGTTCAAGCTTTCTGGCAAAGCAGGGGAAGAGATCACCAAGTGAGACTAAAAAGGGAGTGAGAGTCTGGGATGGAGTTTGAGAAGGGGTATGGGTTTGGTATCACTGTGGTGGTGAAAGTGGCAGGGAATCAAATAGTGGTAAATAGCAGGACTATGCAGGAGCTTTGAGGGCACGCATATAGAAAAGATCTATGTTTGTAAAATTTAATATTTGCTCGATTCCCTTTCCTTGGCTACCTGAGTTCCCTATACAGACAAACGAGTCAAGTGGTTCTGTAACTATATTGTGGGACTTTACTGCCTGTGCTACCTCACAGCACTTTAATGCTGTGCTTTGTTTTGTTTTCTTTTAACCTCACAACCTGTCTGGTGTGTAGAACAGGTATTACTGTTCTGCTTTACACATGAAGAAACAAAGGCTGAGGGAACGACTTTCCCAAAATGCTTGACTAGCTGGGACCTGAACCCAGATCTTTTGATTCTGCTGCCAGTAATGAGAATTTCCAGTCATTTCCCCACTGCATCACGCTGCTCTCATGAGCACTGCCCTTCTTATGCTAAAACCTGCCCTTACAAGGTTTCATAACTGCTGTGCTACCTTTCCAAACCACCCACCTCTTCCACATTCGCTCTCCTAAAACACAACTTTGCTCAAGTTCCACAGTTCAGGCTTCTGCAGAAGTCACAGAACTGGTGCTGAAACTTGCCAAGCTCCTCAGAGGAGGAGGAAGAAGAGTTTGGCACACTTGACCACTCAGTTTGCAAACAGAAAAAGAACCAGCTATCAAGCTGCAACCATGGTTTGCCGTTCAGAATGAACTCAGGCCTGATTCTCACGTTTTCTTAGGCATTCAGGTAAACAAAGACATAAAAAGAATCAGGAGAGAGCCACCAGAGAGCCAGAGGGATCTAACAGCCAGAGTTCTTCTCTAAAACATCCAATGCAGTGTCACCCTTCCTGTAATAGCTCCTGGATAAGGGCTGTAGCCACCACCTGTCTGTCAGCTCATCATACTTGTGGTAGCTCGTATGTTTCTATGATGCTGAAAACACTACCACCTGTATTTCAAATATCAGCAGTCACCCATGGTGGACAAGCTTCAGCAGAGCTTCTAGACTGGGACAGACTGAGAAGAAAGACTGAGCAACCACCTCCAAAGATTAGCGAGTAAAAAATCCTATGGCTCACAAGAGAATACTTCCCAATATGGTGCTGGAAGACGAGCCCCCGAGGTTGGAAGGCACTCAGAATACAAAGTAGCTACAACAATGGACTCAAACCAAGACTGTGATGATGGCACCAAAACGGGCAACATTTTGTTCTGTTGTATATGGCGTCACTGTGGATCACAGCCAACTCAAGGCCACTAACAACAAGAGCTGCAAGACTAGACACGGAGTATTTGGGCTGTAAACCCCTTTCATCCAGCTTTCCAAATTCTCCTTCCTGAAATAAAGTCCAAAAGTCCCCCCTAGAAAATCATCAAAATAAGGTAAAGTGTTACAGCAAAACTGAGCCTAGCATCTTTATTTTGCCTGGAGTGAAAATTTTGGTTTTTAGTGTGTTGGGCAATTTATTTGTGAACACAAATGTGTTTTTAAAAAATTCAGCTCCCCCTGACCTTGTAACAGTTATTTTGCTACTGTAGTCTGTGATGCAAATTAAGGCATTTCCATTCTTATTTCCAAGTCTGCTGCTTAAAATAAGTGTATGCTTTTCAAAGTCAATTGACAGCCTAATGTTCTACAACAAATCAACACTTCTCCAGCTTATTTCATTATCATTTGACTAATTCATTTTAAAATTTATCAAGAAAAATATAATTTCCATCTCTCACAGTTTCTGGTCTTAAATAATAGACAATACCCATACACCCATAAAAGTTCCCATAATCTTGCAACTTGTGTGCAAAATGGGTCTTAAAAAGTAGCAATTAAGCCTCCAAAATTTTTTATCCATAAAAGCAGATCACCTAACTTTTTTTGTGCACTGAAGTTAATATAACTGTAACTGTGCAATTTCTTATTTGAGGCATTATTTTGAAAGGAGATCTATCCTTTCAAAATAAAGGAGATCTCTCCTTTCAAAATTATTTCAAAATCTATGCTTTTTAGGTTGCACTTGTTACAAAAACAAGCAATTATTCTGTAGTAGAACATCTTATGTGTCTCAGCAAAATGATATTGTGAATTGGCTAAACCTTGCAAAGCAGAATTATGGTAATATTTCTGCTTTTAAGTATTACAGGGAAAAAAACGAATACATTTAAAGCAAAAAACTTTTTCTTTTTTTAAAGGCTTCTTCTGTTAAATTTAATCCACTTTCACACAGTTTTTCTTAATTACACTACAGCTGTCTGGTAAGGCACAACTGACGACTTCCATCATGAAAACAAACTGTACCCCACCATCTAAGGTTCTCGATTAAAAAGCAAATGTTTTTGTGAGCCCAGAGAAAACGGGTGCAGCTGCTCCATTTCAAGAGGCAGGCACCCCTACTCCATTCAGCTGTGAAGAATGGCAATGACTGTAAATTGTTCTTCCTGATCGGGTCCACAATAAAAACAAACCACACTACTTTCAATTTTTCAAAGCCAATTTTTTTAAGCGTCCAGTACACTGGAGACAAGAGTTGTGTTCTTCTGATTCATGGCCTTTGATTTCCACATAAACGTCCCTGTGTGCATGTAAAAACAGGCCCCTGCAGGATACTCACAGAGATTGTGTATATTAACTTACCAGATGTACCAGAAGATAGAAACACCATCAGCCTACCTTTTAAAGCAAGATACTATTTAACAGTTTAAACCGTCTGTGACTAAAGGATGACTGTAAAGAACATACCGTATATGGAGAGGCATTAGGTAGTCCATGAGAAAATTGCAGCATGTTCACAAAAAGTGCAACAAATGGTTTTCAACTCCTGTTTTTACCCTCTTAGTTAAAATCCATAGTAAGAAATTAAGGTCAAGTCGCACATCTACATTGTGCAACTAAAACACGTGAAATTTGGTAATAGTGAAATGGATTAATAGAATTTTCTTTTAAAACTTCTAAATGTTCCCAATTTACTCAGAATGTTCAAATAGTACTATGACTTAAACTTGAAGTGCCTTAAGTTTTTCTATTTGTTTAATCAAACAAATAAATGCTTCTCAATTTAAAAATGTTTGTGTAAACCTGTCCCATATTTATATAAATCATATGTTGTTGTTGTTGTTGTTGTTGTTGTTATGTGCCGTCGAGTCAAACCTGACTCATAGCGACCCCTCCTTGGGTTTCCGAGGCAGTATCACTACGGAAGTAGGATTGCCCAACCTTCCTTCCGAGGAGTGGCTGATGGGTTTGAACCACCAGCCATCTGGTTAGCAGGCAAGTGTCTTAGCCACTATGCTACCAGAGCTCCCAATAAGTCATATACACATTACTTATTTATAAACATGTAGTACTGTACTAGTATCTAATGCCCATTTTAAAATACACACAAAAATAGGCAACTGCAAAGGATGAGATTAAAAATAATTTCTATAGAAATTGTAAGACTTTCTTTGCATGCCTCCAGTGGTCCTTTTGCTCATCTACAGAGGCACCCCCACTCACTCACTATGTAGACCACTGACCTAAGTGAGGACTAATGAGAAGCCAAGTTAAGCCATTAGTGGCTTTGGATAAATTCTTTTGGTTGCTTTAAATTTCTTCCCTTCCCCCAAGACTGTTTGTGGAAACATAAGGACATAATCTAGTTTAGAACAGCTTTTAATTCTGACTTCTGACCGCAGAGTTGTTGCAACGAAACTTAAATGTGATCAAACATTATGGAAATAAAATAGGAAAACATTCATGTTTGTGAACCCCCACTTCAGTGGCAAACCTGCTGGTATGAAGCAAGCAACGAGTCCTCTCTAACCCAAGAAAGCAATCAGCATCCCCTAAATCAGAGAACGCACTTCTGCTGAAAAGAATATCCTGAGGCTGCTGGTGTAGTGGTCTCACCCCTACCCTGGCTGGTCACACAGCCCTCCATGTGTCTGCTGTGGTGGTCTCACCCCTACCGCGGCTGGTCACTCAGCCCTCCATGTGCCTTCTACAGATACTTTACCAAACTGTTTCATTTACAAACCCATTCACTGTTTCCAGAAAGCTATATATGCTTTCAGGCGAAAGAAGTTATTGCAAAACAAGATGTCTTGTTTTTACGGAGCCCTATCAATAACACAATTCAATAGACATTCATTTAGTATACATACAATTTTGCTAGGTTTTGCTAGAAGCTGAAAGTACAGTTATCCTTGTCTTTAAGAAGCTCAAAAATCATCCTACAAAAATGACACACACAGCCCTTCCTTCTACCTAACCATCTGTTCTCGGTCTCTTTCACAGGGTCCTCTTCTTGTACCTACCTGTTATCATCCAGGGTTATTCTCTTCTCACTCCATCTCTGTTGTTGCTGTTGTTACGTGCCGTCGAGTCAGACCATTCCATCTCTTCTTGTTGTTGTTATGTGCCGTCGAGTCAGTCCCGACCCACAGCGACCCCTCCTTGGGTTTCTGAGGCAGTATCCATCTCTAGGGGACTCTTACTAATTCGGTAACTCAAGATACACCAAGATGGCTTTGACTGCCAAAGATAGTTTTCTTTAACTGCATTCTCATACCTTCCATATTTCCAAGTGCCTACTGGATATCTCTGGTAGCATAGTGCCTAAGGCACTTGAATGTTAACCAGAAGACTGGTGGTTCAAACCCACCAGCCACTCCTCAGAAGGAAGGTTGGGCGATCTACTTCCACAGTGACATCACCTCAGAAACCCAAGGAGGGGTTGTTATGAGTCGGATCTGACTCGATGGCAGTGGGTGGACTGGATATCTCACCTGTGGGCTCCCAAGAGCAGCTCACCCCAACTTATCCAAAAGTGAACTCATCATCTTCTTCACAAACCATGCTCCTCTTTCTATATTCATTCTCGTAAATCCTAGATGTTCAGGGACTTTTCCTTCTCAACTCTCACGTCCATTCAGTTTCAAAGGCTGCTCAATTTTACCTCCTTGACTGCTCTCAAACTTGTCACCTCCTCTCCACTGCCACCACCTTAATTTAACACCGAGTTGAAAGACTTTTTTGTCTAATTTCTACCTTCCTTGACTTCCTCTTTCACATCACAGCTGGAAAAGTCTTTCAAAATACTCTGACCATCTCCTTTTGCTTAATTAAGGAGAAAGGGGGACTATCTTCGGGGGGGGTCAAAGAATGTAGTTTTTTAGGTTAGAGGAGCTTTGAGAAGGTTTATAAGCTGAAAGAGTCTGTGAAAAAGAAGAAACAAGAGAGATGATAAATAAAACAAGGTTCCAGAGCATATGATGGGCTGAAGAGTCCTGAAGAACTCAGATGTTAAAAAAAAAAAAAAAAAAAAGATGGAGACACACTTCCTTCTGAGGCAGAAAGACTACAAGGATGGATAGAGGTAGAGATAAGTTTGGATGTGGAGAGGTGACAAGCTGGGGGAGCGTATGCCAGACATTAACTATTTCCTTGGAAAAGTGACAAGGGAGGTAGATCATGACTTTAACATGAGGGTGTTAGGAAGGCTAAATTCTTGTGAAAAATGGTTGCAGTTTGTAACAGTCACTATGGATAATGAGAAAAGCAGCTGATTAGGAATAAGTTGGGGGAAGGAGGAGAGATGAGAAGAGTATCATCCTGAGTGTTAAACTAGGACTGGAAATCATAAATCTGCAACAGTATCCATCAGCTCAGTGAGCGGGTGGTTGCAAAGGTGGTAGGCAGAAGGAAAAAGTGTGATTACTGATAGATTTAAAATCACTAACAGCTCTCAACATTCAACCTTATCCATTTAACTGTTTCCCCAAGTCAATGCAATTTAGTTCCTCTTCCTCTCCTAGAATCTATGTTCCAAACAACGAGCATGCTACACCATTCCCAGAACATGCCATACTATCAGGACTCAGATGAGCTTCTGCTCTTTATAGAAACAAAAAGAGCATTCCAAAATAAATTTGACTGGCCAAGGTCAACAGGCTATCACATCAATTAGCTGGATATCAGTTGGAACTCTACAAGCATTTAATTGTGAGTCAGGTTCTCTAAAGTATTTGAAGAGGAGGGAATAATGGATACCTTCAAGTGGGTATGGAGCTCTGGTAGTGTGAAGTTTGTCTGCTAACCTTAAAGGTCTGTGGTTTGAACCCACCAGCCGCTCCATGGAAGAAAGATGACGCAGTCTGCTTCCATGAAGATTTACAGCTTTAGAAACCCTATGGGACAGTGCTACTCGGTCCTGTACGGTTGCTATGAATCGGACTCCACGGCAGTGGGTTTTCTGGGTTGTCAAGTGTGTACTATTCCTAAGGTTGGTGTTTCCATAACTGATTCAATTTAAAATTAAAATATGATTCTCTAAAGTTTTCTACAATGTTTTAAAAAAGACATAGGAGGACATTTGTTTCCTGAGATTTTTGTGGATGTTAATGCCACTCAGTCTTTCTAATTGGGAGAAGCAGATCAATGGAGTTTTCATTGACGGTTCCTAACTGTAGAATAGATTCCCTTACTTTGTTATCCTGAAAAACAAATAAGTATTTGAGACTCATTTTGACTGGTATGCCCACATGTGCAAATTACATACATGCAAAAGCTAAACTTCTGGACCATGAATAAAAGAGGACATCCGGCACTGGTGTTTGAGTGCTCCTCTCTGGATCTGGAGTTCAGACATTCACAACACACTGGTCCTTTTACTGTCATTATCACTCTTGCCGCCTCCTTCTAATCATCTACATGCCAGTGCTATAGAGATGTAAAGGTACTAATTAGTCACTCATTCATTAATTCAATAAACATTTACTGAGTGCTTATGTTATATAAGACTCAACAGCACCTAACAACAAATATATTATACACACTAGAAAAAAATACAAAGATGAATAAAAGGAGAATCTTCCAGTCTAGGAAAGGAAGAAAACATGTATAAAATTACTAAATATAACATAGGAAGTGCATTCATTCATTCATTCATTTGACAAATACTGAAACCTAATAAACACCATAAGGAGGCCTGGTGGTATAACCATTAAGTATTTGGCTGTTAAGTGAAAGGCTGGTGGTTTGAACCCACACAGGAGCTCCTTAGGAGAAAGATCTGGCAATCTGCTTCTCTAACGATTATTGTCAAGAAAACTCTATGATGTTGTTGTTGTTATGTGCCATCAAGTCGGACCCGACTCATAACGACTCCTCCTTGGATTTCTGAGGCAGTATCACTACGGAAGTAGGTTGCCCAACCTTCCTTCTGAGGAGTGGCTGGTGGGTTTGAACTGCCAGCCTTCTGGTTAGCAGTCAAGTGCCTTAGGCACTATGCTACCAGAGCTCCTAAGAAAATTCTATTGGGCAGTTCTGTTCTGTCACATGGGGACACTATGAGTTGGAACTGACTGGAAGGCACATAACGATAAACACCAAGCAATGTCTTAGTTGCTGAGGATTTAGCAGTAAAAGAAATAAAAAGTAAAAAACCATGACAAACTTATTCTCAAGGAGTGTAATTAATCAATAAATAAACAAACAAGTGAAGATGACACCCTGAAGGCAGCAACTCCCCCAGACTGGGAGGAGTCAGCAAGCCTTGTGAGAGAAGCTGGTAACTGCAGTCAAAGCTAGGAGGATATGCAGGAACACACAAAGAGGGTAGATCAGGAAAGCAGTCCCAGGAAGTGAACAGCACAGAGGTGTGAGAGAACAAGGCGTGGAGTTCTGAGTGGCAGAAACACTTGCCTCAAATATTATATTAGTCTGTTATTGTAAAAAGTCAAGGAAAAGTTTAAATACAGAAGAAAAATTTATTTACTGGTTACCAGGGGTGGGAGCAGAGGGGAGGGAACACTGTTAGATAGGTAGAGACAATATTGATTTGGATGAAGGGAAGGGCAATGTACCAAATGTGAGTGATCAACATGGTGGCATTGAGGAAGAGGAAGACAAAGAGAGGTGCATGGGAGGTACAGACAACACAGATGAACCCTTTCACACATGCAGTACTACGTTGTCAGTGAAGGCAAACATTGATCTACATGTGGATAGATGCATGAACAGGCTGAATTATTAGGTAGCGGGGAGTGTGCCCATGACCATGTATAGGGTTGGCAGACAATGTTTCTACAAGTGTATTTGTATATTCTGTAAGAATTCCCAGGTATACAGTAGAGCTGACAAGGGACAAAGTTATACTCATTTCTTGGCCACAACCAGCTACCCAGAAGGAATGAGTAATTGGACTTGTGTGCTTGGGACCCAAGGGACATCAAGCTCAACTGGCATAACATAGTACACAAAAACATTGTTCCACATCCTACTTTGGCGAATAGCGACTTTGACTAAAGGCTTGCAAGCGGCCATCTAGATGCAACAATAGGTTTTTCCTCGTCCAGAGCAAAGAAGAATTAGAAAAACCAAAGACGCAGGGAAACAATTAGTCCAAGGGATTGGTACACCATGTGATTCTCAGCCTATACAACTATGGGACCAGAAGAATTAGTTGGTGCCCTGCTACCACTGTCAATCACTTGGAGAGAGATCTATGTAGGAGATCCTGGATAGAGCAGGAGAACAATGTGGAACAAAACTAACTTACAATAATTAAAAAAAGAAGAAGAAGAAGAAAGAAAGAAAGGGGCCAGGTTTGCTGATCTGATAGAGCCTGGTGGAACCACCGAGACTATGGCTGCCAGCTGCCCTTCAAGTCTGGAATAGAACCTACTCCTGTGGCTTCCAGCCAAACAAAAGACAGGCATATGAGTTGAACATTTACCTGAGGTAGATATACTCCTTGGAGAGAACAATCATGGGAGAAAGAAGGGCTGCTTATGCACAGGGAGACAGCTCAGGGGCAGGAGTGCGTGGAGGGATGGTCACTGGGAAG
This sequence comes from Orycteropus afer afer, assembly GCF_000298275.1. NCBI lineage: Eukaryota > Metazoa > Chordata > Mammalia > Tubulidentata > Orycteropodidae > Orycteropus > Orycteropus afer. The sequence continues at coordinate 7,931,526 of NW_006921706.1, forward strand.
AGGTAACTATGGGGAGGAAGTAAGAGGGGAACTGTTGGCACTGTGGGAAATTGTAGTCAATGTCATGAGACAAAGTGTATGTGAACTGCTGTATGGAAAGTGAATTTGCTCTGTAAATTTTCACCCAAATCACGATAAAAATTTAAAAAGACAAAAAGAAACACTTGCCCCAGCAAGAAGCCCAAACAGGGAAAGGCGATCTGAAATGCCCTTCTGTTAGAAAAACCAAAAAAGCAAACTCACTGCCATGGAGTCCATTCAACTCATGGCGACCCCTCCTTGGGTTTCCAAGGCAGTAAATCTTTATGGAAGTAGATTCTCCAGTCTTCCTTCCGTGAAGTGGCTGGTGGGTTTGAACCACCAACCTTCTAGTTAGCAGTCAAATGCCTTAGGCACCGTGCCACCAGAGCTCCTTTGTTAGACTGCAGAGAAATGAGGAAATACCTCTTAAAAAAAGTAAGGATGGCAAAAGTGTGCTTTCTCTTCATGAGAAAACAAAGGCTGTTACTGTGTTTTCATTGCTTTTCAAAGGTATAGAAAAATAACAAAATTTTGTAAGCAATGACTTGACTAAATTTTGGTTTTAAATTTGACAAATCTGCCAGAGTATTATGTATAAAGAAACAAATAAAAATAATAATAAACAAGCAAGTAAGCAAACAAAATTAAAAAGCAAAGCAAATGGAGTTCTAGGTTACTGTTTGTGGAAGTTACAAAACAAATCAAAAAGCCAAACTCACTGCCGTCACATTGTTTTCCCAACTCATAGCGACCCCTCCTTGGGTTTTCAAGGCTGTATCTCTACGGAAGTAGATTGTCCAATCTTCCCTGGTTTGGAGTTACAAACGCAACACAACACAATGCAACACACTGCTATCAAGTTGGATCCGACTCACAGCGACCCCTCTTTGGGTTTCAGAGGCTGTATCTCTACAGAAAGAGATTGCCCAACCTTCCTTCTGAGGAGAAGCTTGTGGGTTTGAACCTAAAAAGCCTTTCTACGACCAGATAGTTTTAATTCAGGAAAAAATCATAACAACAATGCCAGCACATTCACACTCACATTGAGAGAACAATATGCGTACTACATAAATGTTTACATTTCTAGAAGAAAGCAAATTGTTAGACTATGAAAAGGCAAGAATGATATTAAGAAAGCACAGATTTAAGTAAGAGGCAGTGGAGCACACAGCTGAGAACCAGACTCCTGGGATTTCATCTCAGTCTTGCCTCTTTCCAGATTTGTAACCAGATTTGTAACCAGATTTGTAACCCTAGGCAAGTTACTAACCTTCAGTTTCTTCATATGTAATAGGGAGGTATAATAACAGTATATATAGAATTATTTTTGAAGATTACTAAATTAGTTAATATACGTAAAGCTCTTGAAAATGGAACTTGGGCCTAAGTATAAACTCTTTCTATTGTTGCAGGATAATGGTAGTTATCATTGCTGTTACAATCTGGAACTGGGTATTTTCCTACAGAAGTTGTGTTAGACGCTGATGGTCTCCAGGACAACTTTGTATCTTCTCATTAAGCTCTGTGAAAATACTGCTGTACTAATGAAACAATTTCAGCCACTCATATTCTAGAGTCGAAACCTAAAAAATACATGCGTAACAACGCAGGCTGTTTAAATCTTATTTTTGGCAAACACCATAAAGTTTTGGAACGTTCACTATTCACTATCGCTAGTAATAGCCACCCTTGAAGCAACACACTGATATCATTGTTTTAGTGTGAAAGGAGTTTAAAAAGCACAACTTGAAATGATTGCCTGGATTTCACCAGAATGGAAGTCCAGTGAAAAAAGAATAGGCAAGAATGCCTGTAGAATCCATCAGAATATAAATTTCACTAGCTTTTATGCAAGCAAGAGCTATTTGTCATATATACCAAAGTATCCCCAACATCTAGACCGATGCCTGCAACATGGCAGGATCTCAATATTTTTGAATATGTGTATAATATTGCTTAAAATCTCAGATAAATGATCGAATTACACATATGTAGGAAATTGTGTTGCTGCTGTTGTTAGGTAGTACCATCGAGTCAGATCCAACTCATAGTGACCCTAAGTACAAAACTGCCTGGTCCTGCACCATCTGCACAACCCTTGCTATACTTGAGCCCATCGTTGCAGCCACTGTGTCAATCCATTTCATTGAGGTTCTTGTGCAGTGCCTAAGGCATCTGACTGCTAACCAGAAGGTTGGCAGTTCAAACCCACCAGCCACTCCATAGAAGGAAGATGGGGCAATCTACTTCTGTAAAATTTACTGCTCCGGAGATCCACAAGGGGTCACTATGAGTTGGAACCAACTCAATGGAAGTGAGTTTAGTTTGGAGTTTTTTTCCTACTTTACCAAGCATGATATCCTTCTCCAGGGAATGGTCCCTTC
>NW_006921706.1:7938640-7980096 GCF_000298275.1 Orycteropus afer afer
GACCCATCGTTGCATCTAGATGGCAGCTTGCTAGCTTTTAAGATCCCAGTCGCTACTCACCAAAGTAGGAGGTGGAGCAATGTTTTTTATAGTATGTTATGCCAATTGAGCTTGAACATCTGATTTCTTGACTGCTTGCAATAAACATCTGATTTGTTAACTGCTGTTTCCATAGATGTTGACTGTGGATCCAAGTAAAATGAAATCCTTGACAACTTCAGTATTTTTTCCATTTGTCATAATGCTGCTTATTGGTCTAGTTGTGAGGCTTTTCAGTTTATGTGGAGGTGTAATCCATACTGAAGACTAAAGTCTTTGATCTTCATTAGTAAGTGCTTCAAGTTATCTTTACTTCCAGCAAGCAAGGTTGTGTCATCTGCATACTGCAGGCTGTTAATGAGTATTCCTCCAATCCTGATGCCATGTTCTTCTTCATATAATCCAGCTTCTCAGATTGTTTGTTCAGCATATAAACTGAGTAACTATGGTGAAAGGATACAACCCTGACACACACCCTTCCTGATTTGAAACCATGCAGTATCCCCTTGTTCTGTTTGAACGACAGCCTCTTGGTCTACATACAGGTTCCTTAGGAGCACAATGAAGTGTTCTAGAATTCCCATTCTTTCCGATGTTATCCATAATTTGTTATGATCCACACAGTCAAATGCCTTTGCACAGTCAATAAAATACAGGTAAACATCTTTCAGGTATTCTTTGATTGCAGCCAAGATCCAGCTGACACCAGCAACAATATTCCTCATTCTTCATCCTCTTCTTAATACAGCTTGAATTTCTAGAAGTTCCCTGTCAATATACTGCTGCAACTGTTTTTTAAATTATCTTCAGCAAAATTTTACTTGCATGTGATACTAGTGACACTGTTCAATGGTTTCCACACTCTGTTGGATCACCTTTCTTTGGAATGAGCACAAATAGAAATCTCTTCTAGTCCTGCCAAAGTAGCTATCTTCCAAATCTCTTGGCATAAATGAGTAAACATCTGGAGCGCTGCATCCCTTTGCTGAAACATCTCAGCGGGTATTCCATCAGAAGCCTTGTTTCTCGTCAACTCTTTCAGTGCAGCTTCGACTTCTTCCTTTAATATCATTGGCTCTTGACCATATGCTACCTCCTGAAATAGTTTAACATTGAGCAATTCTCTTTGGTACAGTGACACCGTGTATTCATTCCATCTTCTCTTGATGTTTCCTTCATCACTCTATTTTTCCCATAAAATCCTTCAATATCGTAACTCAAGGCTTGAATTTTTTTCTTCAGCTCTTTCAGCTTGAGAAATGCCATGCATGTTGTTTCCTTTTGGTTTTTTAACTCCAGATCTTTGCACATCATAGTACTTTACTTTGTCTTCTTGAGCTGCCCTTTGAAATCTTCTGTTCAGCTCTTTTATTTCATCGTTTCTTCCATCTTCTTTAACTATTCTCCATTCAAGAGCAAGTTTCAGGTCTCTTCTGACATCCACTTTGGTCTTGTTTTCTTTTCTGTCTTTTTAATGATCATTTGTTTTCTTCATGTATGATGCTCTTGATATCATCCCACAACTCATCTGGTCTTCAGTCATTGGTGCTCAATGCTTCACATCTATTCTTCAGGTGGTCTCCAAATTCAAGGCCATATTTTGCCTCTCGTGGACTTTTTTTTTTTTTTTCCTTCAACTTGAACTTGCACAGGAGCAACTGTTGGTCTGTTCCACAGTCAGCTCCTGGCCTTATTTAGACTGAAGATACTGAGCTTCTCCATTACTTTTTCCATAGATGTAGTCTATCTGATTCCTGTGCATTCCATCTGGCAAGCTCCACATGTATAGCCACCATTTATGTTGTTGAAAAAAGGTATTTGCAATGAATAAGTCATTAGTCTTGCAAAATTCTATCATGCGATCTCTGATGTCATTTGTATCACCAAGGTCACATTTTCCATCTACTGAGGATTCTACTTTGTTTCTTACTTTTCACATTCAATCACTAGTAATAATCAATAAATCTTGATTGTATGTTTGGTCAATTTCAGACTGCAGAAATTGGTAAAAATCTTCTATTTCGCCATCTTTGGCTTTAGTAGTTTGTGCGTAAATTTGAATAATGTAGCATTAAATGGTCTTCCTTATAAGTCTATGAATATTATCTTATCACTGACAGCATTGTATTCCAGGACAGATCTTGAAATATTCTTTTTGACAATAAACATGAAACCATTTCTCTTCAATTATTCATTTCCAGCGTAGTAGACCAAATGACTGTCTGATTCAAAATGGCCAATACCAGTCCATTCCAACTCTTTCATGCTTAGGATATAGATCTTTACGCACTCTACTTCATTTTTGACAACTTCCAATTTTCCTAGATTCATAATTCGTACAGTCCATGTTCCAATTATTAATGGATGTTTACAGTTTTTCCCTCCCATTTTGAGTCGTGCCCCATCAGCAATGAAAGTCCAAAAAGCTTTACTCCATGCATGTCATGTAGGTCAATTCTACTCTGTGGAGGCAGCTCTTCCTCAGTAGTATTTTGAGTGCCCTCCAACCTGAAGGGCTCATCTTCCAGCACTTTATGTTTCACAGCTATACACAGTTTTCCAGTAATGTATCAAATAGTGTTTCCCTGCTTTTCATAAGGATTTTACTGGCCAATTCTTTTCAGAAGTGGATGGCCCCATCTTTCTTCCCAGTCTGCCTTAGTCTGGAAGCTGTGCTAAAAACCCCTCCACCATGGGTGACTCTGCTGGTATTTGAAATACCAGTGGCATAGCCTCCAGACTCACAGCAATACACAAGCCACCACATACAACAAACTGACAGACAAGTGGTGGGGAGGAAATTATACATACATTTAAATGCTGAAAAAAGTGAATATTAGGTATATTTTAAAACAATCAAACCTGTGAGCTTTAAAAAAACTGCTGAGTTTATCCTCAACACTAACGAGCTCTCAATACAAAAGGCAGAGGGAGAGGAACTGAGCACCTGGGAGTATTTGTGGATAGTCTAAAGAGGGTTGTAGGTTTTAAACCAAAGTAGCACCTGCACCATTTAGAAGAACAAATTCAATGAGAAGCCATTATGAATATATAAATTATAAAGTTGTGGGGATTTTATTATGTGAGTAATAGCAAGTGTTTTCTGGACTTGCAGCTGTGCACTTTTTTAAAAAATATGTATTTTATTGTGTTTTTATGTGAAAGTTTACGTAGCAAATTAGATTCCCATTTAAAAATTTTTATACAGCATGTTCCATGACATTGGATACATTTTTCACAATGTGTCAATATTCTCATTATTTCCATACTTTATGTTCTGTTTCCATTATCTAACTTTCCTGCCCCTCCTTAGCTCCTCATCTTTGTTTTAGGGTAAATGGTAACCATTCATATAGTTTCATATAGTTGGTTAATTAAAAGTTGTGTACCCAGAATGCTCCTTGGAAGTGAGAATGGCCAGACTTTCTCACCTACTTTTGTCATGTTGTCAGCAGAGACCACTCCCTGGAGAAGGATATCATGCTTGGCAAAGTGGAGGGTCAATGAAAAAAGGGAAGCCCTCAACGAGATGGACTGACACAGCGGCTGCAACAATAGGCTCAGGTACAGCAAGGATTGTGTGGCTCGCACAGGACCGGGCAGTGTTTCATTCTGTTGTACGTAGGGTCACTATGAGTCCAAGCCAACTTGACAGTACCTAACAACAACAACATTATTTGGATGACAGGTGACCACTAGGAATAGCTTCAGTTCCAAATGTAAAGGGCATCTCAGGGTGAGAGTCTCGGGGGTTCCTCTAGTCTTTATTGGTGTAATAAGACTAGCCGTTTTTAGGAATTTGAGCTTTGTTCTACATATTTCTCCTACTCTAATTGGAACCTTCTATAGTGTCCCTAGTCAGAGCAATCAGTAACGGCAGCTGGGCACCAGCTAGTTCCCCTAGTCTCAGGCAAGCAGACACTGCAGTTCTCATGGGCCATTAGTCCCATGGACTAATTTCTTCCTTGAGTCTATCTTTTCCTTCACTCTCCTTTGCTCCAAATGGGAAGAGATCAATAACTGTATCTCAGGTGGCAATAAATAAGCTATTAAGACCCTAGATGCTAGTCACCAAACTAGGATGTAGAAAATTATCTTTATGAACTATGTTATGCCAATTGACCAAGTTGTCACATGAGACTGTGGTCCCAAGGCTTCAAACCCAGTAAACCAATCCTGTGAAGTGTTAGGTTATGCTGTGGTGAGCTGGTGCACTATTTCTAAACTATGTGAGGATCTATTTTATACATGACAATGTGTGAAACATGAGGCAATATCAGTTTTTTAATCAGATGAACTTCAGTGCTAAACAGTATAAGTTTTACTTTATATAAATTGTTGGCCTGCAGATATAAGTAACAAACAGTAGATCACTGAGCATGCCAGAGATAAGCACTAACTTGTAGTAAAACATATTTTTAAAAATTGACTGAATTTTACTATATATACATGTACCTTGGAGAAGAACAGATAAAATTTTCTATTTATTGGCAAGACTGGTCTACTATAATCTCATGTCCTAGCACAACTACTAGCACAATTTCATCAAAATTTTTTAAAAATGCAACATTTGAATCCTAAATGCTTATTTGGATTCTAAGAGTTAAAGCTCAAACAAATAAGCAGAAGGGTAATTCTAATTAAAATCATTATTCTATTGTAAGAATGACATAGCAATGGAGAAGAACTGTTCTATCATTTACTATATTTATATGAAGACTACGTCCTTGGCTAAGAATTTAGTAAGTATTCAGGAAAATATCCCTAAGATACTAAATAGGAGGAAAAGAATTATTTCTAAAATTTCCAGTAGGAAATTTTATTTCTAAAACTTCAAATATATATGTGCTTATTAAATAAGCCTGTAAGATCTCAGTTCCCCCTGTGACTACCAGCCCCCTCCCCTTTCCTTCAAAGCGAAGCACATACCATTTCCCAACTGAATCTATAATAAATTCACATTAAGTTATTTTGGGGTCTGCAAATCCACTGTGCTCTGCAGCATTCATCCTCAATGTCACCCCAGGCTTCCACCTTCCTTCCCCCAATTCTTGCTCACTCATCTGTTAGGTAAAGTATCCCGGTGTGTATAGCACCTCTTCACTTTTGTTTTTTCACAGAGCAGTTTGTTTTACTTTCAACATTACGCGTACATTTAGTTTCACTCCTTATTTACTATCCCTAACCCTAACCTAGTTTCCTCCCCTCCCTGCCCAGTAACCTTCCCCCTGTGCCCCTCATAGTTATGCACTCCTGTGTGGCCTGCATTTCCTCTGTGTGAATGTTGCCCCTCCAGTGCCCCGTGGTCAATTGCTCCAAGGGTTGCATCTCTATAGAGTATGTGGGCCGGCACTCTGGGTTGAGTGGTCTGCATGTACATCTTGTTTACTATTGGGCTGAGAACCAGCCCCTGGGAGTTTTATTCCAGGCCCAGAATGTATCCCAGGGCCATAGTACTGGGGGTCTCACCAGACTCCATCTGACCAGTAATTCTGGTCATTATTGAGTTTTTAGATTTTGTTCCACATTTTTCCTCCCACTCTATCCAGGATCTCCAGATTTGATTCTTTCCTGAGTGGTTGGCATTGGTAGCCAGGCACCATCTAGTTTTTCTGGTCTCAAGGGCCATCGTGTCCTAGGGCTGATTGACTCCAAATGCCCTTGTTTTTTTTGCACTCTTCTTCGTTTCTGACAATAGAAGACTATTAGCTGCTTAGATGGCTGCTTGAAAGCTTTTTAGACCCCAGTCACAACTCACCAATGTAGGATGAGAAACAAGACTTTTATGTATTTTGTGTGCCAACTGAGTCGAGTGTCCCCAGTACTCTGGTCCTGAGATGGTGGATCTGTTGGCCCTCTCTCCCATAGTGTGTGGCTATCTGTGAGGGATTAGTCTATGTGTGTCTTCTATTGTTTCTGTAAGGATTGCAGGCGTTTTGTATCACTGGTACCTGTGCAAGATTAGCCTGCGTTGACTCTATCCTTGGTCTAGAGTATAATCCTGTTCACCAACCCCATCTATTTTATTAACTTTTTAATGATCTATTTCCCCAACTGACTGAAAGACATGTGAGCAGGGACCTTATCTCTTTTACTTATTTTATTGTATCCTTAGACCTTAGCACAGTGCCTATCATAGAGCTCAATAAATATTTATTGAACCCATGAATGATTCTCTTAGTCAATAGCCAAAACGACTGCCCATAACAAGAACGTGAGCTTGTTAACACCAAAAACTTTGCTTCGTTCATAATCCTAAGTGTAGGTCTAGCTCAAATTGTGACAAAGAGATGGAAATCAATAGATGATTGGTGGATAAATAAAAGAAAACTCATTGGCCTAAACTATTTTCACTTTTAAAAAGTGAGTTGTAGGGCTTTAATATTAAATTATAAAGTTAAAAAATTTGTGTAATATAATTAATTCCCTTTTCATAACATTTTAAATAAACTTAACAGCAAAAAATAAAATAGAATTTTAATCTAAATTAAGTTTTTGTAAGTCACCAATAGTTTCTGAGACAAGGGTAAGATTTTATGTAGTTGTTGTTGCTGTTGTTGTTATGTGCCGTCGAGTCGACCCCGACTCATAGCGACCCCTCCTTGGGTTTCCGAGGCAGTATCACTATGGAAGTAGGATTGCCCAACCTTCCTTCCAAGGAGTGGCTGGTGGGTTTATGTAGTAGTAGTAGCTCTGGTAGCATAGTGGCTAAGACACTTGCCTGCTAACCAGACGGCTGGTGGTTCAAACCCACCAGCCACTCCTCGGAAGGAAGGTTGGGCAATCCTACTTCCGTAGTGATACTGCCTCGGAAACCCAAGGAGGGGTCGCTATGAGTCGGGGCCGACTTGATGGCACACAACAACAACAACAACAGTAGTTATAAGCCTTGGAGGACTGTGTTAGAAACAAAAGGAGTATTTTGAGAGAGATATTTCAAGATTAGATTTAGAATTTGGCTACTGGAGAAAAAGCAAAAGATACAGAAAGAACAGATGCATAAAGAAAGAAGTGATGAAAAACAGGCTATAAATGAAGGTTAAAAGAAATGCAGGCTTTTTGATCAGTGAGATGTTGTCCTCACTGGTATAGTGGAAAGTTGCATATTTGTTGGATTTATGACGGGAAGACTAGGAAGGGAGCTTCAATATATTAAGTGTAAAAAGCAAAGACATTTTCTGATTTTATCCGTCCTTAAAAAAATAAAGGATATTAAGAATTAGAACAAACAGGTGTAGAAGGCAGTGGGAGCTGAAAGACAAATATGATTAGCACAAAGACAGGGTAGCAGGTAAGCACAGGAGAGAAAGCCTTTCAAAGGCAACAGACGGTCAGTTACAGAGATAAAGAAATTCTAGAAGCTGAGATCATAAAGGGTGAGGAGAGAAAAGGCAGGGTATCCTGGCAAAGGCATCTGAATGGCCCTACAGTATAAATATTGAGGCACAGATTGTAAACAGTGAGGCAGAGTAATGCAACCAGTATAGAAAACAGCAGAAATATGACCTCCTTGTTTAAAACATGCTGTTTCCAATCAGTTCTGGCACTGTTGCTTAATGGAGTTCTTCATTAAGTCCAAACTTACTCAAATGATCCAGCTCCCATCTCTGCTTTGAGATGTTATTTCACAAGCTGAATAATTGGCCTAGATATTGAGAACTGCATATGCAAGAGCCCACACTACTCTCACCTTCCACGGTCTCAGCTGAATTCTAAACAAACTTGTCATCCTACAATTTGCATGTATCTGCCATGTAACTTCATATTGTTTTACTACTAAACCAAAGAGAAGACTTTTTAAAGGATCTTTTTTAATAGGTCAATTCTTCCCTATTCTAAGCACAATCATTTCTATTTTCCAAATTACTCAAAATGATGATAGCTACTGGTTTGGAAGTTCTTAGGTTGGCATAAGACAAATGTAGTCTTAAAACTTGCAAATTGTAAGGGATTTCTGCTTCCCTTCTTTATTGTAATGAGTTTGCAAGATGACTCCCTAAACGGCAGAGGCTCTTTGTGCCTGCCATATCCCATTGCAACCTCCTATCTACTTTGCTGTCTGATATGACCTTGGCTAACTTTCAGCATTACTAAGCATTTTCTCCCATTGAATATCTATTTCAGATGATTTGCTCTTAGATGTATTAGCTTGCATTTTCTTAAGCTGAATCTCACTTATTATTTCCTGTTGATAATTCTATACCTTTTTAAGTATCTTCTCTTATTTCACTATTTGAGATGCTTCCTAATTTAATATCATTGGTACAATTGGTTGATATGCTGTTCATTTCCGATTATAGTGATGTAATGAAAATGCAAAGGAAAACCACATAAAATGCCTTCATGAAACAGCTCTATTTCATCGCAGTAAGATTCTGAGTAAAAGTTGTGAATTATCACAGTATTAAGCCTGAATTATTTACTTATTATACAAATTATGTTGTTGTTAGTGCCATCAAGCCAGTTCCAACTCAGAGTGAGCCTATGTACAACAGATGGAAACAATGCCCAGTCCTGAACCATCCTCACAACTGTTGCCATGTTTGAGCCCACTTTTGCAGTGGTCCATACACTCTGTTGAGGGTCTTCCCCTTTTTCACTGGCCCTCCACTTACCAAGCATAACGTCCTTCTCCATGGACTGGCCCCACATGATAAGATGATCAAGTACAAGAGACAAAGTCTCACCATCATCACTTCTAAGGAGCATTCCAGCTGTACTCCTTCCAAGATAAATGTGGCCATTCTTCTGACAATTCATGGTGTAATCAATATTCTTCACCAACACCATAATTCAAAGGCATCAATTCCTCTTTGGTCTTCCATATTCATTATCCAGCTTTTGCATGGATATGAGGTGACTGAAAATCACCTCATATACAAATCATACCCTCTATTAATTTTGTGACCAGCTTAAAATAAAAGTTAGAATGATTTTTTTTGGTTAACATTTATTTTTATATAATATGTATACTTCATTCAATTTCATTCTTATTATTCACTTACTGAGACTGAGTTAATGGAGTTGTTGCCAGGTGCCATTGAGTTGTCTCTGACTCATAGCGACCATGTGCACAACAGAACGAAACACTGCCTGCCCCGGTGTCAGCCTCACAATCCTTGCTATACCTGAGCCCATCACTGCAGCCGCTGCGATAATCTATCTCATTGAGGGCCTTCCCCTTCTTCACTTACCCTCCACTTTACCAAGCATGATATCCTTCTCCAGGGAATGGTTCCTTCTGACATGACCAAAATAGGTGAGATGAAGTGTGGCCATTCTCACTTCCAAGGAGCATGCCGGCTGCACTTCTTGCAGGACAGATTTGTTCATTCTTTTGGCAGTCCATGGGACTTTCAGTATCCTTTGCCAACACCACAACTCAAAGGCATCAACTCTTCTTTGGTCTTCCTTGTTCACTGTCCAGCTCTCACATGCATATGAGTGACTGAAAATACCATGGGTTGAGTTAGGCACACTTTAGTCCTCAAAGAGACGTCTTTGCTCTTCAGCACTTTAAACTTTTGCAGCAGATTTTCCCAGTGCAATATATTGTCTGATGTCTTGACTGCTGCTTCCATGAGTGTTGTTTATGGGTCCAAGTAATAGGAAATCTTTAACAATTTCAATCTTTTTTCTATCTATTGTGATGCTGCTCATTGGTCCAGTTATGAGGATTTTTGTTTTCTTTATATTGACATGTAATCCACACTGCAGACTGAAGTCTTTAATCTTCATCAGTAAGTGCTTCAAGTCATTCTCACTTTTAGCAAGCAAAGTTGTGTCATCTGTGTATTGCAGGTTATTAATGAGTCTTCCTCCAATCCTGATGTCACGTTCTTCTTCACATAGTCCAGCTTCTCAGAATACCTGCTCAGCTTAAGACTGAATATGTATGGTGAAAGAATACAACCCTGATGCACTCCCTTCCTGATTTTAAACCATCCAGTATCCCCTTGTTCTGTGCGAACAACAGCCTCCTGGTCTATGTACAGGTTCCTGACGAGCACAATTAAATGTTCTGGAATGCCCCTTCTTTTCAACGTTATCCATAATTTGTTATGATCCCCACAACTGAATGCTTCTGCACAGTCAATAAAACACAAGTAAGCACTTTCTGGTATTATTTGCTTTCAGTTAAGAACCATCTGACATCAGCAATGTTATTCCTCATCCCACATCCCCTTCTGAATCCAGCTTACATTTCTGGAAATTCTGTCAATATATTCCTACAACTGTTTTTTAATTATCTTCAGCAAGATTTTATTTGCATGAGATATTAATGATATTGTTCTATAATTTCCACATTCTGTAGGATCACCTTTCTTTGGAATGGGTACAAATATGGATCCTTTCCAGTCAGTTGGCCAGGTAGCCGTCTTCCAAATTTCTTGGCATAGATGAGTGAGTGCCTCCAGAGCAGCACCCATTTGTTGAAACATCTCAATGGGTATTCCATCAATTCCTGAAGCCTTGTTCTTTGACAGTTCCTTCAGTGCAGCTTCGACTTCTTCCTTCAATACCATTGGTTCTTGACCATATCCCACCTCCTGAAATGGATGAACATTGACCAATTCTTTTTGGTATGGTGACTCTGTATATTCCTTCCATCTTCTTTTGATGTTTCATGCATCATTCAATATTTTGCCCATAGAATATTTTAGTATTGCAACTTGAGGCTTAAATTTTTTCTTCAGTTCTTTTAGCTTGAGAAATGCCAAGCATGTTATTCCCTTTTGGTTGTCTAATTCCAAGTCTTTGCACATTTCACTGTAATAACTGCTTTTGCCTTCTTGAGCTGCTCTTTTGAAACCTTCTGTTCGGATCTTTTATCATGTCATTTCTTCCATTCTCTTTAGCTACTCTCCATTCAAGGGCAAGTTTCAGGGTCTCTTCTGACACTCATTTTGGTCTTTTCTTTCTTTCCTGTCTCTTTAATGACCTTTTGCTTTTCTTTATGGATGATGTTATTGATGTCATCTCATAATTCCTCTGGTTTTCAGTCACTGGTGTTCAATGCATCAAATCTATTCTTTAGATGGTCTATAAATTCAGGAGGGATATATTCAAGGTCATAGTTTGGCTCTTATTGTTGTTGTTGTTGTTATGTGCCATCCAGTCGGCCCCGACTCATAGCGACCCCTCCTTGGGTTTCCGAGGCAGTATCACTACGGAAGTAGGATTGCCCAACCTTCCTTCCAAGGAGTGGTTGGTGGGTTTGAACCGCCAGCCTTCTGGTTAGCAGTCAAGTGCTTTAGCCGCTATGCTACCAGAGCTTAGACTTCTTTTAATTGTCTTCAGCTTCAAGTTAAACTTGCATATGACCAACTGATGATCTGTTCCATGGTCAGCTCCTGGCCTTGTTTTGGCTGAAGACATTGAGCTTCTCCATCACCTCTTGCCACAGATGTAATCAGTCTGATTCCTGTGTATTCCATCTGGTGAAATCCATGTTTACAGCCATCATTTATGTTGTTGAAATTCTATCATGGTCTTGCAAAATTCTATCATGCAATCTCCAGCATTATTTCTATCACCAAGGCCATCTTTTCCAATTACCGGTGATTCTTCTTTGTTTCCAACTTTAGCATTCCTATCAACCCATCTTGATTGCATGTTTGGTCAATTTCAGAATGCAGAAGTTAGTAAAAATCTTCTATTTCCTCATCTTTCGCTTTGGTAGTTGGTGTGTAAATTTTAATAACAGTAGTATTAACTGGTCTTCCTTGTAGGCTTATGGATATTATCCTATCACTAACAGTACTGGACTTCAGGAGAGATCTTGAAACATTCTTTGTGACAATGAATGCCAGGCCATTCCTCTTCAATTTGTCACTCTTAGCACAGTAGATCATATGGTTGTCTGATTCAGAATGGCCAAAATTGGTCCATTTCAGCATAATGATGCCTAGGATATCGATCTTTATGCATTCCATTTCGTTTCTGACAACTTCCAATTTTCCTAGATTCATACATCATACATTTCATGTTCTGATTATTAGTGGATATTTGCAGCTGTTTCTTCCCATTTTGAATCATGCCACATCAGCAAATAGAGGTCCTGGAAGCTTACTCCATACGTGTCATTAAGGTCAGCTCTACTCTGAGGAAGCAGCTCTTCCCCAGTTGTATTTTTAGTGCCTTCCAACCTGAGGGCTCATCTTCTGGCATTATATCAGACAATGTTTCAGGGCTATTCAGAAAGCTTTCCAGTAATATATCTGACAGTATTTCACTGCTATTCGTAAGGTTTTCACTGGCCAATTCTTTAAGTGGATGGCCTCTTCCTTCTTCCAAGTCTGTCTGAGTGTGGAAGCTCTGCTGAAACCTGTCCATCACAGGTAACCCTGCTGGTATTTGAAATACCGGTAAGTTAGCCTCCAGCCTCACAGCAACACACAAGCCACCCACCACAGTATGACAAACTGACACATGAGTGGTGGAGTTAATGTAGAGATAACAGCTATTCAAAATTAAGCAAAAATAGCATTTTTATTTAAATTTCAAATCATAAATATATTTAAATTTTGAAAAATTCGAATGTCTTTGGTTCTCCAATGACTGTAAAAATATCAAGCTTTAATTAAATAAAAGGTACACCGATTAATCAGAATGGTACACATTCAATATTTTAAATACCACCTCACTGTATTTAAGACATATATATTTTGTCTATTGCCCTGTTTATATCCTTTGTTTCCTGTGCTCAAAACATATTTTAATATATAAATTGGCTAGGTAATACAAAGATTATTTATTTTTCTAAATATTGGGTTTGCATAAACAAAAACTCCTGTTTTATGTCCTTGTTTATTGTATCTAGTTTTCCCTAGCTTCTTTAGACAATGCAAGCTTAAAAGCATTTAAAAACTTAAATCTGCTAATATTACTGATATTAAATGCATTTTTAATTAAAATTAGGTTAAATCTTAATTATCATAGTGTGCTTTTGACTCAAGAAGTCTCTGAAGAAAAAAATAAAATATAATTCAACCCAGGATAGTGAAGAGTTAAACATGCAATTTTGAAAAGAAATGTAGCAATTCCATGTATGTGGCTCACTCTTAGAGAGATGTTTACACATGGAATCCTGGCTCTGTCTGCACTATATTATGTCCCTTGTCTTCGCCTGCCCTGGAGCAGTTACATGTGTCCACAAGCAATTCTCTCCTGAAGGGCAGAAGCAATGTGACTCACCTTTGTTATCTTTCATGAGCCCACCATAGCAAGTTGCACAAAGGAGGCACACAGTAAATGCCTGCCAAATGATAAAAGCTAAATTCTTCAATTTGTCTAAATATCCAAGTTCCATGAAAAATGAAAGGAAAAGCAATCAAAGTGAATGGAGTGAGGGTAAAGGGGGTAGGTAAGAATGTGACCAAGTAAACTCAAATGAAAATATTTAAAAACGATCTGGTAGCATAGTGCCTAAGGCACTTGGCTGCTAAGCAGAAGGCTGGCGGTTCAAACCCACCAGCCACTCCTCAGAAGGAAGATGGGGCAATCTACTTCCGTAGTGATATTGCCTTGGAAACCCAAGGAGGGATCGCTATGAGTTGGGTCCGACTCGAGGGCACATAACAACAACAACAACAATATACTTGAGCAAGATTTAAATTTTTTTTTTTTTTAAGAAAAGTAACTTTATTATTCTTCCTAAGTTAGAAGCTAGGAAGCTTGCTTTCTTATGTTATTTGAAAGTATTTTCTGGATGAGACACACCCATATGACACAGCCAGTATAAATAATTTATTCTCCTGGTGTTGTCACTACTGTGAACAATGATGAACAGATCAACAGTACAGGAATTCCCCAATAAGAGTGACCCATTGTGTGGGAAATATATCCTAAAACAAGAAACTATATTTAGGATAGCCTTTCTGATTCTGGCACACCCTCAGTCCTTGACTGCCTCTGAGTCAGTCTCCTGGAAAACCTGTGAGGGATCTTTCAACAGCAATACATTTCAATTTAACAAATATATATCCTGCACCTACTACATACAAAGGCACATGAACGGAAAGCTGACAAAGAGGCAGCTAAAATAAACAGATGGAAAAGAGGCAATGAGCAGGGGAAGGAGGAAGATAGAGAAGGAGAATAGAGATCCAGGAAAGAAGAAGGATTGGTCAGTAGTCTCAGATATCACAAAGGGCAGAAAGCTGTGACTCTAAGAGAAAGGATAACACCATTCTTTCCAAATAAATTCAGAACACTGGATCAATCGATAACATGATGACCTTCTTGAATTTTCCATGTTGAGAATAATTATGTTTGTGAACTTGGACCCTAAGAATAGGTTTCAGCTCTATGAATTTTCACACCTATTTCCCCACTAATCAGACTTGAAATTTTTTCCTTTTTCCTCAGAAAATAAACGCAACTGGTTACTAAATTCCATTATTCATACCCATATTACTAGTGTAAGAAGTATGGTAGTACAGGTTGTACATTGCACAAAAGTACTATATGGGAGATGGGGGTAGGGTGAGGTGAAAAGAAGGACTGCATTCACATAATAGATCTTAATTACAGGCACATCTCATTTTATTGCACTTCACTGTATTGTGCTTCACAGATATGGCTTTGTTTACAAATTGAAGGTCTGTGGCAACCCTGCATCAAACATGTCTATTGGCACCATTCTTCCAACAGTATGCGCTTACTTTATGTCTCTGTCACATTTTGGTAATTGTCACAGTAATTCAAACTTTTTAAAAATGCTATTGTACACACAGTGGACTACAATATAGTATAAGCATAACTTTATATACACTGAAAAACCAAAAACATTTGTGTGACTCACTTTATTTTCATATTCGCTTCATTGTAGTAGTCTGAAACCCTAGAACCCAACCCGCAGTATCTCCAAGGTATTGTTGTTGTTGTTGTTATTTGCTGTCGAGTCGGCCCCGACTCATAGCGACCCCTCCTTGGGTTTCCGAGGCAGTATCACTACGGAAGTAGGATTGCCCAACCTTCCTTCCGAGGAGTGGCTGGTGGGTTTGAACCGTCAGCCTTCTGGTTAGCAGTCAAGTGCCTTAGCCACTAATGCTACCAGAGCTCCCTCTCCAAGGTATACCTGTGTTTATTTTAACAATTTCCCAGCAGGTGGCAGTCAAGGGTCTTATTCTAATAAATACACAATTTTCCAACAAATATAAGTAAATTGTTTTTAAAAAGGACATTTGTTTAATTCATAAAATGTACTGAAGGAGTTAGTGGAGGCCTTGATCACAGTGTCTCCTATTTTATTTCCTGGACTTCCTTCTGGCTGCACAAACAAAAATCAAACTCCCATAACATCCTGCAGTAGCTTCGAAACTAATCTCTTAATTTCTCCACACTAGTCCACCTCACAAATATCTGGACAGTTCTACTAGTGTAACTTTTCTTTCTGAGCAGTCATTAGTGGCTCAGTGTTGTACAATTTCTTCTTCAATCTCACATTCAAGGCCCTTCATATCACATCCTTAATCTTCCCTTCTAATCTGGTCTTTTATTACTCCCATAATAAATGAGAAGCAGCAGGTGCCCTACCTCCACTCGAACCTAAGTTCTCTGCCTTAAACATGCCCTGTCCTTTCCTACCTTGCTGTCTTTGTTTACGCCATTCCATCTGCCTGCAATTTTCTCCAGAGAATTCGCCTGCAAAACTTCTGTCAGAAGTTTTAAATTACATTCAGCAGTATGTTTGGGTGAGAGGTTTTAGATGAGTGAATCTCATCTTCAGTAAACTATCAAAAAAAAGAAAGAAAAGAAAAGAACTCCCCCCACCCTGACTGGTGTTCCAGTTATCTATCGCTGCATTAAAAACTATCCCAAACTTATGATTTAAAACTACAACTATTTTTATTATATCTCACAAGTTTGTGAATTAAAAATGGAACATTCCTTAGTAAAATTAAAACCCATATCCTACATAATATGCTGAAAAGATAATACTAATGGCACATGGAATTTGACTAGACCAAAAGGAATTAATTTTCTCTATAAGAATAAATGAAACAAAGCTTCAAAGATTTGTGAACCAAGACATGGACAGAAACGTTTGTGGCAGTATTGTCTACAACAGCAAAAATAAATAAATATCTACTCTCAGGACAAGAGATATGTAAATCAGAATATCTTCATACAAAGGAATCAACACAGTAGTTAAAACGGATGAACAAGAACTACAAATATTAACATGGTTCTGACAAACACCATGTTGAATAAAGACAGCAAATTGCAAAAGAGTGCATAGAAAATGAGAGCATTTATATAAAAATTTAAAACAAGCAAAACAATGCCACATAGATCTTAGACTCTGTGTTGTTAAAGTATGAAGCATGGCATAGAAAGGAGTAGTTGCTTATATGGGACAGAAGGGGTGCAGCGGCAGCTTCCATGGTATCTATCTGAGATTTTATTTCTAAAGCTAGGCAGATGGATGCTTGTTGTGTTATACTTTATAACTTTTGTAAACCTTAATTATTATAATGAAATTTTAAGTTAAAAAAAAGATCTGTAAAAACAGGATTTACACTATCTTCTGAGATATTCATTATTAAAAAATAATGCAACAGCATAAACAGAGGCAGAAAAAAGGTAAGCGGTCTACCTGGAAAACAGACTCAACCCTACTGGGAAAGACCACAATGTGAGGAAAATGAAGCAAAGAAGCCCCCAGTTCTCAAAATAACAAAAAGGAAACAAAAAGAAAAAAACAACCAATACCAACACATCTTTTAAGTAATTCATATGTCACAGTCCAGATCCTTCCCTCAATGTCTGCATTTCTATTTTGAGAGTCACCTCCCCACCCCTTGTTCTGGGTGGACATAAGGAGAGAAGATCAAACACAAGGACCCTTGCTGCAGCTTCTGGAATGGTGACAGCAGCATCACTAAGATTTAGTGAGCATGTACATGGATGAGGCATTGATAGTTTGGGGTTTTAGCTGCACTCCTGAATTATTTACTTAGTGTACAAAATAACCCAGGAGGTGGGGATTACTATTATGTTCATTTCAGAGAGTCTAAGGGACGAGTCGGGAGCTCTGGTAGCATAGTGGCTATGACACTTGCCTGCTAACCAGACAGCTGGCAGTTCAAACCCACCAGCCACTCCTCGGAAGGAAAGTTGGGCAATCCTACTTCCGTAGTGATACTGCCTCAGAAACCCAAGGAGGGGTCACTATGAGTCGGGTTTGACTCGACGGCACATAACAACAACAACAATAACAAGGGATGAGTCAAATGAACCCTGTTGGTACGCTTGTTGAGCATTTGGTTGCTAATAGAAACATCAGTTGTTTGAACCCACCAGCCACTCCATGGGAGAAAGATGTGGCAGTCTGCTTCTGTAAACAGTATACAGCTTTGGAAACCCTATGGGGCAGTTCTACTACAGTTCTACAGGGTGCTGTGAATCAGCTTTATGGCAATGGACCAAATGATTTGCCAAGGCTGGGATTCTAGCTAGAGCCCAACATGTAATCAATGTTATTCTGCCTTTCTATCTGTCCAAAATTTTAATTACCAAGTATCTGTGAATGAACTCATCTTCAGAAATTTATCTCATTTATATCTGGCTCAAAAATATGTTTCATTAAAGAAGCTTCACATTTTTAAGTAAGTACTTCTCCTTCTGCAACAAAGCATAAAAAATTTCACTTTATAGATCACTCTCTTAAAAAACCACCTGCGCCATGTTTGCATGGTTGTCAAGGTTTAAAAACAAATACAAATAATAACAGAAGCAATTCCAAAGGGAATTTTTATTTTGTGGGAGAGGGCTGGATGCAAACATTCTGAAAAATAAAAGAAGTACAACATCTGGAATAATGTTATTTTCTCACATTTTACAATACTGCGAAAAATAAGGATCAGGGAGTTATGAAGTTAAAAGAGTCACAAGGTCTCAGAATCCAAGAAAATGCACCAAATATATAATTAGTGGTGGCTCATGACTAGGTACTCTCTCTGGATTTTTCTCCACTTCCTAACCACTAATACATTTACATCACTTTTTTTTTTAAAACCATCTTTAAACAAAAACCCCTTGCTCTTGAGTCAATTCCAATGCATGCTGACTCCATGTGTTACAAAACAGAACTGCTCCAGAGGGTTTCCTGCGCTGCAATCTTAAAGGAATTAGATCTCCAAGTCTTTCTTCTGCAGTACCGCTGGGTGGGTTTGGACCACCAATCTTTAGGTTAGCATTTGAGCTCAGACTATAGTCTATACTACTGAAGACCTCATCTCTTAAGAAAAGTAGTAACTCACTTCCCAAAGAAAGACAAAATCTCATGCCTTTAAATTAAAAGATGTATATTAATCTGTCATGAAACATTATCAACACAAAGTATTCTATCAAACTGGTCCTCTCCTCAGGGCATACCTAAAGTCAATCTAACCCATGAACTGATTGGTTACATGAACCCTGTTTCATTTAAGTAAGGATAAATTGTATTTTCTGTCACTTTCTTCATAAAAAATCTTAAATGATATGTAATTCAGCCCAACTTACACTTTAATTTTCAACTTCACTGAACAGTCTAGCAGGTGTAAGTTCACCACATATCCTCAATCCTGATTCCATTAAAACTTCCACCTAAAAATTGCTGGTAACTCTGAACTGGCGTTGTTACCTCTCTGGTCTCATAATAGGCTGTCTTTTCATTTTCCAGTAATTAACTCACTCTTTCGAGTCCTAATTCACACCATCTTCAGTGTCAGAGTTCCTTCTTCCCTTCCATGACTTCATATTCCTTTCTGCTTTATTCCTCCCTGATTTCTTTAGCCCCCTCCTCCCAAGGCACAAAACTCTAACAAACACTGCTTACTAAAAGCAATATGATTCACATGTTTATTCATTTGTCACTCAGCACATTTATTCAGTAAGAAATGTGTGCCAGTCATGTATTTAGAACGATCACTATACCTCTGCATCATAATCTCTTTGTTGTTAGTTGCCACTGAAATGGCATCTACTCACGGCAGCCGCATGCAGAACAGAATGAACTTTTGCCTAGTCCTGCATCATCTTCACGGTCACTAGTACGCTCAAATCCACTGTTGCAGCCACTTTGAATTTTAAGTGCCTTCCAATCTAGGGGGCTGATCTTCCAGCACTATATCAGACATCATTCTGTTGTGATCCACAGGATTTTCACTGGTTAATTTTTGGAAGGCTGTCAGGCATTTTTTCCTGTTATTGTGAGTTGGAGTCCAGTTGGATCCAACTCATAGCAACCTTACATGTAACAGAATGAAACTTTGCCCACTGCTGTGCCATCTTCATGGTCATTGGTATGTATGACTCCACTGCCATGGCTACTGTACCAATCCATCTCATTGAGGATATCTCGTGCCTTCACTAGTCCTCCACTTTACCAAACATGATGTCCTTCTCCAAAGACCTCCTGATGACAAGTTCAGAGTAAGCCAGTAAAAATCTCAAACAATACTCTATGATTCGTAGGATTTTCATTAGCTAATTGTTAGAAGTAAATCACCAGGCCTTTCTTCCTAGTTGGTCTTACTCTAAAAGCTCCACCACGAGTGACCCTGCTGGTATTTGAAATACTGGTAGCAAAGCTTACAGCATCACAGAAACATGCAAATCCCAATAACACAAACTGACATATGGTGGTAAATAATCCCTTTAGCTCTCAAATAAACATGAATCCTCTGAAATTCTAAATCCTTAAAATTTAAGTTTAAATAGATCACAGGAGTCTTACCTTACACTCATGGCACTAAACAACAACAAAAAAAAACTCACTGCCATCAAGTCAATTCTGACTTATATAGCAGCCTCCATTGGGTTTTCAAGGCTGTAAATCTTTACAGAAGCAGATCACCTCATCTTTCTTCTGAGGAGCAGCTGGTGGGTTTGAATCATCAACCTTTTTTTGGTTAGCAGCCAAATACCTTAACCACTATACCACCAGAGCTCCTACTCATGGCATTGGGCCATTAAAATTACATATATATTATATGTTTTTACTTTTCATTGCTTCATTATTTTAAAAAATTTCTTAAAAATTTTATTGTGATTTGGGTGAAAGTTTACAGACAAATTCATCTTCCATTCAGCAGTTTACATACACTTTGTCATATGACACTGACTGCAATTCCCCACAATGCAACAGCTCTCCTCCCACTTCCTTCCCATAGTTACCTCTTCCCTGCATCCTTCCCTCCGATGCACTCCTGCCTCCTCAAGCTGTCTCCCTCTACACACACAGCCCTTCGATTCTCCCATGACTGATCTCTCCAAGGAGTGTATCTACCTAATGTACATGTTCAGCTCGTATGCCTGTCTTTTGTTTGGCTGGAAGCCACAGGAGTGTGTTCAATTCGAGACCTGAAAAGTAGCTAGGGGCCATAGTCTCAGGGGTTCCACCAAGCTCTATCAGACCAGCAAACCTGGGCCCTAATTATTTTAAAAAGTTTCTTATACCACTCCAATTTTTAAAAAAGATTTATAGACTTTTCTGTAAAATCCTCCTTTACTTTTAGCATGCTTGGAAATCATTTAGGAGTTTCCTTGCCAATGTAAAAGCCTTTTGCTTAAGCCTGGCATAGGGGCCGGACTGTAGCAAGAGCTATAGGAGAGGCAGATTTTTCTCCTTTTTGCACACTGATTTAAAAAAAAAAAAAGTCACCAGATATGAAAGGGAAAAATTTAGCCTTTAAATTCTAAAATTTAATCCAGCATTAAAGAAGCACAAATTCTTAAGACCTAGTACCAATGCAGCTATCTGCCACAATGCTATTTCTTCCTCTAAACATGCTCTTGATTAGAGAGGGCCTACACCATTTTTCACTTTGGGTAACAAGGTTTGTATTACTTCAGTGAGTGCTAATGGTGAGGAAAACTAAGATTCCTTTGTTTTTTATAAGGAGCTGGTAGTGGTCAGATGGGAAACTAAACAAACTTTAAATTTTGTAAATGGAGAAGACTGCTTTACTAATAGTATTTCTGACTGATTTAAATATATATATATATATATATATATATATATATATATAGTGCTTATGGTTTAATGTTTCACGAGTCCCCACGTTATATATTAGTAAATGTACACTCTACACTGAAGTGAAGAAGCGCTGTGGTACAATATTTAATCACTCAGTCTAACAGAAAGGTTGGCAGTTCAAACCCACCAGTCACTACACAGGAAAAAGATGTGACAGTCTGCTTCCTTAAAGATTAGGGCCTTGGAAACCCTATGGGGCAGTTCAACTCTGTACTACAGGCCCACTGCGAGTCAGAACTGACTCAATCGTGCACAACAACAACAATAACTCTGAACTGAGCAGAACAGCAGTGAGAGACAGGTCATTGGGCTCATGGCAACCTCATGCACAACAGAACAAAACACTGCCTGGTCCCGCACCATCCCCATGAGAGGCTGTTCATCAATCCTTGTGATGCACAGGCCTTTCACTGGCTGATTTTCAGAAGTAGATTGCAAGGCCTTTTATACTAGTCCATCTTAGTCTGTAAGCTCTCTCTACTGGAGCCTAGTCAGCATCATAGCAACACCCAAGCCTCCAATGACAGTAGGATGGTAGCTGTTCATAGGGCCTTAGAGATATACACAAGGCTCTGGGTTTTATTCTGAAATAGGTTTGCAGCCACTGGAGGGTTTTAAACACATGCACGACATGATCTCACTTATACTTATTAAAAACAAAACAAAACAAAACCCCCAGCTGCTAAGTGAAAAAGGACTGGACAAATAGAACATATGCAGCTAACAAAATGTAAGATTCTGTAGAAAGATGCGCAAATCATATCCAAACCAAACCAAACTCACTACCATCGAATCGGTTCTGACTCATAGCAACCCCCATTGGGTTTCCGAGGCTATAAATCTTTACAGAAGTAGATCATCCCATCTTCCTTCTGCAGAGCAGCTGGTGGCTTTGAACTGCTGACCTCCTAGTTAGCAGCCAAATGCCTTATGTAGAACAGTATATGTAGAGTATGATTCTCCTTGTTTGGAGAAAAAATATGTATACACACACACCTCAGTTTAGTACTTCAGATTTCACAAAATTGACAGCTGAAAAAGCAAATTCACATACCCAAGTTGCTCCATACCTACTTAAAAGTTTTCCGATAACTGAACCAAGCATTAATTTTTACATTTAAAATTAAATGAAATTAAAAACTCAGTTCCTTCGTCACATTTCAAGTCTTCCATAGCCATAGGTAGCTTTTTGGACAGAGCAGATCTAAACTACTAGAGAAAGTACCCAGGTAAGGATAAGCCTGTTTTCTTCTAGGGGTTAGAAATGAGAGCAGGGGTTCTCTACATTTCATTATGTGCTTTGGGAATATGTGTGCCATGTGATAAGTGTATTTTTACACTAAAAATTATTAACTAAAGGCAGAGTCAGATCTAGGTTGTATGAGGCTGAAGCTTAGCAACTTTTAGACCTCTTTTAAAGAAAAAGAATACAAGACTGTGATTACAAAACTAGGTAAGAAAGGAAATATTTAGAACAAGGAAAATAATCAAAAATTAAAAATTTTAAACAGCTGAAAAATACTATTCTGTGTTTATTAATCACCTGGCAAACCTCTTCACTTTATTTTCCTAAAATTTTGACTGTGTGCATTTGGACAAATGACAATTCTGTAATATTTTTCATATACAAAATAGGAAAATAATTTAGTGTTTTTTCTTATGGTATAAAAACATAATTGTTTAGAAATTGGTGATTATCTTAAATATGTTTTGAATTAAAGATACTGGTCAACTATAAAGGTCACTGTGCTAACATATTAATGAGCTGTTATTTCTGCCATGTTAGTATTCTGTGGTAAAGCAGCAAGAAACTTAAGTCTTTTCCTAGTGTATCTTAGGATTCACTCCTCTTCACTAACTAGATTTTCAAATAATCCATGAGCCTACTTATTATTTCTATTCAAAATAACATATCCTTCTTCTTAATGAATTACTGTTTTTGATATAATTTTAATATCTTTTACAATATCTGCTTCTTGAAGCGAATAATTTCTATTTATCTTATTACTCATCTTTATTGCTTTAACTAGTCCATTAATATTTGATCTCAATTTTGTTAGTTCTTTCATAAATAAATGTAAAAGTGACAAAAGAACTGACCCATCGTATACATCTGTAATTTCTCACATGTCTTACTGAAATGTTCCCAAAACATCTTTCCAACTGCAGTTAAAGTTGTGTATCCTGACTCTATTTTCCCTTAGCCAGATCCTAAAAATGCCTATGATTGCTCCAAAGCAATCCAACATATGGGGAAATATGACGGAAGGAAGGTCAGAGGGAAAAAGGCAGCAACCTTAATCAATTGTTGAAATATCTTAAATTTTTTCAAATTTTGCAAAAATGTGTGATCACATAGCCAGAGCTCCTCCCAGGGGCTTGCAGAGGCCTATGCAAGACAAATACCCCAAGGCTCAAGTTCCAGTAAATTAAAAGCAAACCAAACCTGTTGCTGTTGCTCCGATTCCGATTCACAGAACCCTGTATTACAGAGCAGAACTGCTCCATAGGGTTTCCAAGGCTGAAATCTTCATGAATACAGACTGCCACATCTTCCTGTTGTAGAGCAGCTGGTTTCAACCAACCACTGACCTTTTGGTTAGGAGCTGAATGCTCAACAATTACGCTACCAGGACACCTCCCAGAGTTAATCTGCCCTGGTGGCACAATGGTGATACTCAATGGCAATCTGCTCCCATTAAGATTATCCACTGCCATCAAGCTAATTCTGACTCATAGGGACCCTACAAGACAGAGTAGAATTGCTCCATAGGGTTTCTAAGGTTGCAAATCTTTACGGAAGCAGCCTGCCTCATCTTTCTCCTGCAGAGCTGCTAGTGGGTTGGAACCACTGATCTTTTGGTTAGCAGCCCAATGTTTTAACCACAGTGCTACTAGAGCTTTCTTCCATAGATAATACAGCCTAGGAAACTCTATAGGGCAGTTGTACTCTGTCCTATGGAGACGCCTGCTGGCGTAGCGCCTAAGCCATTTGACTTATGGAGGTATTTGGTAAAATTACATTGTATAACATACATAAAGACTGCTAACCTCGGAAACCCAAGGAGGGGTCACTAGCTATGAGTGGAACTGACTGACTGGACAGCAGTGAGTTTGATTTGTTTTCAGTTTACTCTGCTCTATAGACTCACTTTTTTGTTTATAGAGTGGCTGTGAGACAGAATCAAACCGGCACAGAACAACAAAAACTTTGCTCTGATTACAGGTAAACAGAACAGTTAAAACATCCAGCTTTAGCCAAGTCTTTAGCCCTACCATCCCAAAGAAGATTCAATTAGATTAGATTCTCCCTACTGTCAGGGCCGACTCGACGGCACACAACAACAACTGTCCTCCCAGTAGAATATTCAATTTCAGATTGAAGTATACTTATAGGAAGTCTTAGTTGCAAAGTCTATGTTACTTTCCCCGTCTTTACCAAACTGTACAGCTAGAATCACTTAAAACTGTTTTTGCCAAAATTGAGATTCACAGAAGTTGAAATCTTGATTAACCAAAAACTTTCTGGCTTTTTTCATAAATTTCTTCAGTTTCAGTTTCATCAACCCATTGTTTTGATTGACATATCCAGCTTCAAGTTCTCTTTCTCTCTAAAGCTCTGAAAATGTCAGTCCTATTGTACTAAAAGCCTCCTTTTGCTCCACACATCCATAAAAAAATCTCTCTCATTCCTAGTATATGGGCTACAACCATAGGTATAATTGGTGAAGAAAATATTCATCACAGAGCCCAGTATTTCACAGCTGAAATAATGTACCTCAAGTGGTACAACACAGGAAGCAATAATGACAACATTATATTCACATTGCTCAGTTATATACACAAAGGGAGCCTGTACAACATCAAACAGATCTATAAAGTGGGAGTCTCAACTGGCTTTTAACACACTTAAAGCTGGTTTTTGGTTTCTCTTTACAACTCACCTTTTATTTTTAACATAGAGAATTGTAAGGTCTTTTTTGAAGGTCTTCTTTTTTTTTTTTTTTTAGTATTTCTTATTATTTTATTGGGATTATTCACTATCTCCATGTACCCTCTCACACTTGTAAGTCCAGCAGTAAGTTTCAAACAATTATTGCTTTCACCAAATTCTGTAAACTCTGAAAAACACACATAATTAAGAGCCCAGATTCCAAAGTCAAAAAGACTGGTTTCAAATCCCAGTTTTGTCACTTTCTAGAGGTCTTGGACAAGCCACTTAACCTCTGTGCCTCAGTTACTGTATCTGTAAAATGGGGATTAAAGTTATATTTACCTTACAGAATGCTGTGAGGATTCAATAAATTTATGTTCTTCAATACATAAAAGTCTTTGATACATACTAGGACTATCTATATGTTCGTTGAATAGAAAAAAATAAGTAGTCACATCCAGTATGAAACATGAAGCAACCAGAAAAACTAGACTAAAGAACTCAGGTATTCATACTAATTTAGGTGGAGCTGTGGTATTTTCTATTAAGTGTTGTAAATACTAAAGACAGTTAAATCAAATTTTAAAACACAAACACATTTCTGAGTCAAATAAACAATTTGTATATTATCAATACCAAATTTCTCTCTGAAAAAGAAAAAGTCAAATATTGACAAGCAGCTTGGTCTAGTGGAGTCTGATGAATATGAAATGGACTCTAGCTGGAGAGCTTTAGGCAACTCATTTCATTTCTCGGAACCTCAGTTACCACATATGTGCAAATGGGTATAATACTATCTAAACTTGAGCTCTGCTGCTATTACTGGTTAAAGTATTTGGCTGCTAATCAAAAGGACAGCAGTTCAAACCCACCAGTTGTTCCGTGGAAGAAAGATGAAGCAATCTGTTTCTGTAAAGATTTATAGCCTTGGAAACCCTATGGGGCAGTTCTACTCTATCCAAAAGGGTCACTAGGAGTCGGAATAGACTCATTGGCAGGTTTGGTTTGGTTTGGTTTTTTAAATTTAAGATATTTGGTAAAATTACATTGTATAACATACATAAAGAGCTAGTATGTGGCCTGGCATTTAGCTAAACAATAACAGCTGTTTATAATTGCAACAGACTATTACCGTTCTATTCTGTTAATATTCCTCTCTATATATTTGCTGTATACTATATAATCTGTTGCTTCTCACAATTCTAGCAGTATAGTTAAAGAAATCAATCTCCCTATTCACCTTTGTTAAGATTGTCAAACATAATCAATGACTGAGCTTGTCCTAGCCTAAGATTGAATAACATTGGTGAAAGAGATCCTTCACGGATACTTATGAATGCAAATGTGCCACATAACCTCCTTTCATTAGTACTAACATATGTTATTAAATTTTTTAAAGAATGCATATAAACCATCATAGAAAAGAACTATCATAGAATCATAGATGATTCCTGAATAATAAGTTTCAGTTTTATACTACCTTTTGTAAGAATTTTTAAAAATCTCACTACATACACTATCGTATGAATCTTTTTATCATACTTGTATTTTGGATTACAGCAAATATCAATGCCCAGTTTTATTTTAGAAAAATATGAGACTAAAGATTTATGACTTGCCCCCCTAAATATACCAAGAAAGGAATTCACATAATTTCTCACTATTTCTAGAGGAAGCCTTTGCCACTAGTACTGAGAAGGCTATAAAATTAAATATTAGGAGCTCAAATTGCTAAATATTCTATATGCTATAAAAAAAAAAAATACCTACTCCCATTCCTGGAAAATGCATTAACTAATGTCCCTCAAATATTTTTCCTTGAATTAATTGGAAACAGTTCAAACCCAAAGAAGACACACAGCTTTAACTTGGAATGTTGGCTAGTAGCATGTGCACTGCTATAAAGTAATTAAACCACACTGTATCCTCACTTAAGTGACATAAAAATCCAGAAAAGATTCCTTCAAGGAAAGAGTGTCGAAACTGTTTAAATTAATCTACCACATTAAATTTCATTTTATTTATTGTGGAATTTTTACAGCTTTCACTTTAGCTTTTAAAATAAGTAACTGATAAATTGAATTTGTCTTGGAATCCTACACAATTTTTCAAGTCTGTTGTAAAATACCAACACCAAGTAAGGAAAGGTTACAGGCCAGAACTTTAAAAAGTACTATGAAGGGAATTTTTTTGGAAAAGATAAAATAGAACGAATAGCACATACAGAAATCAAAGCAATCACATTGCCCTGGGGAAGAAGACGGTCACATGTGATGAAATGTCTCAAGCACAGTAAGAGGGATAGTGAGAGTGTGAGATGGGTAGGGAATTTCTAGACTAATTAATGACACGCTTGGTTCAGGCTGATAGAGCTAAATCCTCAAACATCCTTCTGACAAGCATTTCAGTCTTTTCCTACATGTTTTACTTATAAAAAATAACAGTAAAAATTTCACACTGATATACTGAAATGTACGGTTATTCCCCAAATCATAACATAATGTATATAGTATTTTAACAGGCATAAATTGTTGTTGTTTTTGTTGTGTGCAGGTAACAGACATGTCATGAAGTTAGATAAATAGTTGTTGTTGTTGTTGTTGTTATGTGCCGTCGAGTCGGCCCCGACTCATAGCGACCCCTCCTTGGGTTTCCGAGGCAGTATCACTACGGAAGTAGGATTGCCCAACCTTCCTTCCGAGGAGTGGCTGGTGGGTTTGAACCGCCAGCCGTCTGGTTAGCAGGCAAGTGTCTTAGCCACTATGCTACCAGAGCTCCCAGATAAATAGTAAATCAGCATTATTATATTATTACCGTTACACCACAACACATTATCAATTACTGTGCTGTAAATACAAATAAATGCAAGACACATGTAAGGCCTGCCTCACGTTCTCCCAAAAAATTACATCAGCTCCAACAGTAAAATTGATTACTTAATTTATTTTCAATTCTGAAATTGACTGTCTAGTTCTAAAGCTTTAGAAATTTAAAAATGTCTGTTAGTCTGGTACATTTATATAAGTCTTTATTTTACAAATAAGTACTAAATTGATAACTATGAGATATGTTCTAATCCACGGAATTAAGTGTCATATGACAGGACTGAATACTTTATTAGATAACTACATATTGTTTTCCTATTTTATGGCCCAGAAATGATATATTCTCCAATAATGGAATAGTTTAGATTTATTTTTAACACTTTCTTCCAAAAAACACAAGAAAACTTTTCCTTTAATTATTAAGGAACATTATTTCCTACACTGAAAATAATGAAAGCAGAGTTTCCTATTACATGGAAAAAAATGGGGCAACTTGGCAAGTAGCAATGAAGATAACCCATTTCCCAAAACCTTGACCTAGCGAGCTGAGTGCTAGAGATGAAAGAATCAAAAACCTCCATCTCTGCTTCGAGATAATACTTTAGCAGATTTTCTGGCAGTTTCTATTGGTTAAAAGGTTTAATTATTTCCTGGCAAAAATATATTTCAAAATTTCTAAGTGTCACAATAACCTAAGATGTCAAGCTTTCTGAGTGGCACTGCAGAGTGGCAGAAAGAAAACTCCTCCAGTTTGCTCTCACATCACCTTAAACTACCACTGAACATCTTTGAGCCATAGTTTTTCCTCACACATAAGCCAGGATAAAAACAACTGCCCTGCCTTGTTCTGGGAATATCTGAAAGGAATATCTAAGAACTATAAAGGAAAAAGGCTATATGAGTTTTCCAGAAGGTAACTTAATAAAAAAAAAAAAGAAAGAAAGAAAGAACAATAAATCTAAGCAAAACAGGGCTAAATTTTCCCCTGCTCTAGGACGGACATAAAAACATCACGATATAATATGTCTGCTCTCAAGAGCAACCCCAAAACAACAGTAGCATTTATCATTTACTTAACCCCTTCCATTTCTATTATTTAGGAAAAAGCCTTTATGGCCTAATGGTTAATTAAAGTATCTCATTACTATTTCTCACCAAGCAGTTGAAGGTGGCTTTGTCTACTTAACAATCAACATTGTCTCAACTTAGATATATGAAATGCTTAAACACAGCAATAAATTTTGGCAACAATTTGCATTCATGTACATACACTTCAACATATATCCCACCTAAAAGAAATATACATTAAAAAACAAATTATTTTAAAGGTAAAAAAACCTTAATACCTTAAGATAGCAATAAAGAGAAGGAATTATTTGCATAAATGGTACCCAAATAATGACATATTTCCAAGTTTGTGTTTGAAGTTCTTTAAAACAAGGTGGCCTTTTTAGCAAGTTGAGATAAAATTGTAAAACATTTTAGGGACAGGGCATTTGGCTGGCATTCTGCCACTTTCTACACCAGATAATTCTGTCTGCTGCTGTTTTGTCTCACATGTTTTTTATTCTCCCTCTAGGGAAGCCAAAGCCTTTCACTTGCAGTCAAATTTTACTGTAGCGCTGGTAACTGCTTTACAAGGTGATAAGCATTCACAAGAGGCTTTTATTAGGCCAGTAGCTAAGGCAAAAAATTAAATGCACATATTTAGGCAACATGTGTGAAATGGAAAACTTTAAACATATCTGGAGTTCCAAGTCAGAACACCAAAACTGCATATCCCATGAGTAAGCTCAGGGAAGGAAGAAGCAACATTTTAAACTGTCTAAAATATAACTATGAGTTTGTATATTTTCTTTGCCTTCAATCCAACATATCAACTTGTTTAACTATATCAACCTCTGCCATCTGTTAATCCACTGCTCTCCAATGTTGCTCAGGGTATCTGTCTCTCTAAGGAGCTCTGATGGCATAGTGGTTAAAGCATTCATCTGCTAACCAAAGGATTGGCAGTTCAAACCCACCAGCCACTCCATGGGAGAAAAATGAAGCAATCTGCTTCTGTAAAGGATTTACGGCCTTAGAAATCTTATGGGCAGTTCGAGTCTGTCCTATAGGGTAGCTATGAGTTGGAAAGCTACTTTCTGGCAGTGTGTTTGGTTTGGGTTTCAGTTTATTTTGCTCTCTAAGGTACATGGGTGGTGTAGATGATTAAGCACTTGACTGCTAGCCAAAACGCTGGCTATTCAAACCCACCCAAAGGGCGCCTTTGAAGACAGCCCTGGCCACCTGCTTCTGAAAAATCACAGCCTTGGAAACCCTATAGAGCAGCTCTACTCTGTAATCATGGGGTCACCATGAGTAGGAAACAACTCGACAGCAGCTAACAACAACATTCCCCCCATCCTTTTTACAAATGACTATACAGTTAGAACAGAAGTCTTGCTTTACCCATGCTTCTTCAGTTCAGTCCCACAAGTAATGCTCCCTCACAAAGTAAACAGTGTGCACTCTATGGAACATGCAAGTTATAAGGGCAACTATACACTGAAATATGAGACTATTAGTTAAGACACAATTAAGGTTACTGATTGGAGAAAGAAAAGATCACCAGATATCAGAAAGGCACCATTGTGAGATGGCACTCAATGGGCCTCAGACACCATGTAATACTTGGGTAAGCAGACTAAAAAACAGCCAGAGGAATAAGAATAAAGACCCAACATAATAAGCTTCCATGTTCCAGAGAGACAAGCTTACTGAGTGAGGAGTTTAGCTGAGGTGCTGGAAACAAAGGGAAACAGATTATTTGTTGGAAACCACTGTAGTGGTAGCACACCATGAAGTAAAATATGTTCAGTGATACTCAAGTCTCATTCAACTACCTGTGAGTGTAGATCTTAACTCTAATAAAATAAATGCTGTTTAGTTTGCAAAGATTCAGTGCTTTTCCTGACAACATAACCTTTACCAACTTGTCACTCTAAGCTTATTGAGAATGAGTTCCATCTTACATACCCAGAAGTTGGTCATAGTGTCTGGCACACTCACAAGTACCTCAATAAATGCTTCCTGATAGCTGAGTAAGCAGAAAGTAAATGGGAAGGAAATGGATTTAGCTGGCACTTAGAAGTGAAAGGTTAACCTTTCTCAGCTGGCTACTGATAGGCACATCCCATAAAATTTTCCTGAAATAAAGTGATGACATAATTAGAAATCAGAGAAAGGAAGCAGTAGAATTTCAGAAACAAAGTATTATGAAACACAACCCCCAAAATGGGAAAAATATTTGTCAATCATATACCTGACAAGGAACTTGTATCTAGAATATGTGAAGAACACTTAGAATAAAATAATATAAAGACAAATAACTCAATTGAAAAATGAGGAAAAGATCTGAATAGATATTTTTCCAAAGATGATACACAAATTGCCAATAAGCACATGAGAAAATGCACATCATTGGCCATCAACAAAATGCAAATCAAAACCACAATGAGATAACACATTACCCCCACTAGGATGGCTACACTCAAAATGACAGACAATAACAAGTGTTGGCCAGAATATGGAGAAATTGGAGCCCTCAGACATTGCTGGTAGGAATATAAAATGATTCAGCTGCTTTGGAAACAGTCTTGCAGTTCCTTAAACAGTTAAACACAGAGTTACCATACTAAACCAAACCAAACTCACTGCCATCGAGTTGATTCTGACTCACAGCAACCTCCAATGGGTTTTAGAGGTTGTAAATCTTTACAGAAGTAGATTGCCTCATCTTCGGTCCACGGAGTGGGTAGTGGGTTAAACCACTGACCTTCTGGTTAGCAATCAAATTCCTTATTCACTACACCATGAGAGCTCCTCAGAGTTACAGTAAGACTCAACAATTTCATTCTCAGGTATATACCTCAGAGAAATGAACACACATGTCCACACAAAAACCTGTACACAAACAACCAAAGCAACATTAATTCAAATAGCCCCAAAGTGGAAACAACTCAAATTTCTATCAACTGATGAATAGATAAACCAAATGTGGCATATCCGTACATGGAGTGTTATTCAGCCATTAACAAGAATGAAGTACTGAACCGTGCTACCACACGGATGAACCTTGAAAATATTATTCTATGTGAAAGAAGACAGTCACAAAAGACCACATAGTGTATGATGTCATTTATATGAAATATCCAGAACAGGTAAATCTAGAGACAAAAAGTAGGTTAGTTGCTGTCCAGCACTGAGGAAAACATGGGAGTGATTCTAATGGGTATAGAATTTCTTTTTGGAGTGATAAACATTCTAAAATTAATTGTGGTGATGACTGCACAACTCTGAATATACTGAAAATACTGAATTGAGCATTTCAAAGAAGTGGATTTTATGGTATATAAATTATATCTAAGTAAAACAAAACAAAAAAAATCACCCAAACTCACTGCCATTGAGTCATTTCCAGCTCATAGAGACCCCCACTGCATTTCCAAGACTGTCACTTTTTGTGGAAGTAGATTGCCCAGTCTTTCGAACCAATGACCTTCAGTTAGCAGTCAAGTCCCTTATCCACTACACCACCAGAACTCCACTATTTTTTTTAAGTATTAGTACACTTTCCCAAGCTTTAATTGTGAGTAGATTCTTTCTCAGACAGTATCACTTTGCCTAAAGCAGGAAAAACACACATGTAAAAAAACCACATTGCCCATTTCCATCAAGCTGATTCCAACTCTTACTGACCCTATAGCAACCATATAGGACAGAACTGCCCCAGAGCATTTCCAGGGATGTACTCTTCAAGAAAGCAAACATCCACATCTTTCTCCTGCAGTGGCTGGTGGGTTCAAAATGCCAACCTTTCAGTTAACAGCCAACCACTTAACCATTATACCACCAAGACGCCTTCATACATAAATAATATGGGAAAAGTATTAACATGATTTTGGAAAATTTATTAAAATATTAAAATAATCAGTACAACATTTAAAATTTATTAAAATAATCAGTATAACATAAAAAAAATCTGTAAAAGGTCAAAATCAAGTACCATTGAGCATTCTGTTTTCAATTTTATAATGTGCAAATGGTTCACACTATAAACTTCATATTTGTGGTTCTTTCTACAGCCTTAACACTATTCTTGACAAATAATGTTTGTTAACTGCTTTATTATTTCCTGTTGTGAGGAAATTAACTGTTAATAGTTAAGTTGGCTGGTAACCAAAAGGTCAATGGTTCAAGCCCTCCAGCCGCTTCACCGAAGCAGTCTGCTCCCATGAACAAGTACAGCCTTGGAAACCCAATGGAGGTCACTATGAGCTGGATTCAACTTGATGGCAATGGGTTTGGGTTTTTTGTTTGTTTGATTTTGGTTTATTATGATGGTTTATTATGATATTAAGAGGCATAGATGTTTCACCACATGGCCATTTTAAACAAAATAAAACATCAATTTCAGAAGTCAGAAAAATAAAAATGTCAAAAAACTGTAACTTTTTCCTCAATTAGGTTTATTTGAGACAAATATAGAATTTAAAATTTGTGGTTACTTATTTTTCTTTCAATTGGCAATCCTGAATAATCCCTTTACCTGGAAAATGGGATCCTAGGTATTGCACTCATTAATAAACAGAAATAATCCTTCTAAGAAGTTGTGGGTTGAGAAAGGCACCAAGGGAAACAGCAACAAATTGAGATACAGATCAAGGAAAACACAGAGAAAACCCTAGAACAATTTCAAAAGACAATACAAGAACAAAATGATAAAACAAGTGAAAAATTAGAAATGATACAAAATCTACACATAGAAATCCAGAAGACTGATACTACATTTTCAGAAATAGATAAGACACTGAATGGGCAAAGGAGTAGAACTGAATCAATGGAAGACAGAATTAGGGAGATTGAAGGCAAATATCTCAATACTTCTTTGGAAAGGGATCAATCAGAAAAAAGATCAAAACAAAATGAAGAAAGCCTAAGGTTCATGTGAGATACCATCAAAAGGAATAACCTATGTGTAATCGGAATTCCAGAACAGGAAGACACAAATAAAACCACAGAGAAAATGGTCAAATATTTGTTGGAAGAGAATTTTCCTGGTGTGATGAAAGATGAGAATATATCCATTCAGGAAGTCCAATGAACCCCAAACAGGATAGACCCCAAAAGAAAAGCACCCAGACATATCATTATCAAACTCACCAAAACCAAAGACAAAGAAAAGAATCATGAGAGAAAAACGAAAAGTTACCTACAAGGGGCAACCAATAAGACTAAGCTCTGATTTCTCGACAGAAACCACACAGGCGAGAAGACAATGGCATGGTATATATAAAACCCTGAAAGAGAAAAATTTCCAACCAAGAATTAAATACCCAGCAAAACTGTCCCTCAAATACCATGGTGAAATTAGGACATTTCCAGATAAGCAGAAATTAAGGGAATTTGTTAAAACCAGACCAACCTTACAGGAGATGCTAAAGGGAGTCCTTTGGACAGAGAAGCCAACAACAGCGAATAACTGACCATTAACACACATGATGATATAACCCAGAGACCAACCCAGCTATGGAAGTATTCAAAGTAAAGAAGCCTACAAGATTGTAAACAGGGAACCAGAGACATCAATTGACAAATGAGGACAACTACAAACCAAAATGAGGGGGAAAATTGTGTAGTTACAGAACTTCTAAATGGTAGAGAAGTCAAGACAACTGCAAGACAGAATGGACTGTTCTAAACTTTGGGAAGAAAATGATAAATCACAGGGTAACTTCAGAGAAAAATGATAAACCTTCACGTCAAAATAAAAAAGAGGACCAGCACAAATACTTAGCAAATATTAAAACAACAGCAACAAAGGAAGTAATAACATGATTCATAAACAAAAAGAGCTCAGCACAGAAAATTGTACAGAACAAAGAAATCAACACCACATAATAAAATGACAGCAACAAATTCATACTTGTTGATAATTACGTATCTAGCAAGGGACTTATCTCTAAGATTTATGGAAAACTCCAATGTCTCAACACCAAAGGAATTAACAATCCAGTTGAAAAATGGGCAGAAGACATGAACAGACACTCCACCAAGGAAGATATTCAGGCAGCCAGCAAATGCATGAAGAGATTCTCACAATCACTGGCCATCAGAAAGATGAAAATCAAAACAACAATGAGATACTGTCCCACCCCACCACTGATGGCAAGGTTCAGTGACAAAGAAAATAACAAATATTGGCGGGGATGTGGAGAGATCGGGGCTCTCATACACTGCTGGTGGACTGTGAAATGATACAACCACTATGGAAAGCAATATGGTGATTCCTTAGAAAGCTGGAATTGGAGATACCATTTGATCCAGCAATCCCATTGTTGTTGTTGTTGTTGTTATGTGCCGTCGAGTCGGATCCGACTCATAGCAACCCCTCCTTGGGTTTCCAAGGCAGTATCACTACGGAAGTAGATTGTCCCATCTTCCTTCCAAGGAGTGGCTGGTGGGTTTGAACAGCCAGCCTTCTGGTTAGCAGTCAAGTGTCTTAGCCACTATGCTACCAGAGCAATCCCATTACAAGGTATATATTCTAGAGAGGTAAGACCTAGGACAGGAACAGATATGTGCACACCCATGTTCACTGCAGCACAATATACGACAGCAAAAAGATGGAAACAACCTACATATCCATCAACGGAAGAGTGGATGACCAAACTATGGTACACCCACACAATGGAATGCTATGCTACACTAAAGAATAATGTAGAGTTTGCCAAAAAAAAAAAAAAAAGCACTGACCCATGTCACTGTAGTTTTGTGTATTTCACTGTGCATAAATTATATTTCAAAAAAATGCATTAAAATAGTAATAATCATCAAAGTAGTAAAAAGGCCTTAATAATAATTAAGATATACTGAAAATTACTGGGAATGTGACTAGAAAAGTAAAAGTTACAGAAAGAAGCCACTACTATGTAAACCTTCAACACTTCAACAAATACTTACTGAGCATCTATTATGAACCAGATCTGTGCTACAAGATGGAGGCAACTCATTTCAGTATTAATTTAACAACAGCATGCTTTTACCAGTTACGGTAAATTGTAAGAGACAGTTGGTAGGAAAGATTTCTTCGACAACACTATAACTATGTTGTAGTTGTTAGGTGCCATTGTGTCAATTTCAACTCACAGTGACCCTATGGACAAGAGAACCAAACATGGCCCACACCTGCACCATCCTTATAAGCATTGCTACCTTTGAGTTCATTGTTGCAGCCACTCTACCAATCCATCTAATTGAGGGTCTTCCTCTTTTTTGTGGACCCTCTACTTTATCAAGTGTGGTGTCCTCCAGAGACTGGTCCTTCCTGATAACATGTCTAAAGTATGTGAGACGAAGTCTCATCATTCTTGCTTCTAAGGAACATTCGAGTAATACTTCTTCCAAGTTTTGTTTGTTCTTCTGTAAGTCCATGGTATATTCAATATTCTTCACCAACACCATAATTCAAATGCATCTATTCTTCTTCAATCTTATTTACTGTCCAATTTTAATACATATATGAGGTGACTGAAAACACCATGGCTTGGGTCAGGCATACCTTACCCCTTCTAGGTGACATCTTTAATATCTTTGCCTTTAATGATTTGCCTAAATGTCATCTGATTTCTTAACTACTGCTTCCATAGCACTGATTGTGGATTCAAGTAAAATTAAATCATTTACAACTTCAGTCTTTTCTCCATTTATCATAATCTTGTTTATTGGCCCAATTGTCAGGTGTTTTTTTTAAAAATTGTTGATTTATAACTCACACTGGAGGCTGTAGCGTTTGATCTCCATCAGTAAGTGGTTCAAGTTCTCTTCACTTTCAGCAAACAAGATTTTGTCAACTGCTTATTGCAGGATGCTAATAAATCTTTCTCCAATCCTGACACCGCATTCTTCTTCATATAATACAGCTTCTCAGACTATTTGCTCAGCATTGAGAGAGAGTAAGTATGGTTGAAGGATACAACCCTGATGTATATCTTTCTTGATTTTAAACCACACAGTATCTCCCTTGTTCTGTTCAAACGACTATCTCTTGGTCTATGTGCAAGTTCTCCATGAGCACAATTAAGTGTTCTGGAATTTCCATTCTTCGCAACGTTATCTATACTTTGTTAATATCCACACAGTTGAATATCTTTGTATAGTCAATAAAACACGGTAAACAAATATCTTTCTGGTATTGCCTGCTTTCAGCCAAGATCCATCTAACATCAACAATAATATCCCACATTCCACATCCTCCTCTCAATCTGGCTTACATTTCTGGTAGTTCCCTGTTGATTTAATGCTACAACCATTTGTGAATCTTCAGTATGGTTTTATTGTGTGAGATACTAATGATATTGTTTAATAATTTCTGTATTCCATTGGATCTTTTTCTTTGGAATGGGCATAAATATGAATCTCTTTTAGTCGGCTGGACAGGTAGGTGGCTGTCCTCCAAATTTCTTGGTATACCCTAGTGAGTGCTTCCAGGGTTGCATCTGTTTGTTGAAACATCTCAAATGGTATTCCCTCAATTCCTGGAGGCTTGTTTTTCCACCAATGCCTTCAGTGCCGCTTGGACTTCTTCCTTCAACACCACCAGTTCTTGATCATGTGCTGCCTCTTGAAATGGTTAAATGTCAACCAATTCTTCTTGGTACGATGACTCTGTGATTCCTTCTATCTTCTTTGGATGCTTTCTGTGTTGTTTTAATTTTTTGCTTATACAATCATTCAATATTGCAACTCATGACTTGAGTTTTTTCTTTAGTTCAGCTTGAGAAATGCTGAGCATGGTCTTCCCTTTTGGCTTTCTAATTCCAGGTCTTTACACATTTCAGAATACTTTGTCTTCTCAAGCCACCCTTTGAAATCTTCTGTTCAGTGGTTTATTTCATCATTTCTTCCATTCACTTTAGCTATTCTACATTTAAGACCAAGTTTCAGAGTCACTTCTATACCTATAAAAATGATTCATTTTTATTATATCAAAAAAAGGGAAATACATTCTTTAGAAGTTGTAATACAATTGCACTTTGTCATTTCACCCAGGTGTTAAGTATAAGGTTTTAAATCAACTTACTAAAAATTTAATAGTGTCATTTTCAAACGGCGAGGAAACGCAGGTATTACTCAGTGTTTATCATATTAATTGTAGTTAACTGAAAAGTCTGCAATTTTTTTTTTAGCAAGCAGATAGTTTCATGTTTATTCAAGTTAATGTTGGCTCAATGAACAGTATAGAAGACCTCAAATGTCATTGCATTAAAAACTCTTTAACACACAAATACACAAACTATTGGTTTTTTATTTCTTGCACTTAAAAGAAATTTAAAGTTCCCCTTGCAAGGTCAACACCTGAGAAAACTTCATAAGAACTATTCCCCAAATTACTGCTTCATGGTACAAAACAGAGGCTTTAAAATCTGAGAAAGTTAATAAAATGTTCACTATTGCTCAGGGACTCACAGTGGCATTGATAAACTGCCATGCTATTAGTTAAATTAATGTTTCATCAAATGAATGGAGCAGAGGGGGGGAAAAAGCACTTAAAAGTAAAGATTTTTAAAAAAACAATGAATTCTTGATTTCAATATTAATAGAGAAAGATATTGTTGTAGTTACACTTGTGTCAACTTGGTGGGTCATGGTTTTGAGTGGCTTGGCATCTGGACGTATTTATTCCCCATGATGAGATTATAATCACTTCAATAAGGAGCTCTGGTATCATAGGGCCTAAGGCACTTGGCTGCTAACCAGAAGACTGGCGATTCAAACCCACCAGCCACTCCTCGGAAGGAAGATGGGGCAATCTACTTCCGCAGTGATACTGCCTCGGAAACCCAAGGAGGGGTCGTTATGAGTCGGGGCCGACTTGACGGCACATAACAACAACAACATGGTGGAATATGCTATGAGCAGCTAAGTAATTGAAGGGGAGTTACCTTCAGGGTGTGGTCTGCTTCCAGTATATTTCTTCACGTATTCCTAGAGCCTTGTTTTTCCACCAATGCCTTCAGTGCAGCTTGGACTTCTTCCTTCAATACCACCAGTTCTTGACCATATGCTGCTTCTTGAAATGGTTAAATTTCAACCAACTCCTTTTGGTCAAATG
Organism: Orycteropus afer afer; assembly: GCF_000298275.1. Lineage (NCBI taxonomy): Eukaryota > Metazoa > Chordata > Mammalia > Tubulidentata > Orycteropodidae > Orycteropus > Orycteropus afer. The sequence continues at coordinate 7,977,625 of NW_006921706.1, forward strand.
TCAACTGATTCTTTGGGAAAGATCTCTAGATTTATAGCACCTTTGGATCCAGCGTTTGGCCGAGTCTTTATCTCAGTTCCTGGACTTGAACCAGTGGCCTACCATGTTGCCTGCTGGTCTTTGGATTGTGCCATTTTACCTGCCAATCTTGGGTTCATCAGCCTCAGCAGCCAGTAGCTGCATGAGTCAGAAGAAGCCTCCAGCTCCAGTGGGTCCAGAACAAGAGGCAGAGATAAAGGCCAAGGTCGAGGGCCTTCAGTCAGCCACTAGCGCCAGCACTCTGAATTCAAACTTCTAGCCTCCTAAACTTTAAGAGAATAAATTCCTGTTAGTTAAAGCCATCCACTTGTGGTATTTGTTATAGCAGCACTAGAGAACCAAGACAAACATTAAATTTATTCCAACTCTCAAACTGCCTTGAATTGTGGTAGCCACAGCTCAAGACATAAATGAATGGCTGGATAAAGTCCAAAAAAGTAAAATGACTAAGGAATCTATTAATCACTGTATGTGGTAAACTGTAACTGAGGGTTATAATTCTGAATAGACAGGGTAACAAGAAGACAGATTGTAAGAGTATATATTTAAAAAAAAAAAAACCACTGCCATCGAGTCAATTCTGACTCATAGCAACCCCCATCAGGTTTCCAAGGCTATAAATCTTTACAGAAGCAGACTGCATTATCTTTCTCCTGCAGAATGGCTGGTGGGTTTGAACCACTGACTTTCTGGTTAGTAGCCCAACGCCTTAGCCACAGTATCACCAGAGCTCCTTGTATGGTGTTCAGGTTACCTAGTACTGCTCTGACAGGAATATACCACAAAAGGGATGGCCTTAACAAACAAGAGTTTATTCTTACAATTTGGACACTTTAAGTCCGAGTTCAAAGTGCCAGGCTCTAGGAGCCCCTAGTGTGAAAGCCCCTCAACCTTGGGCTTCAGCTTCGCCTCTTGCTCCCAGCCCACTGAAGCTAGAGGCATCTCTTCACTCAGGCAGCTAATGGCTGCTGAGGCTAACAAGCCCAAGGTTGACAAATAAAATGGTACAGTCCTGATGTTACCAGACCACACAACAGGCCATTAATTTAAGTCTGTTGTAAGTCCCAAGGTCGGCAGAGTATGGCAGGCTGCTGAGCAACGACACGGCTACATGCAGGGTCCAAGCTTGCCATAAGCTCAAGACCATTCCCAAGACTTCTCCTTATATACAGGAAGCAGACCACATCCCAAAGGCAGCTGCTACTCAGCTGCTTGTGGTAGATCCCACCACGGAGCTGATTGCCAGTTTCATCATGGGGAATAACTAACACCAGCTGCCCAGCCATTCAACCAGGCACAGCCAAGTTGACACACAAACATAACTACCACATATGATATTATGAACTATTATGAAAGATATGTCCTCAGAATTCTAGAACAAAGAGGACATGAACTTAAATTTGAAATAATTTAGGAAAGATATATTATTTTAAGAGTAGGTAGAAAACTTATCAAAAGTACTTATAAAAAGTAGTATAAAACTGAAATTATAATAGTTTGAAGAATGATTTGAGTGATTTTGATAGATTTTTTTTTTTTTTGACTTAAAGTAATCTTGTTATATTTGGGAGGAGACAGAAAACAGCTCATTTTTAAGATGTTACAGAGGAGAGAAGAGCTCTGGTGGCACAATGCCTAAGGCATTTGACTGTTAACCAGAAGGCTGGTGGTTCAAACCCACCAGCCACTCCTCAGATGGAAGGCTGGGCAATCTATTTCCATAGTGATACTGCCTTGGAAACCCAAAGAGGGGTCGCTATTAGTCAGGTCTCCATAGCACTCCATGGCAGTGCATTGCGTTTGTTTTTGTTACAGAGGATAGTAATTAATTCCCAAGAAGCATCCTTTGAAGTGGTTTAAAAACATAGGTTTGAACTCTATATTCTAATATTGAATTCTATATTCTAATAATGGAATTCTATTGTTCACATTATAATCTGATAATAAGAAAATGGATTTTGCTTAGAAGAAGAAAAGGAGTAAAATAAAAAGTAAAAGCAGCAGCAGCTGCAGCAGGAGAAGAAGAGAGAGAACAAGAGGTGTCTGCTTTTCAAATGAAAAGTGTCTGCTGCACAGAATTCAAATCAGCCTCATGCCCTTAAAGTAGCAACATTTTCAGGGTTTCAGGAGCTTTTTAACAACTATGCTCCTATTTGAGGGAGACAAAAGAATTCTCTAGAGTAGTTAGATACTTAAGAGTCTTGATTTACTTTACACTGCCTTTCCACTTTCCCCATTGCCACAGGTAGTTGTGACCCTCAGATTTTTCTTATGGCACATCCTAACTAACCTTCCTATGCTCTCTTTTATAAGGACAAATAAGCAGAATCTGAACATCTTCACAAGTTCCTCTAAAATGGTAGCATGGTAGCTGGGTAGTTTCTTTTAGTCCTCACAAATTCATTTCATTCCAAAGTGGAAATTAAAAATAAT
>NW_006921706.1:7980636-8019936 GCF_000298275.1 Orycteropus afer afer
TATATATTTCAGTTATATATCTTTCAGTTATATAAATATACCAAGAGATACCAACCAAACCCTCTGCCACCAATTACATTCCAACTCAAAGGGACCCTACAGGACAAAGCAGAACTACCCCAAGAGTTTCCAAGGCTGTAAAGCTACGGAAGGAGATTGCTTCATCTTTCTTGCATGGAGCGGCTGGCTGGTGCATTCGAAGCAGTGAGATATAAATTGACTGCATGAGTAAACCTCCAATGCCTGCTGACGCAGCAGCTCACTACTAAACATTCTTATGTTTCCATCTGTGGCCTGTTAAATTAAAAATATACTTCAACAAACTGCCAATTTCCTACTTTAAAACTGTGTTAATTAAGGCATACTTATGTAACAATGAAACAATGTCTGAAATACCTTATTTTAAAAGTTTATAACTTGTTGAATATTATGCCTGAATAATGGAGCTGAGAAGCAAAAATTATTTCTGAAATTTCTGCCTGTTCTTTCAAGGATCCAAACAGGATTTTATCCCTTACCCCTTGTCTCCTTGTTTCAGTTTCCTTTCCCCATTCTCCATCTCACTCAGGAACTTATAATTTCAACCCTGCAGCTAATGGCTCGCCCTTCTCTGGTTAGCATCTGCCCAAGGCAGCTATAAAAGAAACCCTGGCACTTTACTGATGAGGGTAGGGACAGCGTCATCTTTGAACATCAGCACCATCCCAGAAAGGATGAAGGCTGGGGTCCAGCCTGCAGGACATAGGAATGCAGGAGAAACACAGAAAGACATACCTGCATGTGGTGTTGCTAGGTAGTCACAGCCCTAAGAGTAGGTGCGAAAAAGTAAATTGCTGACAGAGCTCAACAAGAAAATTTTCCGGATATACAGCATATGGTTACAAGGACAAATACAGTTCATTTACATTCATTGCTTAACGGCAGTGTTTTTCTACATCCTTTTTTTTTTTTTGCAATACTTTAATATTTATGCAACAACCTAGTGTTAACTAACCTTGAACAATAGCCCACTAAAGATAACCCGGGTCCTGCTTGAACCAGTAGTCAGTGTCGAATACCACAGTGTGGTATGGACTCAAATGGAGATGATTTAAATTTTATGACTTGATGAATACAGCAATGAATTACTTTTTGGCACTGACGGCATAGGGAGAACAAGCTTCCCTTTTGTTTGTTTCATTTTTGGGTTCAGTGAGTCAGATCTAGTTCTGGAAAATTTCTTAAAATATGCTAAACTCTTCCACTATCTACACTGGCCCTTGGTCATATGTTAAATACCTTAAAGAAACTGAATTCTTTCAAAAGCTTAGATATAACTGTTTAATAGCCTATAGACCCTCCTATCAATTCAAAGTAATTTTATCCCTGTATTTCTGGTGGTGTAGTACCTAAGGCATTTGATTGCTAACCAGCAAGCTGGCTGTTGAAACCCACCAGCCACTCCTCAGAAGGAAGACTGGGCTATCTACTTCCACAGAGATATCGCTTCAGAAACCCAAGGAGGGGTCGCTATCAGTCAAATGAACTCGATGGCAGTGGTTGGTGGTTTTTTTTTTTTTTTTTTTTTTAATATATCAAAATAACATTGTTCTATTAGCTTAGCTTTAGAATCTACTTTCTCCATTGATAACACAAAAAAATAGGTTATGTTGTTGCTTTGTTTCAAGACATAATTGTATTAACACTGGATTTTTCCCATTACATAAGAATGGCTAACATTTATTGAGGATTTAGTTTTTGCAAGAGCTGAAAAAGGCCCTGGATGTGCATTACATCCTTGAATATTTATAACAATCTAAAATTAGGCATTATTATCATCCCATTTTACCAAAGCCCCACAGGGAATTATGTCATTGGAACTATGTTTGACTTCAGGCTTCAGAGGTCAATCCTCTGGCCAGTTGGGTGAACTGAATTTCGCTGCGTTCTTCCACAATTCACCACAGACAACTTGCAGGAAATGATTCAGTCCAATTAGCCCCAAGGATTACTGACTAGCCCTCTTGCAAGCTTCAAGTACCATTAAGTGAGGAAAGCCTAGATGTGCTCCGTAAACAAACAGATGTTTATTGGGAGCATGTGAAAGAGGTGACAGGCATAGCCAAGGAAACAGAGTTCAAGAAAATATTCAAAGTTCCTTAATAAGAAGCCAGTGTACCGATCATATTATGGTATTTCTATATTTTACTTTAAAATCTGTTGTGTGCTGTTGTGTCAATTCCAAATCACAGCAACCCTATAGGGCAGAACAGAATTGCCCCATAATGTTTCCTAGGCTGAAATCATTAAGGGAGCAGATCACCAGGTCTTTTCTTCCAGGCAGGAATGGATGGGTTTGATTTGCTGATCTTTCAGTTAACAGCCAAGCACTTATTATGCCATCCTGCCTACATTCCTTTGTTACTGTACATCAAAAGACAATACCAAGCTTCAAGCAGATCAATTTCGCAAAAATATATTGGTAAATAAAGCAAAAGCAATTGTTTTCAGACAGATGAAAATACAAACCACCAAAAATCAAACCCACTGGCACGGAGTCGATTACAACTCACAGCTACCCCCGTTGGGTTTCCGAGGCAGTAAATCTTTACGGAAGTAGATGGAAATATAAAGGTCATTAAAACTTTATAAATATCTCAATATACACATTAAAGTAATAGTACAGTCAATGTTGTATCACAAAAACAAACATATAAATAAAATAGTCATATGTGAAATGAATCAAATACTGAGGTTTTCCTACTGATTTTGTTCTTTAATCATACTGTGGTAGTTTAGTTTCTCCAGGCTTTTGATCCAACAACATAACTAAGTTTAATTTACTCTAGAGATTAAATAATGCACAAAAAAAATCCAAATTTAAGAATTGGTGGTGGGTTTGTTTAGAAACCTCAGTCCTGCCCAAGAGGAGGAACTACTGTTGGTTGTTGTCCTTAGGTGCTTTTGAGTCAATTTCCGCTCATAGTGACTCTATGCGACTGAGCAGCAATGCCCTGACTAGGGTTTTTCAGGCTGTAATCTTCACAGGAGCAGACAGCCAGGTCTTTCTCCCAAGGAGCCACTGAGTGGGTTTGAACCACCTACCTTTAGGTTATCTATCAGTCAAGCACTTAACCACTGTACCTAAGCTCCCATTACGTGACCAGTGCTGGGCTGGGTATTTTACATAAGTTACTGGATCTGAATCTCACAACAGCCCTACTGAGACAATGTCATCACCCTCCTTTCACAGCTGAAGAAACTGAAGTCCACTGAGGTTAATTAAGTCACTTAAGTCCCAGCTGGTAAGGAGCAGAGCTGAGACTCCAACACAGATCTGTCTGACTTACTAGACATCAGGTTTTCCCCTAAATTAGTATATAAAAAGAATTTTTAAAGCTTATCTCCTTTCTCTCCAAAAGAACACAGGAAATGTAAAGGTTGCATAAAATGGACATAGTCATAGTTACTGAATTATACATGTACAAATTATTCAACTGGCAAAAGTTTTACTAAATGTATGTGTACATATATGTATATGCATACACACACACACACACACACACACACACATATATATATATATATATATATTTGACCACAGTTGAAAAAAGACCACAGAAAATTTAGCTTTAGAGAACTTTAGTTTTAGATAGCTTTCTGGGCAGGGGCACAGCCCAGACAAATAAAGGGTAACCCCTCACAGAGCCAGGCAGCTACCTTGATGTTTTCCATGTGTTTGCTACCACCTGGAAATGGAAACTTGTAGCCAGGCTCTGACTGTCATGGACGCATGGGTAGAGGATGACATCTGGCTTCTGAATCATGACAGGCTCAGAGGAGATATGGTGATGCCCACCTAAGCAGACTAAGGAAACCAGTCCATTAGTTCATAGTTTGCTCTTGTCACTTGGTCATTAAACATCAAGAAACCTCTTTAGTATTCAGAGAGAGAACACTTTCTTACTGAAAAAATATTTTTTGAAGGAAAGTTTATAGGAGCTCAGTTAGATGGAGAAATGAGTTCTGTGAATCAAAAACAAGTAAATAAGGGCTATCACACACAACAGGAGGTCTGCCTTGATAGAGATAATTGAAAGAGCATATTGGAACAGAATAAAGACAACTCTGAATCTTTGAAAATATAGAGTGAATAACTGCAATCTAAATAAGTAGAACTTTTCTATTTAAGGGAGCTCTGGTGGCATAGTGCCTAAGGCATTTGACTGCTAACCAGAAGGCTGCCGGTCAAACCCACCAGCCACTCCTGGGGCGGAAGGTTGGGCAATCTACTTCTGTAGTGATACCACCTCGGAAACCCAAGGAGGGGTTGCTATGAGTTGGGTCCAACTCGACGGCAGTGTGTTTGGTGTTTTTTCTTCTATTTAAGGACAGAGGTGGAAATTCAGCAGATGAAGAGGAATTTAAATCCACTTTCATCAAAATGGAGCTCCTGTGGTATAGTGGCTAAGGTATCAGCTGCTAACCAAAAAGGTTGGTTAGCTGCTGTGTATGACAACGGATGAAGCAGTCTGCTTCTGGAACTAATAGGTAACTATTTATACTTTAAGGAGTTCTAGTGGTGTGGTCCAAGGGGGATAATGAAATGCAAGAGGCTAGGCATTTGGTTTTAGCATGGAATGGCAAAAGGGCTGCATTTTAACCACATCCCTCATGATCTTGAGCATTTATGATGAAACTTCAATTCTTAATAGTGTTAATATACTCTTCCTTATAATGTATCCTTTCACCATACTTATTCAGCCTGTAAAGGAGCTCTTGTGGTATAGTGCCTAAGGGCATTTGACTGCTAACCAGAAAGCTGGCAGTTCAAACCCACCAGCCATTTCACAGAAGGAAGTCTAGGCAATCTACTTCCGTAAAGATTTACTGCCTTGGAAACCCAAAGGGGGTCACTATGAGTCGTAATTGACTCAATGGCACTGAGTTTGGGGATTTTTCTTTTTTTTTTTTTTTTTGGTTTATAATCGATGGCAAACAACAACAACAATGAAGAATAACAGATTGTTCAAATTTGGGTGAAAGCTGATTGAGAGAGATTTAACCCTGAAAAGTAAAAGCACTGAAATAGAACTTAATAGCAAAAAATAATTTCAAAAGCATAAGCTTCCTCATGTTTATGAACTTAAGGATTCAAATATATAGGTCCTAATTTTTAAAAGCACTTGACTGCTAACCAGAAGGCTGGCAGTTCAAACCCACCAGCCACTCCTCGGAAGGAAGGTTGGGCAATCCTACTTCCGTAGTGATACTGCCTCGGAAACCCAAGGAGGGGTCACTATGAGTTGGGGCCGACTCGACGGCACATAACAACAACAACAACAACTTTTAAAAACCTTAAAAACAAATAAAGGTTATCTCCAGCTCCCAAGAGTCCCTGGTGGTACAAATGGTTAAGGACTTGACTACAGGCCGAAAGGCAGTTCAAACCCATGCAGAGATGCCTCTGAAGACAGGTCTGGAGATCTGCTCTCAAAAGGTCATGGCCTTGAAAACCTTATGCAACAGCTCTACTCTGCATACATGGTGTCACCTGAGTTGGAATCCACACAATGGCAACTAAAAACAACAAGCAGCTACAGCCCCAAGGTACAAGAGCCAGAGAATTTATGAGAACTAAGAGAGGAGTCATATCCACACACTAGAATAAATCTAAAGATTTAATTTGATCTAGCCTTCTGCAAATCACACTACAGTGGAATCAAAACTCTGAGACTCCATGAGCTAATACAGTCTTCCCAGAACAAGCAACACTATCACAAAAGGAATACTCTATGGGAGGGGAAGGGAAGGGAGGGAACACTGTAAAAATAAAATACAAAATTAAAAAAAAAGGAATGCGCTAACCTAAGTCTGCAACCCTTACAGTAATTTTATAGTAATTACTTTGATCAAAGTTATCAACATTTTTTAAAAAATGGAGGTGGATAACCCTATACTGTGGAATTAAACCATACTGATCATTCATAACTATAATTTTTAAAAATAAATAAGAAAAAAAGTTATATTTCATTGAAAACGCAAGAAAGCTAAAAATTCAGAATTATCTAAGAGCCAAAAATTACACTTATGTTTTCTTCTCTAAAGTAGTCATATATGACACAAATTTATAATTAATTTTACCAACAACTAGAAAATCTGTGTTAGTGTATGGGACCTAGATTCAAGATAGTTCCAAACTACTAATATAAATGATGTTAGGCATATAAAATACATAGATACAAACAAATCATATACAATATCATAAACAGCTAAAGAAAAGTTCAGTGGCAGAATTCAAAATTCACTTGGTAGTTTAGCAGAATATCTAACTTTAATTGACATGATTGGCTAGAATTAAAAATTGTTGTGGGATTAATTCTGCACCACGTCTGGTGATATATCAGCCTGTGGAGACATAATTATCTCATATTGCTAATGTTTTCTGTGTACCATCCATTTCATGTGATCATATTAATTTCAAAGCATGAGCAATATCTATTCTAACAAGGAGAAGGAAACCACGATTCTAATTTAGAAGTATGACGCTTATTTGGTTTGCTTTGTTTACCAGAATAACAATTACTACGGCTGGACGAAAGATATTCCTACTCAACTAATAAATAAAACTAGCAAAGGAAACGTATCACTAAAATACCCAAAATATTGGCCTGCAGTGCAATTCCATAGCCTATAGTATCTTCAGAACTATACACCAAGACCACTGATGTCTTTCTGAGGTTTAACTTGGCATTCAGCTGACTACCCAGAGATTGTGAAGTTTCCTGCCAAATAAAGGCCAAACATACCAACTGGGTATGGTGTGCTACTTGCTATTTTAAAAAACAATGGCAGATTACAACACTCTTGTCCACACACACACACACACACCAAAATGCCTGACATTTCTGGCTTAAGACCTTTTGAGCCTAATAAATAACTCCATTTCTTATGACAGAGGCTTCTTTCATTGGTGGATTTATTAAATAAATAAGTAGTTCATCAATTTACAGAATGCGTTATTTCACACAACTTAATATGAAAGAACTAGCAGGTGGTACTATTGAGAACCATCAGTAGCAGGAATTGTTTCACAGATGACCAACTTAATCTACCTTTGGAATGCTGCCATCCTTTATAAGGTTTTTCCAAATAACACATTCAAAGTTTTAGTGCCCATCTACTCAGGGTGTTTATGAAATCCTTGTGCAACTTTAGACTTGACCTATCCCAATGAACTATATTTTATGGGACTGTGTTAAAACTGCTGTGTATTCATCCAGACCACATTCTTTAAAGGAACCTTGAGCCAGGATCGTGAATGCAATTTATGAAATCACTCGGCAGCAGCTGGAGAATGTTTTCAATGAGGTGGAAAATCAGACTGAATGTTGAATCACCAAAAAAATGGTGGTTATGTTGAAGTCTATAAATTTAATATGCACAGTGATTTAAGTTATTATTTTTTTTTTCTATCACAAGCACAACAAATATTATGGTTTAAAGTTAACATGGAAACTTTTTAAAAAAACATCCAAAATGGCTATGATGTTATATATTTCTATTACAAACTTTATTATTTTTCCCTTGTTAAAAGACTAACAGCAACTCATTAGAAAATGTTTTATAACAGCCTAAAAAGGCTAAAATATATTTTAGAGATCACTGATTTCCAATTGACTTGGACTAAATTTTTTAAATTTTACTATCTTTAAAGACACATTTGAAAGTAAATTCTTTCCTAATGGGTTGTGGAAGAAGGAGAGATCTTATCAGTACAAGAGTGAAAAACTGGTTCACATGTTAGAATAGAAAAGTGGCTAGATGCAATGTTAGATCCTGGTTTCGATCCTGGGACAGAAAAAGGACATTAATGGAAAAATGGGTGAAACCCAAATAAAGTTTGTGATCTCCTTAACAGTATTGTATCAACATTAATTTCTAAATTCTGACAAATCTACTGTGGCTGTGTAAGTTGTAAGCCTATGTAAGGGAAAGCTAGTTGAGCGTATAAAGAAAGCTATGCAGTATCTTTGAAACTTTTCTAAAAATGAAATATTATTCCAAAATAAAAAAGTTATTAATTTTTTTAATCAGATGAGAATATTGGTAACTTCTCCAATCATTATCTTGACTTTTCCTATACTCACTGATTGTGACAGACTGTATTTTCCAAAGTTGGCCACCACGTCTCCCATCCCACATATTCTTTATCTACATTTCTTACATTGTTGTGGTTGTCAGCTGCCATCAAGCTGATTCCAACAAATGGTAACCCCGTGTGTGCAGAGCAGAAATGCTCCATAGAGTTCTCGGGGCTGATTTCTGAGGTACCTCTGGGTGGGTTTGAACTACGAACTTATCAGCTATTATTTGAGCAGTTATCCATTTGCACTACCCATGGGCTCTCATCTCCTCCATTAAATACTGGTACTTATTTCTCCACACCTTCTAATCTGGCACACCCTGGGGACCACAGCATGGAAGTGATGCTGCACCAGCTCTGGGTTGCAGGTCTTCACTGAGCTGGCAGTTTATACTTCTTATCTCTATAAATGCTCATTCTTGAGACACTCCGTACTGGGACCCAATCACCATTTTATGAAAATGCCAAGTGCTATAAAGAGGCTACATATAGGTATGTTAACTGATTGACAGCCTTAACTTGAGCACAGCAAACAGCATCACCTGCCAGTCATGTGAGTTTTCTGATGACTTTAACCCCAGATGACACCTGATTGCAACCACATAAAACACCTTCAGCAAAAATTGTCCAGCTAAGCCCACTCAACCTACAAAACTATGAGAGATAATAATAAATTGTTGTTTTATGTCACTAAGTGACATAAAAGATAACTGGAACACTGATGATCAATAAAAAGCTACTGACTAGATGTATTCATAGAAGATCTGGAAATAGAAAGTCTGGAAAATATTATATCTAGAAAAAAGAAACAAAACTGTCTCCTTTTTACTTTCTTATTCTGCCTACTTATTTCTCATCACAAAATTTTTTGACTATAGCAATTGAGGACAATGAGTAAATTCTATGACTCAAATGGGACTTCACAAGAGAGGCAACTTTTTTTTAGCTTTTTCAAGAACCAAACATATCAGTTCACTAATGCTCTGGCAATAAACATTTTCTTAAAAAGGACATGAATCACTTACTGCATTTGCTTCCCAAAATAACAAGAATACTTTAGTGAATCTCCATGGCTAAAGAAATTAACCAGAGAAAAGCTATAAGAATATTATGTGAAATTGACTATATAACACAAAATATTGCCTGCTAACCAGACGGCTGGCGGTTCAAACCCACCAGCCACTCCTCGGAAGGAAGGTTGGGCAATCCTACTTCCGTAGTGATACTGTCTCGGAAACCCAAGGAGGGGTCGCTATGAGTCGGGGCCGACTCGATGGCACATAACAACAACAACAACAACAATTATCCCATATATTCCTCACAGTTATATGACGGAAGTCCACATACTGTCCTCATTTTAGACATAAGGAAAATGAGGATTAGTAACCTTAAGCAACTTGCCCAAGGTCACCAGGTTAGTTAGAATAAAAGCTAAGGTTCAAATCCAGGTTTATTCCAGAATCCAATCTCTTAAACACTACATTTTTCCTTATTAATTTTATACATAAGGCTTCTCTTATACATTTTAATAAACTATTTGAGTCATTCACTAATTCAAATTGTTTATTTCAAATTGGGTTCTAGCATTATATTCTACAGAACAGTTATATTCTTTAGGAAAAAAAAATCTGAAAAGTCTCTCTTATTTAGCTAGTTTATAAATAAAATGGCAATTTAGCCAACAGTCTACTGGTTTGTTTAATTCTAAACAAATTAAATAACTGTATGTCTTTCAATAATTCTCCAGAATACACATGATTCAATCGTCTTGGTTCTATCTCCAACAATATCTCCAGAAGCTGTTTCCCGTCTTTTATCCCCAATGCCACTGCTTTAGTCCAGAACCTCCCCATTTCTTGCACATTGTCATTAGGTGCTATCGAGGTGGTTCCAACTCATAGAGACACTGTTAACACTGCTCAATCCTGTACCATCCTCAATGGTTGCCATGCTTGAGCCCATCATCTCAGCCACTTTGTCAATCCATTTCTTGACAGTCTTCCACTTTTTCATCGACCCTCTAGTTTACCAAGCATGATATGCTTCTGCAGAGATTGGTCCCTTCTTACAATATGACCAAGGTACAAGAGACAAAGTCTAGCCACTCTTGCATCTGAAAAGCATTCCCACCATATTTCCTCCAAGGCAAATTTGTTCACTCTTCTAGCAGTCCATGGTGCATTCAATACTCTTCACCAATACCACAACTCAAGTGCAGCAATCTTCTGTGGTCTTCTTTATTCATTGTCCAGCTCTCACATGCATATGGAGCTATAAAAAAATACCAGTCAGGCACACCTTACTCTTCAAAGTGACATCTTTCCTTTTTAACACTTTAAAAGAGGTTTTCTGCAGCCGATTTGCCCAATGCAATACGTTGTTTAATATCTTGACTGCTGCTTCTATGGGTGTTGATTATGGATCCAAGTAAAATGAAATCCTTGACAACTTCCATCTTTTCTCCAAGTATCATGTTACTTATCAGTCCAGTTGTGAGGATTTTTGTTTTCCTTATGTTGAGGTACAATCCATACTGAAAGCTGCAGTCTCTGATCTTAATCAGTAAATGCTTCAAGTCTTCTTCGCTTTCACTAAGTAAGGTTGTATCATTTGCATATCACAGATTGTTAATGATGCCACGTTCTTCTTCATATAGTACAGCTCATAGATTATCTGCTCAACGTACAGACTGAATAACCAAACCGAACTCACTGCCATCAAGTCAATTCTGACTCATAGCAACCCCCTATGGGTTTCTGAGGCAGTAAATCTTTACAAAAGTAGATTGCCCAGTCTTCCTACTGTGAAGTGGCTGGTGGATTTGAACTGCCAACCTTCTGGCTACCAGTCAAATGTCTTAGGCACTATGCCACCAGAGCTCCTTTACAGACTGAATAACTATGGTGAAAGGATACAACCCTCTCGCATACCTTTCCTGATTTTAAACCATGCAGTATCTCCTTGTTCTGTTCCAATGACTGCCTCTTGGTCTATGCACAGGTTTCTCATGAGTACAATTAAGTGTTCTGGAATTCCCATTCTTCACAGTTATTCATAATTTGTTATGGTCCACACAAGCAAATGTCTTAGCATAGTCAAGTAAAGACAAATCAACATCTTTCTGATATTCTCTGCTTTCAGTGAAAATACATCTGACATCACCAATGACATCCCTCGTTCCACACCCTCTTCTGAATCCAGCTTGAATTTTGTGTCAGTATACTGCTACAACTGTTTTTGAATTATCTTCAGCAAAATTTCACTTCCATGTGATATTAATGATGCTGCTAGATAATTTCTGCAGTCTGTTGGATCACCTTTCTTTGGAATGGACACAGATATGGATCTCTTCCAGTCTGTTGGCCAGGTAGCAGTTTTCCAAATTTCTTGGCATAAACAAGTGAGCACTTCCAATGCTGCATCCATTTGTTGAAACATGTCAATGGTTATTCCATCAATTCCTAGAGCCTTGTTCTTGCCAATTCCTCCAGTACAGCTTGAACAGCTCTTTCAATACCATCAGTTCTTGAACATATGCTATCTCCTTAAATGGTTGAACATCGACAAATTTTTTTGGGGTACAGTGATTTTTGTATTCTTTCCATCTTCTTTCGATGTCTCCTGCATAAGTCAATATTTTGCCTGAGCTACTTTTAGTCCATAACTTCACCGTTTCTTGCCTATACCTTGCAAATAGCTCCCAAATGTCCTTCCTGTCTGTTTCTTCTATGGACATGGCCCATGCTGCTACCAAAGTTCTCTCCTTAAAACACATAGTTGATCATTTTACTACCTCTACCCAAAAGGGGAAAAAAAAAAAAAACTTTCTAATTATGTAAGAATCAAAGTACTTAGAATAATATGCAAAGCCCCCCACTACTACCACCAAATCAGCAATGCCTCTATCCATCCCAACCATCTTTTGAATATCACCTCTCACTGTATTTCATCAAATATTATTTTCTCTAATATTATCATCTTTCAATATTCTCTTCAGTATTGCTTATGTAGGCAATTTCATACTCTAAAAAAGGAATGAACTAGCCAATTATGAATGCCATCAAAAGTTAATTATAAACATAGAAAAAGAAAGAGAAGTGGATGAATCAAGATCATCTACTTAAAATGAGAGGTATCAGAAAGCTCCAGAAGAAAGGAACACGTCAGTTAGCCTCTGAGGGCACATTAGCACAGTGGTTCTCAACCTTGGCTGCACATTAGAATTACCTGGGGAGCTTCTACAAGTCCCTGGCAGGCTGTACTCCAGGCCAATTACATCAGAATCTCTTAGGATGAAACCCAGGCACTGGTATGTTTCAGAGCTCCCCCAGGTGATTCAAAGGTGCAACTAAGGTTGAGAACCACCTTGTTAAGATAAAGCTGATGAAAAAGGACCACAGAAGAGAACTGACAACTCAGGTAACTAGGTAACTGGAAAGCAACAATGCAGTCCAGTGTTCATATAAGCACAGTTATGACGTTCTCCAGGAATGCTTAGTAGCTTGGGTATAAAGGCAGATAAAGGGAAAGACTAGGTTTTTCATTAGTTGGAAACTGACAGTTCTCTAAACAACTGAGAGGCCTGATTTTCAGAACAATGCAATGATTGATCATAGGCTATAGGATAAATAAGAGAAGATAAGATGTGGTGTTAGACTGGACAAACAGGGAGTAAAGTTGTCAATGAGTTGGGTGAATAAGAGGAGTGAAGGAGCAATAACTTAGCATTAGACAGTAGGATTTCTGAATGTATGATGTCAGAGATAGCCCCCTTCTGATTATATAATCTAGAGTAAGGTCACAGAGAAGAATTGCTAGAGTAAAAAGACAAAAGTCACTGTCAGAGAAAGTCTTTAGAGAACAAGGATTGAAGTTAGGGTATTAGCTGGGACATCATCATGGATATTAGAGTTGCTCAGGCTGATTATAAGCTAGAAGGAGAGAAGGCCTGAACCAGGGGCCTTGTGAAGTCTGGGGCACAGAAGCTAAATCTCAAACATGCAGAGAATGAGCAGCATCAATCTAAAAGGGCTGAGTCCTCCAAATTAAAGGGAGAAAATGGAGCATCTTTTCAAACTGACATTTATTCAAGGCAGTTCCACCCTCCACCTAATGTTTATCAGTGGCTTCCTTTGCTCTTAAGACAAAGAAGTAACTACGGCCCACAAGGTCTAGATCTGGGTCTGCCTAATGCTCCAGCCTCATTATATACCAGTCTTGCTGACTACACACCAGCCTACTTGCCGTTTCCAATTCACCAGACATGCTATGTTCCCTTTCACCCAAGGGCCATCACACATTGCTGTTCTCTCAGTCTGGAACATTCTCCTTTCTTCATCCAGTTAACTGTTAATATTTTAGCTCTTCCACACTTGGGCATGTTCTCTTAAAGCACTTATCAATGATACAGTTTTATACTTATTTGAGTGATCATAATGTCTGTCTCCCCAACTGGACTGTCAAGCCTATGAGTGCACAGACTACATCATGTTTACCACTAATTCCCAGTGTCTAGCAAAGTGACTGGCATATGGTAGCTCTACCATAAATGCTGCTGAATAATGCATGCATGAACAGTTGAGAAAGAGCAAAGTGAAAAGCTGTGTGTTAATATTTTTATAGCCATAGATACCATTTCTTGAGTGCTTCTTTGTGCCATATATGGCTATGTCATTTAATGCATACATCAACCTCTGAGACAGGTCTTATCTCAATTTTATAAGGAAACTAACTCTCAAAAAATTAAATGCCATGACTGGCCACCATTGTCAGCCACTCAAAGAGGGGTCTATGTAGGAGATCCTGGATAGAGTGGGATAACAATGTGGAACAAAACTCAAAATCATTTGGAAAAAAATAAAGAACCAGGTTTGCTGGTCTGGTAAAGCCTGGTGAAACCACTGAGATTATGGCCTCTAGCTGTCCTTCAGATCTGGAATTGAACCCGCTCTTGTGGCTTGGAACCAAACAAAAGACAGACATCTGAGATGAACATTCACATTAGGCAGATACACTCCTTGGAGAGAACAATCATGGGAGACTAGGAGGGCTGTGTATGCACAGGGAGACAGCTCAGGGGGCAGGAGTGCACAAAGGGAAGGACACAGGGAAGAGGTAACTATGGGGAGGAAGTGGGAGGGGAGCTGTTGCATTGTGGTAAATTGTAGTCAATGTCATGAGACAAAGTATATGTGAGCTGCTGTATGGAAAGTGAATTTGCTCTGTAAACTTTCACCCAAATCACAATTAAAAAAAAAAAAAAAATTAAGTGCCTATTGTGCCCCACTTGAGAAGTGCTGGAGCCAAGATTTGCCCAAGTAGAGATTACCTTGTCTCTATGTAGAGCTGGCCACAGGGATACCGACAGTTAAAGACAAATATTTTCTTAAAAAAGCAACTCTAGATATGCATACTTATCCGAATGTGTACCAGTTTGACTGGCTTCAAAGCTGTTGCTCTTCAACACAACATTGTACAACAGAACAGAGAACCCAAGGTCAACGAGCCCCAGTAAGACCTGTGTCAGTGAAGAACAGGTTTGGATGAGGAGTCAATAAAAAGAAGAAAAAGAGGAAGCCAAATCTTTATTGGCAGTCACAGAATAGCAGGGAGGAGGAGGTGGTGGCATAAAAGGGGTATTCACTGACTCTGAAAAGATCTTCCCTGGGGTAGAAGAAAGATCCATCTTTTCCAGTGGGAAGATCATGGAAAGTGACCAGTCCCAACTTATGACAAAAATCTCTCCCATATTCTATGAGACAAAACTCTGACATCACTATTTAGTATTTGTTGACTTATATGAGCTTCTTTTTAAGAAAAAGCTGGCTCCTAATGGCAAGAACCTTCATGAAGAGGCAGGGTATTTTCATTTGGTAATAACATGACACAGGCTTCTTGCCATTTAAAACAGAATTCAAAGTTGCTCACATCAACAGGCCTAAAGCACATGGACCTCTATGCAGTAAAGAATACATAAGAAAAGAAAGTTTAATGTTTTATTTTCTATCCAGTTTTGATCAAAAATCCAGATGAAAGAAAAGACATTCACATGCTAACCATCCATTCATATGGTATTACAAATGCTACTTTTTTTATAAATTCAGATTACCAGAAGACAATATAAGCAAAATAGCCTTAATTTTTATTTACCGCTTAAATAAAAATAGATGGAAACAACATACTGGCTTCTTCTACAAAATCACTATTAGAAACACTAACCCATTATGCTTTTTCATAGTCTTTGTAATTATCACAAGAAAATATATTTCTCCTGATAAAAATAATTGTTTTCTAAGTTTCGTAACCAAGAAACTTAGAAATACCAGACAAACTATAGTTGTCTGGGTCAGTGTTTCTTCAATTTTGGGATGTATCAAAATCAACCGAAAAGGCAGGGTAAGGAGCAGGATTATTAAAAACACAAGTGCCTGGGATCCACTCCAAGCCTACAGAATGAGAATAGATGGGGATGAGGTCCAGGCACACACACTTCTGCCAAGCATCCAATGTGATCCTGATGCACACTGACTTTGCGTTCCACCGGGCATGGGTTTTTTCACACTTTCTTTCCCCCTTTCTTCTCATTGATCTACAATTTGCAATTTCTATTGTAATGATCTGGTGGAGTATATGTCCTTTAATGCAGGTTACATCATATATATTTTTTAGAAGCTGGCAGAATTTAAACTTAAAGTTAACAAGTAATTTCTAAGTATTCTACTTTTGAATTATCCATTTGAAATACTTGTGTCTATATTTTAGGTCCCAGTCGTGCTTTTCTCCAAAGGTGACATACATTCCCAAACACAGGGCTTCATTCACCTTCATCATACTGCTCTGTAGTACACTGAAGGAAGAAATTACCATCCACTTCAAAGATAAAAAATCAACTCAACTCCAAGTCAAACTCAGTATTAAACATCTTCAGTGTTCAAGACCCTCCTAAATATCACCTCATCAAGACAGGTAAAATGTTAGTGAGGTGTTTCCTGAATATAGAAAGGTGGTTGTTGTTGTTGTTGTTATGTGCCATCGAGTCGGACCCAACTCATAGCGACCCCTCCTTGGGTTTCCGAGGCAGTATCACTACGGAAGTAGATTGCCCCATCTTCCTTCCGAGGAGTGGCTGGTGGGTTGACCACCAGCCTTCTGGTTAGCAGTCAAGTGCCTTAGCCACTATGCTACCAGAGCTCCCATAGAAAGGTTAGTGAGCCACTAAAAACACTTTACAGCACATTAACACATCTTCTCTTGTTTGTACAAAATAAAAAAGCCTGGACAGTTTACCTTTTAGAAAATTAATCAGGGAACAATTGTGAATAAGAGCTCAAAGTATGAGTACTTTCTTCTTTCACCATTATTTTTATGAACCTTCATTTCATACATGAAAACTAATTTAAGACTCTCCAATTTAAAATGATAAGGTACTGTAAAGTATTATAGTTACTAAAAATAAATGAGAAAATCCTAGTTTCCATGGCTTTCTATAGTAGAAACTATCTGAAAAAAGTATATTGTCAGTTTTGGAGTCTTTTGTGAAATCCCTTATGAGATGCACTGTTAACTGATGTTAGAATGCATTGAAAAGTATAATCAGATTGCATCATCACCATCACCTGCTCAGAGGCGAGATGAAGAAACATGTGCTCATGAGGCTGACGCTGGCTTATTGTCCTGCACTCTCATGTGGGTTTGCCAGAGAGATTAGTCACCATTTTGCAGCTGGTTTCAAATTCAGTTGCTGTGATACAAGTGCAGATGAAATGGCTTACCCTAATTATATTGCTCCAGTTTAATCTTTCCATTTGTAGCATACTATACACTGGATCAAATTCAAGACCCTGGACCGGTTTCACACAGAAGAGACTTCAAAATCACCCATTTGTCACCCTTCCATACGGCTTGCTGCTCATATTTCATCAGTGTATCTTTTGGATCTTCTGAACCCACCCCAAAGGTGGTTTTTGCTAAGCCTTTGTTTAATCTCCTTGACAAAAAAGGAAGAAAAAAAAAATTTTCTTAATTAAAAAAAAAAAGCAAAATATACAAGAAGTTATGTCATCTCCAAAAATTCTGGTTTAGATTGTTAAATTTTCCTTTTTCTCCCTCCTTGGAATTAAACATACTAGCAAATCCTAGAAATTAACCTTAATCAGTGGTTTCCAAATTTGGCTGATCATCAAAATCATCTCGGAGACTTGAAAAAAACACAGATTTCCCCAGCTTCCCCCTCCATCTACCCAGTTATAATTTAAATAGATTTATTTTTAAATTAATCTAAGTGTTAAATTGAGCTTATGCTGGCACTTCTTCCAAAAATCAGAAGAAAAAGAAAACTGAAACAGAAGAAGAAAAGAAGAGGTGTCCACCTCCTGGGGCAAGTCTTGTGACCGCCTATTGTTTTTGTCTATATTTAATAAAGGACTTGTGTCAACATGATGTCTATGCAAAGAGATGAGGTAAATTACAAGGACTTTTAAAACAAAGAAGAAATAAAAGATTAGCATTAACATAACTGCAGAGGCAAAAAGAGGAGATGTTTATAATCACAGGACTATAAGACATAATCTCTAAACACTTAATTTTGGGGCTCCTGTTTCAATTTGTTAGCTGCATACAGTTTTTCTTTGAAATAAAATTAAAGTATATACTTTAAAATTTAGACTATGCATTTCTACTCTCTTGTTTCTTAATCATTTATTTATCCCATGCCAGGACTGGGAATATGGTAGTACACAAGAACTAAAAATCCATGCTTCCACCATGCATACAGCATCATATACAACATAACATTTTTTTAAAAATAGATCTATGATTAAAATATAGTATCTTAGAAGAAATTAACATCAGCATATTTTAAAAGACCTTTGAGGATAGAGATAAAACATCCAAGTTACAGCCAACACATTATTTGGAAAAAAAAAAAAAAAATACTTTTAAACTCTGCAATATTCCTCCTTCCCAAATGAGTATCAGTTTTATTATCTGATGTAAATTTTATAATTTATTAAACAAAAATGTGAAGTTAATAATGTGCTCTGCTACAAAAGGTTACTCAATACACTGCTAAAACAGAATCACTGTATCAATCCTAGGAGTTCTGGTGGCATAGTGCAGAAGGTGTTTGCCTGCTAACCAGAAGAATAGCGGTTCAAACCCAACAGACACTCCTTGGAAGGAAGACTGGGCAATCAATTCTAGAACTTGGATTTTCATTAAACTCTAAAAGCTGATAAACAGAATCAACAGTACTTCCAGTCACTCTGCTAAATATTCTAGAGCAACTAGTAAACATCAAGTTTAAGGAATAGGCAACTTTCCTACACAGCCTTTCATGGCAGCATACCTTACTCTGGCAATTATTCAATTATGGCCAGCTTTAAAACTAAACAGAAGAAGCAGTGGTGAGATTTAAACAAAATTTTGAAGTCAAGATTTCAAACTCACATTCTCCCCCAGGCCACAGTTCCTGAACTGCACTTCAAATTAATTAAATTAAAATGTATCTATTTGTTAAAAATATAATCTGTTTTAAATATAAACACTCCATGTTATTGACACCTTAAGTGGGCAAAGTTGATTAATCAAATATAGTGGAGGCCATCTTATCCAATGTGATTGGCAGCAAACAAACAAACAAACAAAAACCAAATACACTGCCCTCGAGTCAGATCGAACTCATAGCGACCCCTCTTTGCATTTCCGAGGCAGTATCACTACCAAAGTAGATTACCCAATCTTACTTCTGAGGAGTGGCTGGTGGGACTGACACCAGTTCTTCATTTAATTAAAAAAATTAACGCCAAGCAGGAAATCATAAAAATCATGAGCGTATGTTAAAGATTTTTTCTTCAAAGCAAACTATATTTATTTAATAAAGTAAGTAATTTCATGTTCTTTAGAAGAAATTTCATTTTTTCCCACCATTGTTCCTTCATAATGATATTATATTACTCAATATTGATTTTATTTAATTATTATTATTAATGACTATTATTCAATATAACATACCATTATTTCTAGGGCATCTGAAATTATGACAAGTAATTTTTGCATATGGACTCATTCTTTTTCCCTCTCTTCTTCCTATTTAGGTACATATTTTCTATCACAACCTATATGGTTTCTGCATTATCCATAATCTCATTTCCAAAATAACTTGTGTCCATTGGTTCACCATACATTACTTCCTTACAAACTAGTAAAAATCTCCAAATTGAATGAAATCTGTTAAAAATAAATAAACAAACAAACAACTATGTTCTTATTTCCTTGCACAGTAAGTCCCCAGGTTAGGTACATCAGACTTACAGACGTAGCTGTCCTTCAGTGTTCTGTGAATTTGCTCTCACTTTGAAATGACTGAACCAACCCCACTCGCGACAAATTCTTCATCACAATCACCTTCACTTGCTGAATGTGCAGTTTTTAAGTCATTGGAAAGGCTTACAGCCTTTTCCTGTACTAAACAAGGCCAAATAAGAACCGTATGTACCTATTTCAAATTACCTGCAAATTCAATTTAAAGAGTTCCTTAGACTTGGGAACAGATCTCATTCTTAACCAGGGAATGCCTGTAATTCATCATTTTCTAGAGTTGTATTTTCACAAAGGTTTAGTAAATGCTGAAATTGGAACTTTGCTCTAGACTAATGCTGTTACTTTTTAAAGTCTTTTGATAAATAGTGTCTATTTTATATGACTTACGGAGACTGTTTAAACTCTCTAGAACCTCTAGATTAGCCAGTCTCAACAAAGATATTACATTCAATGGTAAGACTATGGTTTTTAGGTTACTTTTTCTAAGGTCCTCACAACAAGGATGTGAAAAACCTTCATCTATAGGGAACATGATGATTTCAGGTAAGTGTATTTCTTCAAGTGTTTCTATACCTAAGGTATATGTTAATGGAGAAAATTTTCATAAATAATTCAGAGTCCATCTAATAAACTAAAAAATGTATAATGTAGATATGTTAAAGTCCTAGGACTTGTGAATTAGCCAATAACAAACAGCTATAGTTTGTTAGTTCTAGTTGCACTGTTGCCTGTGACTACTGTAATTCCTTTAGGTTTTTTAAGATCTATTTCTACACTTATTGCTCTTCTACATCACCACTTTGGAGAGCTGCTTCAACTATACAGTAAAACTGATTTGCAACAAAATTGTCACCGTCCATAAAAGAAAAATCATTTGTAAATTTCTGAGCAAAAGAGTGATCAAAAGATGATTTATCCCTACAAGTGCCCAAAACCCCACAAACCAAAAGGAAAAAGAAAGGCCAAAGCCATCACTATCAAATCAATCCCAACTTATGGTGATGCTATGTGTTACAGAGTAGAAATGCCCCTATAGGGTGTTCTTGGCTCTAATCTTCACACAAGCAGGTCACCAGACCTTTCTTCCACAGCATGGCTGGAAGAGTTCGAAACGCCAACCCTTAGGTTCGCAGTCAAGCGCAGACTTTTCTCCAACTTTCAACCCATTTGTTACTTCTCACATGGGGAAGACGCTAGCTAAGACCTTTTTTTGCAAAAAGGAACCTTGATTAGAGTTCTGAACCTTTCTTACATAAATCCAACACATGACATATTGTACATACTCTCCAATTGTTTTTAAGCAGAATGAGAACTTAAATCAATCTGATTGTTTTATAAGTCATCTTACTCACACCTGTTGACAGCTCTTTTATTTTTTTGGAATTTACCTGTATAGATTATTTCCAAAGCATTTAACTAAGTTTTCACAGAAATAATTATCACACTTCATAGTTTATTGGATGTTTCAATAAACTGTGCAATTACAGTAACAAGTATGAATGTTTGGAGCAGAGTGACTCTTAGAACACCACTCGGCTGGAGGGAGCAGAAGTATTCAGGCTCACCAGAGAATAGCCTGTATGCTCCAATGTTCAAGGCTTCACAGAAAAGTTGGATAATATCACTCAATTCGCTAAGTCATTTAAGTAGAGGTCACTTAAGACTTCTCTTGGCCACTTTTCTTTGTGAAGGGTAGGATTCTTCTTTGTCGAAGAAATGGATAAAAGAGGCACTCAAAAAGAAGGTATTTGGGAAGTATTAAAGAAAAAAGTTGACATTCCAAATCTTTGTCAAGTACCAATTCTATTACTTCAATTGTTATTTCAAAAATATTATTATATCTGTTAATAAATAACTCCAAAGAAATTTGATGCACATATAATTAATGAAAATCAACCACAGGATGTTTAATATTTTTACTTAACCAAAAATAATAATGATAACTCACTGCCATCTAGTCAATTCTGACGCATAGCTACCCCCAATGGGTTTCCAAGGCTGTATCTTTACAAAGCAAACTGCCTCATCTTTCTTCCATGAAGTGGCTGGTGGGTTCGAACCACCAACCTTTTAGCTAGCAGCCAAATGCCTTAACCACTATACCACCAGAGCTCCTTAGGGAAAGAAAACTCATTTTACAAATAAGACATATCATGAATACTTTTATTTTTCCATCTTGATACAGATTATATTTTCATTACTAATGAAGTCTGACAGAACTCTAAGAGTCAAACTAAAATAACTAAACTTGACCATCCATAAAACCATGCAGTATAGGAGAGCCTCGAAATGCTAATACAGATAGGCACAATCTCTCCATTTCAATTTAATTGCATTGCTGTCCTTTCTTTAACAAAAAAAAAGGCATGGAGAGCTTCACCTAATGTATTAATTACCTCAATGAAGAAGGAAAGCATTTCAGCACAAAAGCTAGAGCTCCTGAATGGAATTATTGGCAGCATTTACAGAACCAAAACAAACCAAATTCACTGCCACTGAGTCGGATCTGACTCACAGCGACCCCTGCTTTGGTTTCTGAGGTGGTATCACTATGGAAGTAGATTGTCCAATCTTCAGACATGTTTAAGTTGAAGTTTTAATGAATCCAGAAGGACTCAGGTAGCCATCTCACAACATGAAAGTACTATACAAAGATGGTATGACATTAGACATATCAGAGTACTCTAAAATCTTTAAAGGCCTGGGAAAATATTAGGCATCCTTACTAATTAATACATACTAACTATTTTGAATGATGTAAAAGTTTTTAACTGAGTATCTCAAAATTTTAGTAATTCCTAGATTTTCTGACAATTTTAATAATTAATGATAACTGTCTTAAAGTTACCATTGTCTCCAAGTTATCAAATGTCTCAAAGACATAGTTTTGCAAGATCTTCCATGAAAAAACAGGTTTTTAAGACAGCTTTAAAAATGCTAACTATTATAAACCCAGCTTAGAAATTTTCCAAACATATTAATATATTAAAGACTGAAAAATTCTTGTGAAGCTTCTTTAGCCATTTTAAACCAAGTATTTCCCAAACTTACTTAAACATGATTCTCCTTTTTCACCTATTAACACCCCAAGGAACTAGTAAATGTTCAAGTTTCCAATTAACTCAAATATTACTAAGTTCTCTCTTATTCTTCCCTAATGTGAAAGATTTAAAATCAACTTTACATTTTTTTCAACTTTCATTATCCAACATGCTATCATCACTAGTTCTAAGTAAAACTGTATTAAGATATACTAAAAACCCAGTAATAACTACAAGCAGATAATAATCAAGTGCATAAAAGAAAGAAAAATAAAGTATGTCAAAAATTGATGGAATTCATAACAATAAAACAACAGGTTTCTTACAAAAACAATAAACATTGGAGATCTGTCACATATGTGAAGCCAAAGGTTATGCAACTGAGACAAAACAATATGGAACTACCCATTCCTTGTTTAGAATAATATTAATTCTAATCTTGAGATGGAAGTATAAAAGGCCACAAACAAGGCTATGGCAATAGCCTATAAAGCTAGAACATAGCAGCCCATATTCTTAAGCAGTAGGATTAAATATCAACCAAGATATCATCCATCCACAAAAAAATTCACTGCTCCTTCCAAAGACTTGGAAAACAAGTAAAACTACAAACTAATGGCAATAATATAAATAAAACTGGGGATACAATGAAAACAGCATTTAAAGGGAAATGTCACCACTATTTTTTGTTGCCATGAGTCGATTTCGGCTCACGATGACTCCTTGTGAGCCACAGTAGAACTCTGCTCCACAGGGTAGTCCATGGCTGTTTCGCAGAACTAGATCAGCAGGCTTTTCTTCCAAAGCACCCCTGCAAGGACTCAAGCTTCCAACCTGCTGGTTAGCAGCCAATTATGTTAATCATTTGCACCATCCAGGGACTCTAAGGGCTTTAATGAATATATTATAACATTTAAAAAAAAGCTAGAAATGGATGAGCCAAAGGTAAGCATCCAACTTAAGAAGTTAGAATAACTTAGTTTTATGTTTTACATTTAAGCCCATGGTCCATTTTGAGTAAATTTTTATATAACTTTATTTTTTTGCCAGCAGATAATCTAAAAACATTTTAATACTGAAAATGTTCATCATCAGAACAGATATATAAATTGTGGTATTTTCATACAATGGAATATCAAGTAAAAATGAGAAAACTACAAGCAAGTACATGCAACAATATAGATGAATCTATATAAATGGTGATTCTATCTCTAAATGGGTTTAAAATCCACAAAATTAAACGAGGGATATAAACAAATATGATAACATTTTTAAGGAGCCCTAGTGGTACAGTAGCATAGTGGCTAAGGCACTTAACTGCTAACCAGAAGGCTGGCGGTTCAAACCCACCAGCCACTCCTCGGAAGGAAGGTTGGGCAATCTACTTCCGTAGTGATACCGCCTCGGAAACCCAAGGAGGGGTTGTTATGAGTCAGGACCGATTTGATGGCACATAACAACAACAACAACAGTGGTACAGTGCTTAAGTGCATGGCTGCTTTGAAAGCCCGGCTGTTTGAACCTACCAACCACTTCTTGGGAGGAATATGTGGCAGTCTGCTTCCTTAAAGATTTACAGCCTTGGAAAGCCTCTGTGCAGTTCTACTTTGTCTTTAAATGATCAGTATGCCTCAGAACTGACAACTGACTTAAGGGCAGCAGCGCTTGGGTAACACGTTTTTAAAAAAGGAATGAGGAACAAAACACTGAGGGAGTGAAATTTACCTCTAAGAAAGGACTAAGGAGAGAGTGAGACTGGGGCCTTCATGAGTAATAATAAATTCTATTTCTTAAACTGAGTGGTGGGTACACGGGTGTGCATTGCATCGTCATTCTGAGCATTTGAATTTTTATAATTCAAAGCAATTATAAAAGTGATTTTTAAACTTCAGATTTGTGTAAGCGAGAACTAAAAGTAACGCCTGCTAAGATCTGTCACTTTAAGGCCCTTAGCCTAGCTAGTCAAAAAACAACTAGTAACACAGGGACACATTAAACAGCCTCTTGTTGGAACAGACTTCTTCTGAGCAAACCCTTCTTCATCCTCCAGCCTGCCTTTGTCTTGCAGCTCAGGGCCTGACATTTGTTTTCTACTCTCCATCTCCAATTACTCTACCTTCCCTCCAGATGCTTCCTTCAGCTTTGTTTTACAGCATCCTGCCCTCCTCAGGTGGCACCGCAGCAAATGAGTACCAACCAACTCAGGACTCATTTTCATGAGAGACGGTGAGATGACAAATGGGGCCAGGGCGGAGTCTTCCCTGCCTCCAGCTGGTGAAGATCCACAACTGAACAAGTTTCTAACGTTCATATCTACAGTCACTATAGTCTAGCATCTCACTACACAAATGGAGCATACATTAATTTTATAAAATGACACTTAACAAATCCATGTCGGAGTTACCCCACGATATAATTATTCACATGTACATAATCTAGATAAATTGGAGAATACAGACAGAAAAACAAAAGACATGAAAATTAATTTCAAACAGAGAGGAAACAAAATCCTTTGACAATGACCAAAATTTGTAAAATATGTAAGAAACTGTTATATAAGGCACCAGAAGGACTGGATATTGAATATTTCATTACCATTCCTGAAGGCGGGGCCGGGGTCTCTCTGTCTCTCACCTTCTCTCTCCTCCTCTCTCACGCTCTCTCTCTTTCTCCTGGTTAAGAAATTCTGAAGAGATTCAAACCATTTAGCTGTCCATATGTGTATAAACACATTGAATTTGCTAACTTGTACTACTTTTCCTTTAAACTATATGTTAATGGACACAAATGTTCTCACTGTCACGCTCACTGTATCTGCTGAAATGCTTTGTCTCCAGTAACCACTGTTGTTCATTTCAGCCAAACCAAATTAGTATGTAGGGATTATGAAATATAATTTTCAAATGGCTGAAACAAAGTAGTCAAAAAATTATATTACCATCTTAATAGAAGAATCTGCTTCTATTTTTGATGTTTGTCCTAAGAATGACAAATATACTGACTTATCTTAAAGGTTTCAAGTTGTAAAGTACTGCTGCCTTCATAAATGAGCCTGTTAATTTCTCAATAGAATATTAAATTTAGTCCCATTACATTATACCCAAAATGGTAAATATTGTCTAATAAAAAATATGAGTGATTGAATCAGGGTTACTGTCACTTGGGTTAATGGTTAACTGTTTAATACATAAACAGTTATATACTTCTAGGAGCTCTGGTAGCACCATGGTAAGTTGTCCTGCTACTAACCAAAAGGTCGGCATTTCAAACCCACCAGCAGCTCCACAGTAGAAAGATGAGGCAGTCTGCTTCGGTAAAGATTTACAGCCTTGGAAACCCTATGAGGGTCGCTATGAGTCATAATAAACTTGATGGCAGTGCGTTTGGTTTTTCGGTTATACATACCTCTACAAAACTAAAGCTGAGCAAGTAATAATTTCATCTTTTTTCATGTACAAGTAGCTTATTCAACAGCAACTAGTAAATCAAGGGTGAAAGGGAGGGCTGTAAATCACAAAGAAAAGATTCATTTTATTCTTAAGTCCCACTTGAATTTATGTAAAATGTTAACTCGATGGCAGTGAGTTTTTTTTTTTTTTGGTGAGGAGAAGCTGTTGTTTTGAATATGTAATTGCTATTTAGATGATAATGGAATGGATGTCTCAGTTAGAACCATGATCCAAATTTGAATAAGGTCTTAATGAAGGAGGCTAACAGAAGAATGACGAATGAAATACAACAGTGTCAGCAACAAACCTTAATGAAACAAATTACTTTCAGTACCTTTGTAATTCAGGAGGAGCTGCATAAAAAAAGTGACAACCAAAGGATCAAAAGCAGGACCTTTGCAAACTAAACATGCTTAAAACATGACATCACTGTCTGGGCAACAAGGCATTGTGGAAAGCAGCCTCAATGTTTGGGTTTTACAGTTCACATCACAAAATAACTACATTAAAAGATCTGGCCTTGCAAACTAGTTTCCTTAGACAGCATCATTATATTTCAAGTTAATGACATTTTTGAACAAAAAAGGAATTTAAATGTCCAAAGATATCTTGGCCGATTTTCAAAAAGCAGAAGATGTTAACACTAAGAATAGTTTTAACACACAATTATAGATCCTGGATTAAAGAAAACTAAATAGTCTTCCCCCCCCCCCAAATAGTATCTATTCTTTCATTATTTGTTAGATTTATGAGGCATATAATGCATACTACTTAATAAATGATGGGATCCCTTTACATAATCATAGCTTAAAATAAATATCATTTTCTGCAAAATCTCACTGAGCCAATTTGAGACCAGATGGCATTCCCATTACCAAACGGAACATACGTTTAACATGTTTAAACAATTTACCCAAGGTAACACTGATGACAATGCTAGAAACTGAACACAAAGCTTCTGGATTCCAAGGAAGTTATTCAAAGCAAGTAAAAAGTATGGTCATTACAGAGTTAACTGGATACCCACAGGCAAGTTTTCTAGGCTACAATAATTTCTATGTAGCAATAATATCACTCCATATTAATCATTTAGGCAAGCCAAGGAGTTTACTATCATAATGCAAAAAGTCATCACTCCCCAGAGCAGTATTCACAGAGTTGCAGAAACCGATGTCACCTATTGGTGTCCTCACTCCTCAAATGTATACATAGACAGCAATTCTCCTAACCAAGGAATGCTAGTGCAATATTTATGTATTTAAAATGAGAGAAGAACTCCTTGATATTAACATCTTGACATTGTCAAGTTAGTTACTACAGATTGAGTGAAAATGTTTTGACTTCAAAGGAGGGGATATAAACATAAGCAAAACATTAAGAAAGATGTGCTGTCATCTGCCTGGGCCACTGTTAGGATCTTAGGCACCAATGCAAATGTTTTTGATACTATATTGAATATATTTTATAATTTGAGTAGGTCAAGATGGTCTATCCAAAAATAACAGCAGATAGAACACTGAACAGGCTGGTTCATATAAATGATGCACTACAATATAATTTTTCATCATTATTAAGATTGTATTTTAGAAAAATAACTGGCTCATACAAAATAGAATATTCTCAGTTTTTAATAATCGTAACAGCCACTTACATTATTAGAGTGCCTTGAAGTGTTTTTAAATTTCACATGTTGTAAGTACTCACTCAAGTGGTAACATAAGCATAAGAAAATAACTGTGCAAGACTAAGTAAATATAAGTGAACAGGGTCGCATACTCTGCACAACCTACATCCAATGTAGCGAAGAGAGTGGTATTATTTTACATTTTTACAAATCTGCTTCAACATCTAGCTCACCAGAAGAGAGCTGGATTCTCCTATCTGCTTCTGCATTCAGTCTGCTGTGATATATCGCTTGGTTAAAGTATACTGAAGAAACCCAGTCTCACACAGATATGTCGTTGGGAAAGAGAGGACTCAGAGGACCCCATGAAAGTGTCTCTTTGCAAACTGCTCCTGTAAGATGTGTCTGTGTTTCACAGTTAAACCATCTTACTGGCCAAAGAATACAGAAGCAATAGATTTCCCGGAACTGAGGCGCAGATTAGCTGAACTGATTCACACAACTTGCTGGAATCACCCATGTAATAGGCACCTGCATTCTGAGGTTACTTAAAATCTGAGTTAGGATGCTTGGGGTTCAATATAGGTTAGAAAAGATGTGTTTTGTTTTGTTTTGTTTTTTAATTAACAGACTGCATCTTGCCACATGTGCTCTTACATCCACACAAGGGACAAAATTTATTTTTCTTTTTTAATACAAGGGAAATTAGAGTATTATAATAAAATGGTACCTCCATTAAAAAGTTTTAAATATTCTATAGGTAAAACATGTTTGAGTGATTTTTACGCTTTATTGTGAACTTTGATAAAAGATTGGTTTACACAGCAGCCTTAAATAAGAACACACAAACAGTAATACAAAGAACTGATATGGTTCTTATTGCAGAAGTCATAAGCACATTTTCAAAATCTCAGTAAAATGAGCTACAAAACATCGAGTAGATTGTTTTTTTATTGTGGTAATATATATATAATAAAACATTTGCCATTTCAGCCATTTCATGGAGCGAATCTTAATGCCTATTTTAGTGCACAACAGTAATGCTTTGGGGGAAGCAAGTGAATTACAGTTGTATGGGATTACACTCAGTTAATGTACAGCAAACAACAGGCAGTAAATTCAGAGAGGTGTGCTGCTAGGAGAGTGATGAAATCCTTCTGAAATTCTCCTGTGGCCAATCCTACGGCTTCAAAGAACATATAATAAATAATAAATGCCAGGACTGAAGAATGACCCAAGTAAAAATCCAACACTTTCCCCCGTATCTAGGACGATGAAGTTGTACAGGTGGGAATAACAGTAACTGCTCATCAAAATGTAAACTGGCTACCTGTGTCTCAGCATCTCCACTAAAAAGAAAACAGGCACTTGTGGTCTAACAGCTTGCCTTGGGTCAAATTTTATTCATGGAAAAACACTTCCAAGATTATAATTTAGGTCACTGGAAAAACAAGTTTCCATTCAAAGAAAATCAATTATAATTAATTTATTTAAAAGTACATGTCTAATAAATTAAGAAACATTTCCCCTTTTTTCATCCTTGAGAACTGTTCATTTGGAAATGAAAAAAAAAAATGTTTAAAAGCTTTGGGAAAAAATACAGGGAATAAGGTTTTAACTGAAGCTATTTCAAGTATTCGAGAAAAAGAACACCTGAGTTTAATATACAAGTCAGTTGACTATGACTGAAATCCAGATGACCCACTCCCAGACCAGAACTCTCCCCATTATACTCCAGAGTTTCCCACATAAAATATCCATTTTAAAAAAAAAAAAAAACTAACATGTAAATTAAAATTGTATTGAATATAGTTTCATTGTGTTTGAAAGTCAGTTTAGGAAGTACAGGAACTTCAGGTACCAAAGAAGATTATCAATCATTACCAACTCATGAACAAGCTAGTTAATGGAGATTTAGACTTAAAAATATGAAATAGCTTACTATCAGTATACTGTTATTATTAAATGCAGTATTTATAAAGCCAAAGGATGAACAATTTGCTCTATAAAAGCGAGCTTTCAGTCACAGAAAAAATGAAAAAGGAGAGCATTAGCTATCGCATTAAGGGATCCCTACCTTGAGATCCCTTACATGAAACCCTACTCTATATGTACTTCTTTATACTTTTTCTGCCGGAACTTCAGTTCTACTTTTTACGAACCCTGACCACCTCTTGCTGGCTGAAATTCATAAAACATTATGAGAGGTCTGAAATAAAAAAGAGAAGTATAACTCATGACAAAGAAATAGCAGAAATGTCTACAGTGAAACTTTAGGAAAGAAAGAGATGGAAGAAAGCAAGCAGACCCAGGTCGCCTCTGTTAGCAGGAGGGAGCCAAGCATATGTAAAAGGGAAATGATCCTGGCAGACCTTCAACAGCAGAAACCTGTTTATAGTGGAGAGGAGCTGATAAGCAGATGAGGAGGTAAACACCCCAAGCTTGCTTCATCTTAATCATCCTAATCAACCTCTTAATCATGCTTTCCAAGGCCATGACCAGGCAGGACCTATACGGCAGGAGACCAAGGTCAACTGAATCAGAAAAGAAGCAGGACAGGGAACATTGATAGATTGAGAGGCTCAGAAAAAATGCTACTTATCTTCAACAAAGCAACACAAATTACAACCACAAGACAGAAATCTGGGAAAGTCTAGCAAACAAGGGTTGGTAAATGGAATCAAACAGCTTCCAGTGTCACTCATTTCAGATGTGTGAAATGACATGTATATTGTCTTTAGTGTGCTTTTTTTTGGGGGGGGGGGTGTTTGGGGGGGGAACTGGGGCAGCAGTGAAAGTTTACAGAGCAAATTCATTTTCCATACAGCAGTTCATACATATTTTATTTCATGACATTGACTGGACTTCCTCACAATGTAACAGCTCTCTTCCCACTTACTCCCTGTAGTTACCTCTTCCCTGTGTCCTTCTTTAATAAGAAAGAATTCCTGCCCCACCCCCCAGCTATCTCCCTGTGCGAACACTGTCCTTCTGTTATTTTATTTTAGCATATGCAAAACTTGTCACAGATACACCTCCAACATAAAGCCCCTTAACCTAAGTTTCCCCTTAACATCTTAAGTTCCTCAGCCACAAATTCATACATAAATGAGTTTTCAAGGCCCTAAGCCCCACAGAAGAAGCCTTGGTGGTACAATGATGAAGCACTTGGTTGCTAATTGAAAGGTCAGTGGTTCAAACCCACCGGCCCCTCCACAGAAGAAAAGACCTTGCAACATGCTCATGTAAAGATTACAGCTATTGGTCTCTCCCTGTCCAGAGCAAAGAAGAGTGAAGAAAATCAAAGACACAAGGAAATGATTAGTACAAAAGACTAATGGACTATGGAACCCCAGCCTCCATGACCTGAGATCAGAAGAACTAGATGGTGCCCAGGTACCACTGCTGAGTCCTCTGAAACAGATCACAATAGGACGTCCTGGACAGAGTGAGAAAAATGTGGAACAAAACTCAAAATCATAAAAAAGATCAGGCTTACTGGCCTAATAAAGACTGGTAGAACCCCAGAGACTATGGCCCTTAGATACCCTTTGAACCTGAAACCAAACAATAATACCAGGGAGGTATTACTGAACAACACTATA
Source organism: Orycteropus afer afer (assembly GCF_000298275.1). Classification (NCBI taxonomy): domain Eukaryota; kingdom Metazoa; phylum Chordata; class Mammalia; order Tubulidentata; family Orycteropodidae; genus Orycteropus; species Orycteropus afer. The sequence goes on from NW_006921706.1 coordinate 8,011,800, forward strand.
AAATCAAAAGGGCATTTGCCCAGGGATAAAGCTCAGAAGGCAGGAAGGGATAGGAAAGAATGATGAATGGAAATGATTAACACAGTGGGAAGAATGCTATTACATCATGGAAATTGCAATCAATGTCATGAAACAAAATGTTTATGAATTGTTGAATGGAAAACCAATTTGCTCTGTAAACTTTCACTGAAATTGCAATAAAAAGTTAAAGGAAAAAAATAAAAAAGTACAGCCTAGGAAACACTATAGGGCAGTTCTTCTCTGTCCTACAGAGTTGCTGTAAGTTGAAATCAACTCAACGGCACACAACAAGAAGCCCCACAGTTAGGGAGGAAACAATGTGGTTCATCACACAAGTTCCCTAAGAGAATACCAAAAAAAAAAAAAAAATCCAAACCAATTGTCATTGAGTCCGTGCCATTGAGTGACTGCCCCAGAGGGTTCCAAGACTATAAATCTTTATGGAAGCAGACTGCCTCATCTTCTCTTGTGGAGGGGCTGGTGGGTTCAAACTACTGACCTTCTGGTTAGCAGCAGAATGCTTTAATCACTACAACACCAGAGGCCCTGACAAGAGGATACAATACATGCTTATTTGATGCCTGATACACAGTTGAAATAACCAAAGCTCTGCACAGATCCAAGTGTGAATTATATTTGTGTGACTCTTTCTTATTACAAATTTTTGTTTTTCAGAGTTACCCACCCCCTGATGGAAGTAGTTACTTACTTGAGTGTCTCTCTAAGTATATGAACGGCTTATAAATAGGTAAAACACCACCACACTTCTGGGGAATACTTCATTACTTCTTATTTTCACTTCAGAGCTTTCACTTTTTTTTTTTAATGGCTGGTAAAATTTATTAGGGATCTAGTCATCCCCAGGTAGGCAGAGGGCATTGAGGTCTCTAAGGGGATCAGGGCAGGAAGAGAGCTGCTCCGGGCAGGACTGTGGTAAAGTCAGAAATGGACTCTGAGACCTGTGCACCAGCAAGTATGGAGAGTTCCCCTACTCCATGGACAATGCAATCACTTAGGCAACATCATAAGAGCACACAGAATGAACCAACCAAGTCATAGTACTCTGGGGGTTAATCAGCAGCAGCACCTCACTGTCTTCCCCAACCAACTCTACCTACTCACGGACGGATGTAATCTGGGATGATGTGGGCTGTTCAGTGCTTCTCCAGAACAGCCCTGGCAATCTCCTTGGTGGTCTTCTCTTTGGGGCAGGTGACAAAAGCTCCAGAGACTAAGTTAAGGACATAAACTGAGCCCGAGGCTGGCAAAGACTGGGACCCAGGGGAGGGCTTTCACTATTTTTAAAGGTAGCTTTCTGAATGTAATCTGAGTACAAATGCACACAGATTTCCACTTATGTAAACAGTATTGTTTATAACCCAGGGGTCAGTTTAGAGTTCTTACCATGCAAATTCATCTATTCACTCTCACTCAGCAAATATTTACTGAACACTTAATATTTGCAAGGCACCATATGAGACACTCATATTACAAGCTTTAGAAGTTGTGGTTCCCTAGCTCTCGTGGAACTGAAAAATAGATCTGCCCTTATTCAATATAGCTTTTGGGTTAAATGTGAAAAGCCTGGAGGAAGGAAGCAGTCTTTTCTGGTCCTAAACTTAGAACTAAATCCATTTCCAAGATGACCTTACAGATTGCAACATCCCATGCACGGACCACCCTAGGGATTCACTTCTCTAGTAGTTTCTAAAGTGAAACTTTCCAAGGCTCCTGTTTAGATCAGTCTGATGCCACTATTTTTAAACAGTCTAATGATTTTCTTATTTTAATGTAAGTAAAAACAAAACAATTCTGTACTTCTAATTCATAAATTCTTTTAAAATTCTAAGGAAATCAGAACTTTAATTTGAGGCTTGAGTTTATGACTGATGATAGCATAAACATATTTAGCTTTTAAATTACCAGCTGGAAAAAGAAACTTATTGTAGAGATATAGAGGGGTAAATGCATTTTTACTTGATACATTAAAAAATAAATAAAAATAAAAACCTTCCTCCAGAAGTAAATTTAACCTATTTATACCTTAATTCTTTCATTTCACCAAAACATAAGTCATTCTATTATCTTTAAAAAAAAAAAAAAAAAGTCTGATAAGAAAGAAACGCAACTAGTGTCGAGTCTGAGCTGACTCCTAGCGACCCCCCCTTGGGTTTCCAAGGCGGTATCATTACAGAAGTAGATTGCCCAACCTTCCTTCCGAGGAGTGGCTGGGTTTGAAAGAAGAACAAATTTATTCTAGAAGAGTCCAACATTTCCATAATCGGTGAATTCAGTGCCCCTTAGAGTTGGGGGCAAGGATTTCTGGTGGCATAGCGGTTAAGCACACAGCTACTAACTGAAAAGACAGAACTTTGAGCCCATCAGCTGCTCTGCAGGAGAAAGACGAGGCAGTCTGCTTCCAAAAAGACTTACAGCCCGGAAACCATAAGGGGCAGTTCTATTCTGTCCTATAGGGTCACTGTAAGTTGGAATTCACAGCAAAGGGTTTGGGTGTGGGTTTACAGTCGATGAAACCCATTTCCACGAAATTCACCATTCATAATTCATATGCTGCAAGAAAAATCAGGGTCGTTTTAGGGTCCAAATCACTTTGAGATAAGTTCATTTTCAGACAAAATTCCCATCTGCCGTACCATTAAATAATCAATATGGAAGCGGTGTAGGTAAAAATAAAGATAGCAAAGGCAGGCTGAAAGAGGTCTCCACAAACAAAACATGAGCCACTGACACTACAGCACCCACAGTAAAACTAGCTACTTGAGAGTCCAAAGCTCGGACTGAACTGCCAAACAGAAGTTCTAGTTATATGCTATACCACAAAATAAGAAAAACTATTCAAACAAAATAAAGCCTGCAATGATTCAACCTCAAACACTTTTTGTTAAATCATCAAGTGGATCTGGTTTAAAAAGTGATTTCTAAGGACAAGGGTACATTCTAAAGACACTGGAAATCAACTTGCAGCCGTTACTCAATTAATCAAAGCTTCTACCCATTTGGTTAAAATTTATGGCAGTGATGGAAGGGTAAATGCATTATCACATGATACATTAAGAAACAAAAACCCTAAAGAACTAGTTACCTATAGTTTACTCAAAAAAAGAGAGTTAGTCTATTTTACAACATCCCTCCAGAGGTAAATTTAACCTATTTATACCTAATTCAGGGAGCTGTGGTAGCGTAGTGCCTAAGGCACTTGACTGCTAACCAGAAGTCTGCTGCCTGTTCAAACCCACCAGCCACTCCTTGGAAGGAAGGTTGGACAATCTACTTCCGTAGTGATACTACCTCAGAAACCTAAGGGGGGTTGCTATGAGTCGGGTCCAACTCGATGGCACATAACAACAACAACATACCTAATTCATTGATCTCACCAAAATAAGATCTGCTGAAGCTGATAACAATTCAGAAATACACAGAATCATTTATAGCTGTTTATTCCCAGTGCCTTTCAACATGGTGTCAAGCAAATGAGCACTCAATAAGTATCTGAGTAGGCACTCAATAAATACTTATTGAATAAATAATTAATTACTGAACATATATGAGTGGTTTATGGATTTTATGAATCTCCTGAAACTGTAACCAAAACATTGGGCCCAAAGGTGCATAGGCATTTTTCATCAGATTCTCATAAACTCCATATCCAAAAAGGATAAAACTTATTCCGAGTAACAGATGAACTGTTTATGTTTCAGGCAGTTCATTATGATATTATTGCTTACTACTGAGATTTTGATAATACCTCAACAACAAAAATATCCAGATAATATAGAACTTGAAATGCTGACTGTTACTTTTAATAGAAATTTGTTATTTCCAATTAAAAGCAGAATCACATGCTCTGACAGCCAAATGAGCAGAAGGTCAGCCTGATAAGCAATCCAATCAGGCACCTTCTCAAAGAGCGCACTTAACAGCCCTCACGAAGGTGGGCTGAAAGGGTACCAAAACTTCCCTCTGAAAACACTTCTGATCTTATTCAACACAAAGCCATATCAACAACCAAAGAACTCTAATTTGTACTTTTCAAAGTGGATAACGAGTAGACCCAGGAGAACATAGCTGCATGTATCTGACTCATAGCGACCCCTTCTTGGATTTCTGAGACAGCATCACTACAGAAGTAGATTGCCCAACCTTCCTTCTGAGGAGTGGCTGGTGGGTTTGAAATGCCAGCATTCCGGTTAGCAGTCAAATAAATGCCTTAGGCACTATGCCACCAGAGCTCCCAAAATATATGATACCAAAGGCAAAACATAATATACCTTCCTAATATCCAATTTACTGTTTGATGCTACATAATTTAATGCATTTTGTTCTTTAAAAAAAAAAAAAAAAGACTACAGCTGTATTATTCACTGAATGCAAAAGTGACATAAATTCAAAATAACATTGAAATATCCTTGAAATCTACATATCTTCTTGAAATCGGGTACTCAAGTGCCTTGTTGTTGTATGCTACCAAGTGAATTTCAACTGACAGAGGCCCTACCGGACAGAGGAGAACATCCCCATAGGGTTCCTTAGGCTGTAATCTTTATGGGAAAAAATTGCCAGGTCTTTTCTCCCACAAACCTGCTGGTGGGTTCAAACTAACAACTTTCTGGTTAGCAGCCAAGCACTTAACCACTACACCACCAGGGCTCCTTCCAAGGGCCTTAGGGTGTCCATATTCCTCTTTTTCATTAGGAGACTTTAGAAGAAAAGTTTGAGTAGGACTGCCACAGAAAGAGGCTACAATAATTTTCCAAATAGGATTTCACATCAGCCATTTTTTAGTCTCCAGAAGGTACCATATCTACTTTAAGGAAATAACTATGGAAAACCCTTCCAGATGAAATGGGTAAGTGACCTGCTTCATAGGTCTTCTAGAAATAAGCAAATGAAATGTTGCAACTTGTCTGGCATGTTCTGGTGTTAAAGCAATAAATAGTAAGCAGTTCTTTAGGACAATAATCAGCAGAAGTACTGGACAATGAGGAATCTGTCAAAAAAAAAAAACTATATAATCAGTATTAGTGTAGAAGATTAGTCTCTACCTTAACTCCAGCAAAGTCAGTCACATAGTTTATTGAGAAGTAATATATGTTCATCAAGATTGTAAAGGGTGAAAAAATAAGAATTTTTAAAAAGAAGAAAAAGAACAAAATAATCTGATTACCCTCTCTGAAATTATCTGACCTTCCACAAGACGATGCCTCCTGGCCCTGCTTGGAAGCTTGGAATGGACAGTAAGACAGAAGCTCTAAAGAGGTATCATTTGTTCAGAGCAAGAAGAGGGTGTTTACTTAGCTCATAAAGCTGAGGTCATAGCTGGTTCCACTTCACATAGTCAAATGCCCAGGAAAAATCAATAAATCTGTGACCAGTCATATGTTGTTCTTAACAGATTTCAGATGGAATGCCTGAAAAGGGCAGTATTTAAGGAGGAAAAAAAAAGAAAAGGAGCATCTACATCTGAGTCTGTCTGACAGGGCACAACCCATGGAGTTGGGAAGGGTAAACCAGTTAGCAAGGATCAGTGCCCACTATTCAGACTGGCCTTTGAGCAGTTGTAGGGGCAGAAAGTCTTTATAGAGGTGGTTTATGTAGCTTGAGCGTGTGAGTCATTTGTTCGGTATAAGGGAGAGTTACTGGCGACAAATGAGGAAGAGCCTTAACATCGATAAATTCCAGGCACTTGACATTGGTTAACAGCTAGGGAACTAAGTTTCCCCGTGATCTGAATTTCCATAATTTCATTTACTAAATTCAGACCACAGGTATTCTATTCCCAATCAGGCCCCATAGCCAGCTCCAATGGCTAAATTCAGGTCTTCTAAGAAGTATTTTTTCCAGAAAATTAGAATTTTATACTAAGATATATCTAATAAGATTCCATGTAGTTCTCACAAATTGTCACTATCATGCTACTTCACACGAGACATCTGTTTGTTGTTGTTGTTTTTAAATCCACCTGATAATCCCTATCAAATTCAGCTCTAAAAAGGTAAATCTCATATGATCTCAAGAAGAAAACAAACTACTCTAGTAACAGTCTATAAGGAACAAACGGAGATACAGTAGCATTTAAGAAAGTCTCATGTAAATAAAGTTCATCAATCCATCTCACTCTTTCACACCCTTACTCTATTAAATCCAACCGAGTACATAAAAGTTAGTAAGAATGCAACTTAACTTATAATCAACATTGATGATCATGGGAGAAAACAGATGTAGAAGAAAAAACGCCACTCTGACATATTTCCCAACATACATAGATACAAAAGATGCTGAGTCTAATTATAAAGAAAATTGTCAAGGGGCCATGCTGAGCTATACATACTCAGAAGCAAGGTTTCTTTATTTGGAGCCATGGTGCAAGGGATCAGATCCTGTCAGTAGAAACCTCACTGCCAGATTTCTTTGGCCACTAATGCCAAAGAACATGAAAAGCCAGAGTGTTCTTGCTCTGAGCCTGGTAAATATTTAGGAAGTTCTATGTCTAAAAGTAACAAGGAAAGAGCAAAGCACAAGCACGGTTAAGCTGCATGCAACAACAAATTAAGTGGACAAAATCAGAATATGAATCATCTTCATATGTTTAGGAAAAAAGAAACAGAAGAGACAAAGTTAGCAGATTTTTCTCTTTCCACACTCTTTCTTTCTGGACATAGCATAATCATTTAGTGTTACTAATTAAATCCGAAAATTGTCTGCCACCACTCATCTGTCAGTTTGTCATACTGTGGTGCCTTGCATGTTGCTGTGAGGCTGGAGGCAATGCCACTGGTATTTCAAATAGCAGCAGGGTCACCCATGGTGGACAGATTTCAGCAGAGCTTCCAGACTAAGAAAGAATTGGCCACTTCTCAAAGAATTGGCCAGTGAAAACTTTATGACTAGCAGTGAAACACTGTCCAGTTTATTACTGGAAAACTTTATGACTAGCCCTGAAGCATTGTCTGATATGGTGCTGGAAGATGAGATCCTCATGTCAAAAGGCACTCAAATTACAACTGAAGAAGAGCTGCCAACTCAAAGTAGAGTCGACCTTAATGACATGGATAGAGTAAAACTTTTGGGACCTCCATTTGGTGATGTGGCATGACTCAAAATGGGAAGAAACAGCTGGAAACATCCACATTAATAATTGGAACATGGAATGTATGAAGAATGAATCTAGGAAAACTGGAGGTTGTCAAAAATGAAATGGAATGCACAAAGATCAATACCCTAGGAATCAGTGAGCTGAAATGGACTGGTTTTGGCCATTGTGAATCAGGCAACTGTATGATCTACTATGCCAAGAATGACAAATTGAAGAGGACTGGCATGGCATTCATCATCAGAAAGAATGTTTCAGGATCTATCCTGAAGTAAAAAGCTGTTAGTGATAGGATAATATCCATACACCTACAAGGAAGACCAGTTAATATTACTATTATTCAAATTTACACACAAACCACCAAAGCCAAAGAAATGGAAATAGAAGTTTTTTTTACCAACTTCTGCAGTCTGAAATTGACCAAACATGCAGATCAAGATGTGTTGATTATTACTGGTGACTGGAACGCAAAAGTTGGAAACAAAGAAGAATCACAAGAAGTTGGAAAATATGGCCTTGGTAACAGAAATGATGCCAGAGATTGCATTATAGAGTTCTGCAAGACTGACAAGTTTTTCATTGCAAATACCTTTTTCAACATAAATAGTGGCTATATACGTGGAATTTGCTAGATGGAATACACGGGAATCAGATCAACTACATCTATGGAAAGAGGCGATGGAGAAGCTTGATATCTTCAGCCAAACCAAGGCTAGGAGCTGACTGTAGAACAGACCATCAATTGCTCATATGTAAGTTCAAGCTGACACTGGAGACAAGTAAAACAAGTCCACAAGAGCATAAATATGACCTTGATTTCATCCCACCTGAATTTAGAGACCATCTAAACAACACATTTGACACACTGAACATCAATGATCAAAACCCAGATGAACTGTGGGATGACATCAAGAACATCATCCATGAAGAAAGCAAAAGGTCATTAAAAAGATAGGAAAGAGAGTTCCACCAAGATGGCGGACTAGGCAGAAGGATTGCACAGAC
>NW_006921706.1:8032875-8045090 GCF_000298275.1 Orycteropus afer afer
ACAAAGTATATGTGAACTGCTGTATGAAAAGTGAATTTACTCTGTAAATCTTCACCCAAATCAAAATAAAATTTAAAAAAAAAAAAAAAGAAAGGAAGAAAAGACCAACCTCAATGTCAGAAGAGACTCTGAAACTTGTTCAACAGGGAGTGGCTAAAGCAAACGGAAGAAATGACAATATAAAGGAGCTGAACAGAAGATTTCAAAAAGCAGCTCAAGAAGACAAAGTCAATTTTTATAATGAAATGTCAAAGACCTGGAGTTCCAAAGCCAAAAGGGAAGCACAGGCTCGACATTTCTCAACCTGAAAGAACTGAAGAAAACATTCAAGCCTCAAGTTTCAAAACTGAAAGAATCTATGGGCAAAATGTTGAATGATGCAGGAAGCATCAAAAGAAGATGGAAAGAATACACAGAGTCACTGTACCAAAAAGAATAGGTTGATGTTCATCTATTTCAGGAAGTGGAATATGATCAAGAACCAATGACAGTGAAGGAAGAAGTCAAAGTTGCACTGAAGGAAATGGCGAAACACAAGGATCCAGGAACTGACGGAATACCCATTGAGCTGTTTCAACCAATGGATGCCAGGCTGCAGGCACTTACTCATCTATGCCAAGAAATCTGGAAGACAGCTACCTGGTCAAATGACTGGAAGAGATCCATATTTGTACCCATTCCAAAGAAAGGTGATGCAACAGAATGTGGAAATTATCAAACAATATCATTAATATCACACACAAGTAAAATCTTGCTGAAAGTAATTCTAAAACAGTTGCAGCAGTATATTGACAGGGAACTTCCAGACATGCAAGCCGGATTCAAAAGAGGATGTGGGATGAAGGATATCATTGCTGATGTCAGATAGATCTTGGCTGAAAGCAAAGAACCAGAAAGATGTTTACTTGTGTTTCATTGACTATGCAAGAGCATTTGATTGTGTGGATTGTAACAAATTATGGGAAATATTATGAAGAATGGCAATTCCGGAACACTTAATTGTGCTCATGAGGAACCTATATATAGATCAGGAGGCTGTTGTTCAAATAAAACAAAGACGTAGTGCATGGTTTAAAATCAGGAAGGGAGTGTGTCAGGGTTGTATTTTTTCACCATACTTTTCAATCTGTATGCTGAGCAAATAATCCTAGAAGCTGCACTATATGAAGAAGTATGCGGCATCAGGATTGGAGGAAGACTCATTAACAACCTGTGATATGCAGAAAACACAACCTTGCTTGTTAAAAGTGAAGTGCTTTCAGCACTTACTGATCAAGATTAAAGACTACAGTCCGCAGTACACATTAAATCTCAACATAAAGAAAACAAAAATCCTCACAACTGGACCAATAAACAGCATCACAATAAATGGAGAAGAGTGAAGTTGTCAAAGATTTCATACTACTTGGATCCACAATTAACGCCCATGGAAGCAGCAGTCAAGAAATCAGATGACATATTGCACTGGGTAAATCTGTTGCAAAAGACCTCTTTAAAGGGCTGAAGAGCAAAGATGTCTCTTTGAAGACTAAGGTACATTTAACCCAAGCCATGCTATTTTCAATTGCCTCATATGCATGTGAAAGCTGGACAATGAGTAAAGAAGACCAAAGAAGAGTTGATGCTTTTAAGTTGTGATGTTGGTGAAGAATACTGAAAGTACCATGAACTGTCAGAAGAACTAACAAATCTGTCCTGGAAGAAATGCATACAGAATGCTCCTTGGAAGCGAGAATGGCCAGACTTCATCTCACCTACTTTGGTCACGTTGTCAGAAGGGACCATTCTCTGGAGAAGAGTATCAAGATTAGTAAAGCAGAGGATCAGCAACAAAGGGGAAGGCCCTCATCAAGACTGACTGACACAGTGGCTGCAATGATGAGCTCAGGCAAAGCAGGGATTGTGAGGTTGGCACAGGACTAGGCACTGTTTCATTCTATTGTACCAAACCAAAACCAAACTCACTGCCGTGGAGTGCGACCTGACTCACAGCGACCCCTCCTTGGGTTTCCAAGGCAGTATAACTACGAAAGTAGATTGCCCAACCTTCCTTCCAAGGAGTAACTGGTGGATTTAACCTCTAGCCTTCTGGTTATCAGTCAAATGCCTTAGGCACTATGCCACCAGAACTCCTAGGGTCAGTATTAGTCAGAGCTGACTCAATGGCACCTAACAACAACAACACAGTTGTCTGGCCTTGAGAACTCAGAATGAAATAAACTATGGTGAGGAAAATGTTGACGGTAAGTAAATAAACTATTGCAAGCTAACATAGTGGGGAGTGAGGACTCATGTCTTGAGGAAAGAAGTTCACCAGCTTTTCCTCTGGGTTTCTCATAATGTTTTCCTAGATGTTGACAAGGAGCTCTGGTAGCATAGTGCCTAAGGCGCTTGACTGCTAACCAGAAGGCTAGTGGTTCAAACCCACCAGCCACTCCTTGGAAGAAAGGTTGGGCAATCTACTTCCGTAGTGATACCGCCTCAGAAACCCAAGGAGGAGTTGCTATGAGTCGGGGCCGACTCAATGGCATATAACAACAACAACAAGATGTTGACAAGGAGCTCTGGTAGCATAGTGTCTAAGGCACTGGACTGCTAAGCAGAAGGCTGGCGGTTCAAACCCACCAGCCACTCCTCGGAAGGAAGGTTGGGCAATCTATTCCCGTAGTGATACCGCCTCAGAAACCCAAGGAGGGGTCACTATGAGTCGGGTCCAACTTGATGGTACATAACAATAACAACAGATGATAACAGTCCTTTTATTCATGGAAGCAAAACTTCCAATATATCAGGAATTCAACCATGAGTCAGAGTTGACTTTGCAGCAACTGGTTTACTAGTAATACCAAACCAAATCCATTGCCACTGAATCAATTCCAACACATAGCAACTCTATAGGACAGAATACAACTGTACCATAGGGTTTCCAAGGCTGTAAATCTTTACAGAAGCAGATTGCCACATCTTTCTCCATTTATTGATTATAGGTATGGGGAGGAGGAGACATAAAGTTTTTGTTTTTTTTAATGAAAGTTTCTGGTATCTTTGCTCCAGGTGTCTAATGAAAATTGAAAGAAAATAGTTGCCTTAGTGGATAAAGCACTAATAGACATACCAGATCAACAGACAACAATGGCAATAAAGAGATCTTATTCCTCAAAAAGAAAGATCTTTTTTTTAAATAATTGCCATTTAAAATTAAATGTGATTTTTATCTTATTAACCAAACAATACAAAACCTACAGTAGAGAAAAAATAGTTATATATATTCAAGGCAATTTCTGCTAGTATAATTAGGATCTAAATGTTTAAACTTAAAATTTCAGAGAAACATCTTGCAAAAGCATTTAGGAAAGGAATACAAAATTTCACATTCATACTACTGAACCTGATGAGAAGTAAACCACTATGAAACAGGATACAAGTTTGTACAATCTATTCAAAAGAACAAAATTCACATAAACAATTTTTAAAAGACAGTGAAATATCTCCTTAAAAATGATCTCAATATTTAAAGGTTGCTTCTTCTGACTCCTGATACACTGGAAGTTTTGGTCCCATGAATAAAAGGACTGCCAATATCTAGGAAAACATTAAGAGAAACCCAGAGGAAAAGCTGGTGAAGGTCTTTCCTCAAGACATGTTTTCCCTTTGGAAAGGTTATAAATCATTAAGTTACTGAAGAATGGATGAAAAGTTTAAGATGAAATTTTCCTATGTTATAATCTGGACTTAACTCCACAAAATGATATAAATCTCAATTGAAATGTTTTAAAGAGACACTAACATATTTATAATTACTCAATAAACATTAAGGATGTAGGGACATATATATCTTTGGGGCTCATTTTGACTCTGGAGTTACACAAGTAATACATGCTTATTACAAAATAATTAGGCAAATAGAAGTAATCAAGAGGAAGAAAAAAATTAAATCACCTGTAATCATAAGATCCGTAAGTAAATAAATGTTTTTCCTTCCAGAGATTTTTAGGCATATAAAATATGTATATGACAAATAGGTTCACACTAAACATAGCATGTTATAAACTGAATTTGTTTTATTATGTTTTGATGATAAATTACTAAAAGTAGAATTGCTAGGGCAAAGGGAATCTGCTTCTTTATAGTTTCTGATACATTTTGCCAAAATGTCATCCAAAAAATTGTATAAATATAAATTCCCCCAAGCTGGAGGCAGGCTGATGCACTTAGCACTTGCTTCACTTGCCTGCTGTTCTTAGACTTTTATCCAGTGTAACTCTGCTCTCTTGTGTTGACATTTTCCTCTTATCTCCACCACCTGTCCCTCAGAAGCACATGAAAAATTACAATTCCTACCATCATTGCTCCCAGGACCAATTTTATCTCTATTCCTGTCTATATTGTTTCACTGGTGAGGACTATACCTCACCAAGTGTCTACATCACCACCAGTCCCTCTTCTACTTGTTGACCAGCTATTTTCCAAAATAAAGAAAGATGGTGATTTGTGCAAGGAGATACAGGAATAGGAAACAATTTGCTTCCTTCACAAAATAAAACCATAATAGACAGAGATAACTACCAGGCTCATTTTTAAAAAACTGTAGGTTTCAATACATCATCATGTGCAGCTTACCTACTTTTTTTCAACTTAACTTCATCCCAGATTCTGGCATTAAATTGTCTGTCATTACACTATTTTCCTAGTGCCACCATAACAAAAATCTACAACAGGATAGCTTAAAACAAGAGATACGTACTTACTGTCTCACAGTTCAGGAGGCTATAGAAATCAAATTGTCAGCAGGACCATGCAAACCCTGAAGGTTCTAAGAGGGATCCTTCCTTTCTTTCTAGCTTCTGGTGGTGCCTAGCAATCCTTGGCATTCCTTAGCTTGTAGACACATTACTCCAATCTCTGCCTTCCTCATCCCATGGTGTTCTCCCTGAGGGTCTGCTCTGTGTCTTTCCTTATAAGAACACCAATCATATTGGATTGGGGCTCCCTCCAACTAGTATATGACCTCATCTGATTGATTACATCTATAAAACCCTACTTCCAAATAGGGTCACATGCATAGGTACATATCTTTTGGGGTGACATAATTCAACCCACACTAACCAAAAAAGCCAAACCTGCTGCCACCAAGTCGATTCCAACTCAGAGTAACCCCCACTGGGTTTCCAAGACTGTAAATCTTTATAGAAGTAGATTGCCTCATCTTCCTCCTGCAGAGCAGTTGGTGGGTTTGAACACCAACCTTCTGGTCAGCAGCCAAATGCTTTACCCACTATGCCACCAGAGCTCCATCAATGGACACCAGTCATCCTTAAGTGTTGGTATGTTTATGAAATGTTTAGCTCTAAGTTTTCATGAGTATTTTAATGAAAGATTGGTTAAGGCTAAATTAAAGTGAGCTCCATGGGCACAGTGGTTAAAGTACGAGGCGGCTTACCAGAAAGTTGACAGTTTAAACCTACCAGCTGCTCCGTGGCAAAAAGACGTGGCAGTCTGCTTCCATAAGGATGACAGCCTTGAAAACCTTCTATAGGGCAGTTTTACTCTGTCCTATAGGGTGGCTATGAGTCAGAATCAACTCAAAGGCAACAGGTTTGATTTGGGGGTTTTAAGGCTAAATTGGGCATTACTAGACAGATAAAACTTTAACTAAAGGATCTTCATAAAGACTTTCACAACTAATAGACCAATTCTTGCCCTTGTTAAAAAAGAACTCAAGGTATTAGAAAAACACTTTAGTTGCATCAATTTATTTCAGTGAGATGAGAATAAATGGAGGGATTTGTCAGTTTCTTTAAATACATAAAGCAAAGAAAGGTAACACTAAAACGTTAAACTATTAAAAAAAAATTTTTAGAGATAAAAATCTAATTTACTCCCTCATTAAGGGGATGAAGAATCTGTGCCCCAGTAAAGTTATCTGAACTGCATAAGGTGAGAAAGAAAATTAGAGGTTCCATATTTTCCTTCTAAATGTAATCTCTTCAAATAATGAATGCCATAAAATGCCTTGAAGTCAAAATGCTCTTTGCAAAACAATATAAAACTGATATTTTAAATTGTATCATACAAACCATAATTTTAGATTCTACTATAGGACAGAGTAGAACTGTCCCATAGGGTTTCCAAGGCTGTAATCTTTATGGAAGCAGATTGCCACATCTTTCTCTCTCCAAGTGGCTGCTGGGTTCGAACCAATGGTTTTGGTTAGCTGCCAAGTGTTTATGCACTGCACCACCAGCGCTCCTTTTTGTGATGCAAAATGTCTAACAAAATTACTCACACAGTAGTTATTCTAAGTTTAAATTGCTATTGTTGTTATTATGTGCTGTTGACCCGATTCATAGCGACCCCTCCTTGGGTTTCCGAGGCAGTATTACTAAGGAAGTAGATTGCCCAGTCTTCCTTCTGAGGAGTGGCTGGTGGGTTTGAACCGCCAGCCTTCTAGTTAGCAGTCAAGTGTCTTAGGCACTACGCTACCAGACCTCTATTAATATTAAATTTATTGTATGTACTATAAATGGAATATAAAGTCACAACTGTGATGAAGAATGTCTGAAGAATGAAACAACAATGGAAGGAAACATGATTGGCTGTTTGCAAGGTTTTCCTTTAACAACTATTTTTCTCCTTATTTATACATTTTATCTACCAAATACTTGTTTGTAAAATTAATGTTAGCTCTCTCTAGAAGTTAAGGAAAATTTATGAGAGAAAAAGCTGGAATTCCATCAACACGTATTTTCCTACAAACTGTAAAAATACCCTCATTATTCAGTGTTGGCAGCATAACACCTCTGCCCAGTTCCAAAAAGGGGAACATGGAGTACAAATTGAGAAATACAGGTTTATGGCACAGGTTTATACCACATTGAGCTCTACGCCCATCAAGGTCCTTCCCATAACCTTGGAGTCCTAAAAGGACTGAAAGAAACTGCACTCCTTTAAGGAATGGAAAATGTTTAAATATATCTGAATTGAGATTAAAATATATTTGGATAGATTAACATATTTATAAATTATAATCAGATGTCTAAAGGGTAAATTTAACTCAACTTTAGCAATAAAAGATGCCCACAGGCTAGAAAGGCATTTATATATTCCTATGAAGGAAATCCTTTTACTATGATTTGTTCACACCTTAGCTTTTTAGCTAATTTTTTAAATTTATCCCATATTTAGGCACCCTGGTAGCGCAGTGGTTAAGTACTTGGCTGCTAACCAAAAGGTTAGCCAGGAGAAAAATGTGGCAGTCTGCTTCCGTAAAGAATATGGCCTTGGAAATCCTATGGGGCAGTTCTACTCTGCCCTATAAAGTCACTATGAGTTGGAATTGACTCAACAGCAATGGCTTTGGTTTGGTTTTTGGCTATATGATATTTACCTTTCTTTCTCTCTTTAGCAAATAAAAGATTTATATACATTCAAGTATTATGAATAAATTATCTAACAGAAATATGTACCTATGAGGCTGTTTAGAATTATCCCTAAGATCTCCTACCAGCCCTAAAAATTATATGCTGCAGCCTCCTTACCTTTTAGTAACACAGTGCTGTAAGTTGTGCCCAGTTTATAATATAAAAGTTAAACATTTATGATCAGTAACATGAAGGAGGTAAGCACACCTTAGAACAATCAACCATAAGAGATGAAAAGGGCAGCACCTGCCCAGGGACAAAGCTCAAAAGGCAGGAAGGGACAGGAAGGAACAACGAATGACGATAAACACAGGGAGGAAGTATAAAAAGGGCTGTTTCACTGGGGATTATGGTGTCACAAAACAAAATGTGCATGAATCTCTGAACAGAAAACCAATTTGCTCTGTAAATTTTCACCCAAATCATAATAAAAAGTTATATAAAAAAATTAAACATTTAAAAATCTTATTTTAAAATAATATTAATAAAATTTTTATTACTACCTTTAAAATTCTTTTAAAACTTGACATGCTGAGCTCTTCACGATGCAATACAAGTGAAAACATAATATTATCTGGTTTTAAACTTTAAAAGGTGACAAGACTATACATTCAGGATGAGAAAGGGAAACCATAATCCTTTACTCAAACATTTCAATTTTTGTCTCAAATTCCCATGTTTAAATAAAGGATTATGAATTTATTTATTGACTTTTTTTTTTTTTTCTGGAAACAGCACATTTTAAAATATTCAACACATAAAGGTATGCAAGTTACCTTGCATAGTAGGTAATTAACATCTTACTACTTTAAAACTATATTACCCTGAGCAGGATTACTGACTTAATAAAATAACTGGTCTAGATTAGTACAGGCATCTCCTGGTTAACATCAATAATCTATTCCTGAAAATCAGATGTTCTTTGGGAAAATGCAACTATTTACTTTAAGTGGAAAAAATTACAATGTGCTATGTACATCAATCCAAAATCAAACCAACCAATTTTTGAATTAAAACACCACGTTGTTGTGTGTCAGGGCTGTATCCTTTCACCATACTTATTCAATTTGGAGCTGAACAAATAATCCAAGAAGCTGTATTATACAAAGAAGAACATAGCATCAGGATTGAAGGAAGACTCATGAACAACCTGTGATATGCTGACAACACAACTTTGCTTGCTGGAAGTGAAGATGACTTGAAGCACTTACTGATAAAGATTAAAGACTACAGTCTGCAGTATGGATTACATCTCAATATAAAGAAAACAAAAATTCTCACAACTGGACCTGTAAGCAGCATCACAATGAATGGAGAAAAGACTGAACTTGTCAAAGACTTCATATTACTGGGTTCTACAATCACCACCAGGAGCTCTGGTAGCATAGTGCCTAAGGTACTTGACTGATAACTAGAAGGCTGGCGGTTCAATCCCACCAGCCACTCCCAGGAAGGAAGGTTGGGCAATCTACTCCCGTAGTGATACTGCCTCGGAAACCCAAGGAGGGGTTGCTGTGAGTCGGAGCCGACTCAACGGCACATGACACCACCACCAATGGAAGCAGCAGTCAAGACATCAGATGACGTACTGCATTGGGCAAATCTGCTGCAAAAGACCTCTTTCAAGTGACGAAGAGCAAAGATGTCTCCTTGAAGACTAAGGTGCGCCTAAGCCAAGCTATTTGCAATCACCTCTTATAAGAGGCATATAAGAGCTGGACAATGAATAAGGAAGACCGAAGAAGAGTGGATGCTTTTGAGTTGTGGTGTTGGAGAAGAATGCTATGAGTACCATGGTCTGCTAAAAGGACTAACAAAAGTATCCTGGAAGAAGTGCAGCCAGAATGCTCCTTGGAAGCGAGAATGGCCAGACTTCGTCTCACCTACTTTGATCATATTATCAGAAGGAACCATTCCCTGGAGAAGGATATCATGCTTGGTAATGAAGAGGGTCAACGAGAAAGGGGAAGGCCCTCAGTGAGATGGATTGACACAGTGGCTACAATGATGAGCTCAGGTGTAACAAGGATCTTGTGAGGCTGGCACAGGACTGGGCAATGTTTCATTCTGCTGTGCACAGGGTGGCTACAAATCAGAGCCGACTCGACGGCACCTAACAACATGTTGTTGTTGTTGTTGTTGTCAGCTACTATCAAGTCAGCCCCTGACTCATGGCAACCTCATGTGTTACAGAACTGCTCCATGCAGTCTGACTGGCTGTAATTTTTACCCAAGCACATCGCCATGCCTGTCTTCTGCAGAGCTGCTCGGTGCATTTGAACTGCTAATCTTTTAGTCAGCAGACAATCACAAACCAATTCCACCACACAGGCTCCACAAAACACAACAAAATGCTAATATATAAGTCACCAAAAAAAGCTCTGGTAGCATAGTGGCTAAGACACTTGCCTGCTAACCAGACGGCTGGCGGTTCAAACCCACCAGCCACTCCTCGGAAGGAAGGTTGGGCAATCCTACTTCCGTAGTGATACTGCCTCGGAAACCCAAGGAGGGGTCGCTATGAGTCGGGGCCGACTCGACGGCACATAACAACAACAACAACAACATCTTAAACTTGCTTCCCAATTACCATTTAATACGGTTGTTCATGACCAACTGCTGTGCAGCAATAACATGACCTTGCTTGGTGCAAGCAACATCCAAGAGGCACATCCCTTTCGATGACACTTAGCATGCATTTCATAATGTTTCCATGGGATTCTGACAATCCATTGATTTTGTTTGAAATGTAATTTAAGACTTTTCTACACATTGTTTTGTTAAAAATTGTGTTTGGGGACATAAGTATAAACTGTTCTATAGAACCAATGGCTGAAGAACTCTACTGAGATATGCATACATTCTATGAAGCCTGGACATGAAAAACTAAAAGGGGTTCTACCAAGAAAAGATGATCCAGAGAAAAGCAGCATTACTGGTGTACCTGCTTACCTGGTGTACCTGGACTTTAGTCCAGACATTTTCAGCTGCAAATAAGAAATCTAACTAAAAGTGGCTTAAGCAATTGGAAAATTTATTTATCTCACCCTAACAGGAAGTCCAGGAGTAGGTAACTCCAGGGCTAGTTAATCTATGAGTTCAACACTGTCATCATGGGCCAGGTTGTCTTCACTTTACACTGCGATCTTCAGCATCTTACCCCTGCCTCAGGCCAGCTCCCCTAAACAAAGATAGCAACGAGGGATGCAGCATCTTCAAGCATTTTGTCTAAATAAAACAGCTGCCAAGGGAAGAAGTGGCTATCTCTTTATCTATCTGCCTATGAGAAGCTCTGGTGGTGCAGTGGTTAATGCATCTGGCTGCTAACCAAAAGGTCAGCAGTTTGAACCCACCAGCCATGGTGACAGAAAGTTGAGGGCATTTCCTACCACAAAGATATACATACAGCCTTGGAAACACTATGGGGCGGTTCTACTCTGTCCTACAGGGTTCTTATGAGTTGGAATCAACTTGATGGCAGTAGGTTTGGATTTGGTTTGGTATGTGAGCCCTTCAGCCAACCTACCTTCATATCTAAGTAGTCAGAATTGTGACGGATGTCCATTCCTAAACCAATTGCTATCAAAGTGGACTGGGCCACCATGATTAACTTAGACAAATCAGCACTGACTTCCTGGGGCTGGGAATAAGGCCAGCCTCACATGAAAACACATGGACAAGTAGTGGGAGGTAAATATTGTGAAGTGTGGAGAAATAAATTTTGGGTAAGCATACCTGCTCTGAATGTTTATAAGTTTACATTAATATAATAACGAAAAGAAGTATAATTTAAGGACAGGTGACAAAATGTAAAAGACTTATTTTGACTGGAAAATATTTTCATCGGAAAAATGCCTTAATAGAAGTCATTATCAAGCTTTCTAACCAAACATTAAATGACTGAAAGAAGTGATTGCAAAACAAGTTAACAATATATGGATTGAGAATCCACGTCATGGAAGTCATTATGCTTACTACTATGGCAGATACATGATAGATAAGATGTCCTTGAGGAGGTTACAATGTAAGTGGCAAGACATAGAAAACCAGAAGTTTAAATAACATTACAAAATATTATAGGAGCTTCTACAAGATATGTGATTAAAAAGCAAATAAATAATATAAGAAAATGTCCACTAAGTTGAAAAAGAGAGCTACATAGAGACTGAAAAGGCCTAGTGGCAGAGAGAATTTTGTCTGGGATCTAAAGACTGAGCAGGATGCAGACAATACAAACAGGCCCAGCGCTCAGCATGGGGAAACACTGGGCTGAGGCCCTGTGAGCAGAAAAACACTGTATTACAATACTGAGAGATCAGTGCAAAGGCAAGCCAAGAGCAATTTATCATTATTAATTATAACACAGTTTTTTTTTAAAAAAAAAAATACAGAACAAGTAACAAAGTTCCCCAATCACAGTCAGCTGCTGTCAAAAAGGTTGGTGATCAGAACCCACCCAGCAGCTGCAGAAGGACCTAGGGATCTGTTTCCATAAAGATTACAGCCAAGAAAACTCTAAGGGGCAGTTCTACTGTCACACGGCATCACTTAGTCAAAATCAGCTTAACTGTACTTAACAACAATTTTCATTTGGTTGCACAAAAGCCATTTCCTGAAGCCAAAAAAATAAAGATGGCCAATGCAATCTATCCTTCAACTATCTGATGAATGACTATTCCATCTTTCACATTAAAATTTAAAAACCTGGGTGGAGGCGGGGCAAGATGGCGGACTAGGCAGAAGGATTGCACAGACCCTCTTCAACAAAGAAAAGGGAAACCAATTAACACAGAC